>NW_026562424.1:2882500-3475000 GCF_027474105.1 Poeciliopsis prolifica
ATTTCCATCTCAGGTCAACCTTAGTGAGTGAACCTTTGGACGGGAACCAATCAGAATCTGTGTCCAACTTTCATCTGATTTTAGCTGAATTCTAAAATCTACTCTGGAGAATTTTTAATTTCTCTTAATTACGAGAATCACAAAGTCGTATTTTTACTCCAACGTAAAAAACTAAAATGAGAAATGTTGAGCTTTACAGGTAATACTTAATAGAAATCACTTTAACTCACCTGCATCAAATAATTATGAGTAACTTGGATAACTGATTAGCTTTTTTCTCATGACAAGAAATTTTTATAATTTTAAGATTTTTTTATGGTAAAATTTCACCTTTTTTCTGCTAATATCCTGAATTCAACAATTCACAGATGATTGATATAAAATCCACTTTAGAAAATATTTCCTGTAATTTCTTTTTCAGAAAATAAATTAGGAAATTAAAAAAATAATTAAAATCATATATATATATATATATATAAAAAAAAAAAAAAAATTCCCTTCTCACCCACCGCGGGTTCTTATCCTCTGAGCTCGGGTCCTCTACCAGAGGCCTGGGAGCTTGAGGGTTCTGCGCAGTATCTTGGCTGTGCCAAGGACTGCAC
This sequence comes from Poeciliopsis prolifica, assembly GCF_027474105.1. Taxonomy (NCBI): domain Eukaryota; kingdom Metazoa; phylum Chordata; class Actinopteri; order Cyprinodontiformes; family Poeciliidae; genus Poeciliopsis; species Poeciliopsis prolifica. The sequence goes on from NW_026562424.1 coordinate 2,883,103, forward strand.
ATTTCTGGACTGAGATGTCTGATGTTGTTCCTGGGATCTGTTGTAGCCACTGCTCCAGTTTGGGGTTACTGCCCCGAGGGCCCCGATGACCACAGGCACCACTGTGGTCTTCACCTTCCAGGCCCTCTCCAGTTCCTCCCTGAGGCCCTGGTATTTCTCTAGTTTCTCGTGCTCCTTTTTCCTGATGTTGCAATCACTTGGTATTGCTACATCTACCACAACGGCTTTCCTCTGATGTTTATCCACTACGACAATGTCTGGTTGGTTCGCCATTACCATTTTGTCTGTCTGGATCTGGAAGTCCCACAGGATCTTAGCTCTGGCGTTCTCCACCACCTTTGGGGGTGTTTCCCACTTTGATCTTGGGGTTTCCAGTCCATATTCTGCACAGATGTTTCTGTACACTATGCCTGCCACTTGGTTATGTCGCTCCATGTACGCTTTCCCTGCCAGTATCTTGCACCCTGCTGTGATGTGCTGGACTGTCTCAGGGGCCTCCTTGCACAACCTACACCTTGGGTCTTGTCTGGTGTGGTAGATCTGGGCCTCTATTGCTCTGGTGTTTAGGGCCTGTTCCTGGGCGGCCAGGATGAGGGCCTCTGTGCTGTCCTTGAGTCCAGCTTTTTCCAGCCATTGGTAGGATTTACTGATATCAGCCACTTGGGTTATTTGCTTGTGGTACATCCCATGTAGGGGTTTGTCCTCCCATGATGGTATCTCTGGCACCTCAACCTCCGTTCCCTGTTGTCTGAGACATTCACTGAGCACATTGTCTGTTGAGGCTTTGTCCCTGATGTATTTATGGATCTTAGTTGTTTCGTCCTGGACAGTGGTTCTCACACTCACTAGTCCTCTGCCTCCTTCCTTGCGGCTCGTGTACAGTCTCAGGTGCTGGATTTGGGATGGAACCCTCCATGCATTGTTAGTAGCTTTCTGGTCTTAATATCTGTGGCTTTTATCTCCTCCTTTGGCCAGCTAATTATTCCAGCAGGGTATCTGATTACTGGCAAGGCATAGCTGTTTATCGCACGGATTTTGTTCTTGCCATTGAGCTGGCTTCTCAGGACTTGCCTTATTCGTTGGAGGTATTTAGCTGTGGCTCCTTTCCTTGTGACCTCATCGAGGTTGCCATTTGCTTGTGGTATACCTAGGTACTTGTAACTGTCCTCTATGTCTGCTATTGTTTCTTCTGGGAGTGAGACCCCTTCTGTATGGATGACCTTCCCCCTCTTTGTGACCAGCCGACCACATTTCTTTAGTCCGAATGACATCCCAATGTCAGTGCTGTAGATCCTGGTGGTGTGGATCAGTGAGTCGATGTCTCGCTCACACTTGGCGTACAGCTTGATGTCATCCATGTAGAGTAGGTGACTGATATTGGCCCCATTTTTGAGTCGATATCCGTAGCCAGTCTTGTTGATAACTTGGCTGAGGGGGTTCAGGCCTACAGAGGACAGGGGGACAGAGCATCTCCTTGGTATATGCCACATTTGATGGACACTTGTGCAAGTGGTTTGCAGTTGGCTTCAAGGGTGGTTTTCCACAGCTTCATCGAGTTTGCAATGAAGGCTCTCAGAGTCCTGTTGATGTTATACATCTCTAAGCATTCAATGATCCAAGTATGCGGCATTGAGTCATAGGCTTTCTTGTAATCAATCCAAGCCATGCACAGGTTGGTGTGTCGGGTTTTGCAGTCTCGGGCAACTGTGCGGTCTACGAGGAGTTGGTGTTTGGCTCCTCTGCTATTTACACCGATACCCTTCTGTGCCGTGCTCATGTGTTTATCCATGTGTTTGCTTATCTTGGCCGCTATGATGCCTGACATGAGCTTCCAGGTTGTGGAGAGGCAGGTTATTGGTCGGTAGTTGGGTGGGACTGGACCCTTTGATGGATCCTTCTGGATTAGGATTGTCCGCCCTTCAGTTAACCATTCAGGGTGAGTCCCACTTTGTAGCAGCTGGTTCATTTGGGCTGCCATTCGCTCATGGAGAGCAGTGAGTTTCTTTAGCCAGTAGGCATGGATCATGTCAGGCCCTGGTGCTGTCCAGTTTTTCATACCTGAGACTCTTTCTTGGACATCTGTCACAGTGATGGTTACCGGGGCTTGCTCAGGGAGGTTGCTGTGGTCCTCTCGTAGAGAGATCAACCACTGTGCATTGCTGTTGTGGGACGCCTCCCTTTCCCATATGCCTTTCCAGTATTGTTCCGTCTCCAGCCTTGGTGGGTCTGCTCTGTTGTTGTTGTTACCCTGCCATTGAGAGTACACCTTAGCTGGTTGAGTGGAGAAGAGCCGGTTAATCCTTCTGGATTCATTCTCCCTTGTGTATCTCTTTAGGCGGCTGGACAAGGCTTGGAGCCTCTGTTTGGCAGTCTCGAGTGCTTCAGGTATGGGCATCTGCCTGTACTTTCTGGGTACTGGTCTTTTCATTGCACCCTTGTGGAGCTCTGACAGTTGGCTCACTTCCCTCCTTGTTACCTTGATTTTAGCCTCTAACCGTCTTTTCCATGGTGGGTATTGGATCTCATGGTTGCTCTTATAGCCAAGTATCTCAAGGATCACTGATGCTGAGTTGTAGATCAGCTCATTGGTTTCTGTTATGGTGTTGGTAGGGATCGTTCTCAATGCTGCATTCACATTCTCAATGAGACTTTCAGATGGTACTTCACTCAGCCGTTGTAATTGGCGCCGGGGAGGCCTGGTTGTCATTCGGGTCATGATTCTCTCTCTCAGGTCAGCAGCTGTCTCGTTCAGCTCTGTTTCGCTCATTGGGGCCGTGTATCCCCTCACTGGGTGGGGACTTGTAGTTAAGTCCCCACAGTCCTGACATCCGGGTTCCTCCCTTTTGCCGTAGCATTTGTGTTGTATCTCGTCAATCTCAAGTTGTGATAGCAGTTGCCGTTTGCGGATGTTGGAACACTGAGCTACTAGTTGTTTAGCGCTTAGTGTTGACTGGGGATGTCGAAGTAACCATTCCTTCCCCAGTCTTTGCATGTAACCTCTCTCACTAGGGTTACTTGAGTAGTAGCATTCCAACAGATCCACATTTTCATCTCTTGCCCATTTCCGTCTTGTTCCAGTAGCCCATTTGTCATCAAGGTGCTCTGGTTCCCCAACACCTGACGCAGACCTTGTTTGGCCGGGCGACGTCTGAGCCGGCATGTTATGCAACTTAGTATCTCTCATGGTATGAGGTAGGCAATAGCTTGAAGGGTCTTGCCTAAGGACCCAGACTGGATTCGAACCCTGCCCTCTCGGGTGATATACTGATGCCTTATGTATTGAGCTATCCAGTCAGCTGGATATATATATATATATATATATATATATATATATATATATATATATATATATGGTTCAATCTTTAATCCTAATCGTCCCACCCTGTCACATCCTAATAAAAATTATATCTACATCAGTTCTTTGTAACTGTAACATTGCAAACATTGATACTGCAATAATGATATAGGTTTTTCCTGATCACTTTTGCATCAATTTTCCAGGTTTCTCTCTTAATGAAAACCTCCTGCCTCCATGTTTCACAGCATCGTTTATAAAACCAGTAAGAAACGGAAAGAACGTCGAACCTCTGAGGGGATTTCCCAGCTGAGTTTCTGCGGCGGAGGCAGCGACGAGTCGACCTCTCCCTTGCAGCGTCCCTCTGCGTTGTAGCCGAGCTGGAAGCTGTCGGCAGCGAGAACGTACTGCAAACACACGGCGATTACTGCGACCCGATTGGCTGCACGCTGGAGTCAGACAGCATCACTCGGCAAACTCTCCTCACCTCCCACACATGGGCGATCACCGGCGCGTCCGCCCACGAGTGCTCGGCGTTGATCCCACTCTTCCCATTCTTGTAGTAAATGACTGTAAAGGATTTATCGAACCACCTGGAAGAGACCGACATGAAGACCTGAGGAGATTTACACCTCCATTTAAGGGGTGTCCAAACTTTCGTTATGTGTGGAAAAAATAAAGAGACCGGTTGAAATTGTAAGTTTCTTTGCTTTTACTTTGTGTTAGTATGTGTTGGGAGTCAAATGAATGTTTTTTTTATTCTACAAACTTCTGAAAACATGTTTGAAATTCAAAGCAAAAACGTCGTATTTATCTGCAGATGATGAGAAATGGTGACAATGAAAAAGATGCTTTGAGAAAACAAGTTCATAATCACAATATTAATATTTTAACTCAGAAGAGTTAAAAAAAAAATTGCATTTGGTGGAATAACCACCAGGTTTTAACAGAGTTTGGTGCAGAGGCTCTTCATTTTATCCACAACATTATAAGGTTCCTCTGTCATAAAGAAATCAGATGACCTTCTTTATCTTCTTAGCACAATAAGCATGTAATTATTCAAATGAAGTAGTTACACATTTGGATAATGGGATATGTAAATCATTATATCCCCAAGAACACTGACATGACAGAATCATAAATGTAACACCTTCATGGACATGATGCAGTCTTCATAAATGTCTGACTGCTGTGATGAAGAATCATCAATAAATTGTGACATTTTTAATGCAAAGCTGCATTAAAAGTGTCAAATAAAACATTACCAAAGCAGATTCTGGTGCAACCAAAGTCTGTTTCTGAGGAGTAAAGGTCACTGAATAAATGTCTTCCTGTTTATTTACAGATTAATACTTTTGCTTGCTTCAAACATTTTCCATTACAGGAAGATTTTAATATGATTGTATTAATTTGTCCAATTTGAAAACAGGAAGGATCCATTTGTGACAAATTTGTGTCATTTTGTGCTGTTTTTTACCTGTCGTAGCAGTTTCCATGCAACAAGGACTTGGCGTAGCGGTCCACACCTTCTGGTGAATTGTCGGCCATCATGCCTCGCTCGTCATCATCCAGCACCACGAAGAAGGCCGCCCTCTCGATGCAGTCCAGAGAGCGTTTATTGACGCCGCTGCTGAAATACTCCTGCCTGGCCTTGGCCCAGGCGATTCTGGTTGACATTCAAAGGAAAAGGTGAGATTACACAAACGGTGCCGTCTTAGAAACTCTCTGGCTTCTTAAACTCACCTTTCCCCGGCGGTAAGCGCTCCGAGCTTGGCCTCTCCTTTGGACGGCGGCGTTGAGTTGTCGAGGATCCGTTGGATCTGGAACTCGATCTCTCTGGGCGACAGGATTCTGCCGGCCTGGTAGACCCGGAGGCGGAAGTATCGACCTTTGTGGTAAACCACGATGTAGTCGCTGTCCTCCCAGTGCTGAACCGTATCTATGAGGAAGCAAAGAAGACGGACGCTGCAGCAGAGTTGGCGTTTAGGGTTTTCAAATGTCTAAATATTCTGGGATTGAATTTCCCTGATTATGCAACATAACGATTGAGACTGTGTAACAAAATTAAATTCATATATATGTACTTTTATGTTAACATTAAATTAACATTCAATGTGGATTTAGAGTAGGAACTATATATAAATAAATTCAAATATAGTTTAAAATGACATAAAAACTTTAAAATAAGTATGATTTTATTAGTATTTATCAAATCTTAACCAGTTATAAAGAAAACATCTCATTGAGACATTATGCTGTTAGTTGTCTAATTATTTAAACATTTAAAGCCTTAAAATTAAATTAATTTCCATTTTTAGAAAAAAGAATTTGTTCCTAAAGTTTACCAACATACTCAGAGGTATATGTATAAAAAGCCTTAAAATAAAATGTATTTCTATTTGCAGAAGCAGAATCCTGAGATTTCAAAGCTTTCCAGGAATTTCTTGTTACCTTCCTGAAATAACAACCTTAGTCATTTTTTATAAAGTGATTTTTGAAGAACAAAAACAAAAATCACCACTTCTATTTTTCCAAAAGATCTAGCAACTATTGCCAAAACAAAAAATTAATAATAATAATAATAAATGAAATGGACTATTATTTTAGGAAGGTTACAATATGAAATGTTTAGCATATTAGCACAATGAACAAGAAAAAAGGTGAGAATGACACAGATGGTGAAAATCATCCTGCATTTAAAAGGGAGAGCAGCTTATGAGAAAATATAAACACTACCTGTTAGCGTTCCGGGGATTCGACAAGTGTCAAACATCCGCTCAAACTGATAGGAGCAGCAAGGAACTGCAGACCTCAACAACCACTGAGCAGAACGGAGAGAGGCGGCCAGAGCAAACCGAGACGACAGGAGAGGAATGCAAGTAAAAGAGCGTTGGGATGGGAAGAAGAGGGACAGGGAGGAAGAAATGGAGTGATGGAGTGAAGAGAAGAAAATAAGCCATCAGTTAAAGACAGACCACCTTTCAGAAGCAGACAGGTAAGGAGTGACAGAGCAGACACTGCTTGAAGCACTGAACACCATCCTGAGCAGAGCCTGAAACCCTTCAGCGTTCCTCTGATTCTTTTGTTTTCCTCAGAACAAAAACTCGGCGCTTTTGTGTGTTTTAATCTGTTTACCCGTCTCCTCCCCGGGAATTCGTGTGGTGTTGTAAATCCTCTCGCACTGAGCTGAGCACAGAGGAATGAAGGTGCCGGGGATGCGACTCTGGGAAACGGAGGAGAACACGAAGGCGTGGAAACAAAGCGATGGAGGTTTTTTTAAACAATGAGAGAAAAGAAAGAGGGAAGGAAAGATTCAAAGAAAAGTAGAGAGATGAACATGGGATGAGGATGTGAGGGAAACGTCTCAAACATGAAATCTGTAATAAATCAAGATCCAGATCTGCTATAAAAACAACAAAGAGCTGCAGACATTAAAGCAGGGGTGTTCAAACTGTGGCCCGGGGGCCATATGCAGCCCTCTGAACAACTCAGAGCGGCCCGTTGACTTGACCACAGTTCAAGAATAGCCTGAAAATTGGTTTACTGGTTTGAGCAGTTGTTGCAGATGCACATTTTAAATAAGTTTTGGTGAAATTTTCACTGACGCCAGACTGTTAAAAAAAACAAACAATACATTTAAAGTCTTAAAATGAAAAATATAATGTGCAACACAAAGTATTCATCCAGTTGATCAGTAATAGGAGCCGAAAACCTCCAGTGACTTTTACTAAAATGCAGAGTTGGGGATTCTCATTTAATAATTAAAAAAACTATTGTTGCTAAAAAGACAAACAATTGCAAAAAATAAAAATAAAAAAAATAATTAAGATACAGTTTAAGGTTTGTTTTGATTTTTGTTACTGTTTTTAATCTGTAAACCTTTAGACCTACAGAGAATGAAAGAAATCTGACTGCTTCACTTACTGCATTAAAATATTACGTTTAGTTTGTTTACTTACCAATAAAAATAAAAAAAATGCTATGTTTTTGGCAATTTATAATTAAAAATACGAAAACATTTTGTGGCCACCGCATCAGTTGCAAATTGACATATTTGGCCCCCGGTGAAAAAGTTTGGACACCCCTGCAGTGAAGTGTGAGACCAAACAGAGAATTTTATACATGTAACACAGTTTAGCAGCAGAAAACATCCCAAAAGATCTGCTGCCACATCAAAAAAACAAGACCAGCAAATAAAATGTGAATAATTAGGTCTAAACTTACAGGTTTAATCTCCTCTTTGTTGAGTTTCCTGCGGTACAAGAAGAAGGCATGGATGGTGTTCCCGGCTCTGGCTGCCTGGATGGGTGTAGGAGTCACATACTGGAAGTCCTGAGGAGCGAAGGAGAAGCAAGTGGTTTAAGATCAATGAAACAGATTTTAACTCGTTAATTTAAATGTATTTTTTAGTAACGTTTCACAGATAAAACAAAGTGACACCAAAAAACGGTCAGAAAAAAAGAAAAAATTTAAAGTCTTGAGTCGGAACTTTTGTATTCATCCGTTTCCTGTGGACCTCTAAATCTGACGCACGAGCGACATCCTCTAACAGCAATAAGCCAAAAAAAAAAAAAAAAAAAAATCCAGTCGGCTCACTGGGGATTCATCTTCAAAAATATGTAGAAATGAATTTGTTTGGATATTGGAAATGTTAATTTGACCTTCCATTACAGTCCACAGCATGTCTGAATGGCATGTAATGAAAAATAAATACACATATAGATAAACAGCAAAGACTCCAAATAAATGTATCTGTAAGCTATTTAAGGTCCAATACTGACCCCAGCAGGATGAGCAACTATCATAAATTGTAGGCCGTTAAATAATGTTTAACCAATGAAGTTCTAGTCTAGCAGCATATTAATAATGTTATAATTATCAAATCGGTTTTTAGCTCAATAAAGATTCTAATTTCTTTCTTACGTTGCTCGATGCAGTTTATGACTTGCATCAATGAAGTTGAATCATAGAAGCATTTCCTTCATAAAATCTGTAGTTATATAATTTATAAATATAAATAAATGTAAATACCATGCCATAGTAGTTACTGTTGACCATGATGGGGCTCCGTCCTCGTAGATAGACGTATTCCTCCCACCAGTCACTAACCTGAAATGTGCAAAAACAATCACTCAGAGAGCGACACAGCAGGCATCACAAATGTATTATTTATTCAGGCAAGATAAATAATTCAAACCACAGAAATCCTGCAAATCTATTCATTATTAATAGAATTTCTTTTTTCTTTTGACTTGAACATCTTTGATGCAGCATCACTCACGTAGTTTGAGGCCCAGAGCGCTTTGAGTTTCAGGTACCACTGCAGGCGTTTACCGAGGCTGCTCTCGAACTCAGCAGCCAGCTTGTTTTTGCGCTCGTACTCCGCATCGTCCACCAGGGGGCGCACCGATTCCAGATACTGCAGAGGAGAAGATACAGTATTTGATCTGACTCAGCTTATGTGTTCTGTCAAATACATTTAAATTAGAATACTGGGTAACAATTAGGCTTATTTTAATTTTTCAACACTTTAAAAATCAAAAAAGGTTACACAAACTCCATCAGTGAACGGAGAATGAAGCCGATATGCAAGCAACACATTTGATGAGTTACAGTCATAAAAACTCAGCAACCAGAAAGTCGAACAGGATTAAAGAAACTTTGGTTTGCTTTATTCTGTCAAAGCTTTCAGAAAACATCTCAAGTAAAACACCTGGATTTGGAAATCTGAGAAATCAGCTGGAAAATTCCTGCAGGATGTTAAGAGACGGAGAAAACTACAGTTTCAGCTAGCAGAGCAAACGAGTTTAATGAACATCCAGCTGTTTTGAAAATGCCACCATCATATGTTGTTGACCCCTTTCACAGCAGAAAGGCTGCAGGTAATTACAGCTACTGAGTAATTCAGTTGCTAGATGTAGGAGTGATCAGTTCATTTTGTAAAAAAACAGCAGAATGGCTGACAGCCGCAGTTTGGAAAAACAGAACAAGAAAAATCCAACATATTTAATCTGCACTCAAGCCTGCTGTGCCATTAGCGAGCTTTACTTCACATCAAAGCCAATTTAAAGCACATGATCTATTTTTGTGTGCAGAGCTTGATAAACTGCATTATAGACTGTGTACAAAGCAAAGCAGTGTCATTAAAATGATGCCAATCAAAGATAATATGCAAGTTTATGAACAAACTAACATTTTTCTGCAGAAAATCAGTAATAGCAAAATTAATAGAAAGCAAGTTTCTAAAATGAAGGCTAATTTTGGTAAGAAATTATTATTACATTTTCAACACAATCCCCAACATTGTAAATATACAATTGACTATGACTGGGAAAAGGTGGAGCTTATTATACATTTACCAGGGGGAAATTAAAATTAAGATAAAGACTGGAACAGAAACTCGAATTTGGATGTAAAATGGGATAAAAAATGTGTTTTATTTCTCCTTCTTTTGTAATCAGAGACATAATTTCCTCTGCATCATAACGTCTCACCCTCTTGACTGTGTCCTTCACAGCAGGCACCGGCAGGTTTGGCAGCGATCCCTGGTAGCTGTAGAGCAGAGGCTTCCTGCCAGAGAAGATCCGTACCAGAGCCTGGAACGGGACAAACAGACCCAAACTGGAGCAAATGGATCCAACTAGATGGTTTAATTTGTTAGTTTGACCCATTTAAACAACAATGTATGGGGCATTTGTAGACAGAAAAAAAAGGAGTAATTTTCTATCAAAAATATTAAATCTTTCTAGAAAACTCAAATTTTTTGAAAGTCTAGAAAAAAAACAAGGACATTTCTGATTTTGAAAAGTCAAAAATATACAAGGAATAAACTCCAAAATTAATTTTCTGATATTAACTTGAGAAATTTTCCAGTAAAAACAAAAAAAATTGCTGAATTGGAAAAGTCAAAAAATTTCAAGAGACAACAGAAATGTCCTTGTTTTTACTAGACTTTTCTGAGATTAATCTCAAAATTTCTGAGTTTGAAAAGTCAAATTTTGAAAAAATCCAAATTTTTAGATTAATCTCAGAAGTTTTCAATTTTAAATTTCTGTTTTAAAGTTTTCAAAGTAGAAAACTTCCTTGCCATTTCCTAGAAACTTCTTTTTTGATATTTTTAGCAGAAATTGGCTAGCAGAATTAGCAGAAAGCAATTCTGCTAATATACACATTTTTGAAGAGTGGAAAATGCGTACACACTTAGCCTCTCATACCCTAAACATAATATAAATTTTAAATGCGTAAACACAGCAAGTTGTGAGTTATTAAAAGCTGCTGTACGAAGTGTCAGAACAGGTGAACTGGTTGGTTAGCAGGTGAGGAGCAGAACTGACCACCCAGATTTTGGTGGTGGTGGACATCTTGCCGTGCTGCTCGAACATCCAGCGGTGGTAGGACAGCAGCTGCTTGAGGCACAGCCGCATGGTGAAGATGAGCAGCAGCCACAGCATCGTGCTGAAGACCACAGCCGACACCACCGCTTGGCACTGCGAACTTATCTGGCTGCAAACCGCAGTGAAACACAGTGAGCGAGCTTTCAAAACAAAATCCTGATAACAACATCCAGAGCTACAGAAGGGTTTTATGCAAATGTAGAAATTTAAATGTGGACGGAACATTTGTTCAGTAACGTTTTCAACATGCAACATGTATATCAACTCTATGAAATAAGAATGAGTGAAAATTATTAGATATAGAGTGAATAAACAAGTACAGTTATCTGTAAAAGTATTCACAGCTCCTGAGCATTTCTACATTTTTGGCAAACCTCCATGCATTTCATCTTTATTGAGTTTTTATGTGAAACACAGCGGAGACGTCATCATTCTCCGTGCTCATCCCATATTTCTATTCAAACATGTTAAAAAGCTGCAAAAAACTTAAGACTTGGGCAAAGGTTCACCTTCCAGCAGAACATAGCTGGACTGTTTCAGATTAAAGCATAGTAATGTGTTAAAAATGGCCTAGTCCAAGTCCAAAATGCTGTTAACAGACAGCATTTTGGATGAGTTTGGGTTGAAGAACCAGTCTGAGGATGTGCACATGCAGCTTTATAAAGTACTGACTCAGCTGAACTGAACAAATGCACGTCACACTTTTACTTGTGGAAATAATGAAGACAAAGTGAAGCATTTTTCACTTCAAATTCTAATATGACAAATTGTAAATGTAAGGATGGAAACTGTATTGTTTATTACAATTTACTGCCTTTAAATTGAGGTTTTTGTTAATTATCACAAGACAAGCTGGCTTGAAAAGAGAAAAAGTTAAGTCAATTCTTTGAGTCGGGAAATAATCGAAAACATGAACTTGTATTTCTATGAATGTCAAATGGATTGATAGAGTTGGTTACCTGACAGGCAGGTTCTCCTGTATCTTGGCTATGAGTCCCATGGACGGGTCGGAACGGGTGTACATGGTGGCCAGGATGGCGATCACCACAAACAGCCACGAAGAAGGACTGGCAGGATACACACCTGTGACCACTCTGTTCTGTTCAGGAAAAAACATGATATTGTTTTTCTGTTTTTAGGCTATTCTTCAGTGAGCCACTAAAAAATGGTTGAGAGGACCACAAATGGCCCCCGGGCCACACTTTGGGCACCCCTGCTCTTCCAACTGCTTTGTGATCTTATTCTCCGTTTTAAGCAAGAGTTCAGTACTGGCTGAAGTTTAACAGGACCTGCTTATTTTAAACTGTTTGCCACATATCCCAAAACATGGCGAAAAAATAAAAGCTTTAACGGTTGGCCACTCCTCTACCTTGACTCTGATGATGCGCTTCTTCCATGAGCGAACCCCGGAGAGGTAGATCTCAGAGAGCGCCTGGTGGGACAGCCGCAGGTCGATGCCGTCTGGAGTGACGGTGAACTGGAAGGCCACAGCCTGGTGGGCCTCCGCCATGGTAACAGCCGCCGGACAGAGGACCTGATGGAGAGATCCACAACAAACAGTAAACATTAAAAGATAAATAAATTTAAAAAAACCATCTCAGACGAGACATAGATCAAAACTTGTGACCTCAGGCGCAAACACCAGAAAAAATGTTTGACATTCTTCAGCGACCGCTAACTTCTGACACGAGTCAAATCTGTAAACAATCCTTTCTAAATATCAGATAGTAAAACCATGCGAAATGATTGAATTGAATCAGATTTGATGTCACTGTCCAGATGAAATAGATTCTTTGAGATCAAATAAAGGAGAAAAAGCAACATTATAACAAGATTTAGTTTGAGATTATCAAAGTTTGATCTGAATTTCTGCTTAGAAGCAAAAAAAAAGAACACATAAGACGACTAATCAGCCAAATTCCTTGAAATGACTCATGAAGTGACTCCTTAAATGAGTACAAGAACACCAAACCCAAGTTCCAAGAACAAGGGAAGGAAAAAATGTAAATATTCTACATCTCTTAGGTTTTGTTAATAACCAACTCTGACCGACAGCCAATCATTGACTCATGAAAAATGTCCTTAAGGTGCATTTTTGAGGTTCTTTTAAACGGTAGAAACAAAAGAAAAAGTTCTGCTGTTAATTTATGAATTTGAACAATAAACAAAACTTTGATATCGAGGATCAGTTGAAATTAATGTAACCGACTCAGAATAATTGGATTGAACTGACTTTTTATTTTTGTAAAGTGTGTTGAGATGATGTGTTATGATGTTTCTATATAAATGGAATAAAAACGATAAAAAATTTGGCCTATGATGGAGATCTGTAGTCTACCGGCTAACTGCGGGAGACACAACCTGCTAGCATCAAAACCGAGAAAACAGGAAGAGCTCATTAGAAACACTAATGCAAAACAACAAACTTTATCTGGACCTAGTTGGCGTTTACCTCCCGCTGTCTTAGCGCGATGCTCAAGAGGAATGCAGCAGATGTCACGGTCAGACAGCATGCAAGAAAAGTTAAACACTACGTACAAATAACATCCCCAAGGTCACGCATTTGTATGCATTTAAAAAAGTTTTAAATGCATACAAATGTATACACTCCACTCAGTTAGAAGGCCTTTTTTTGTTTCTCTTGTAAGTTTTATATGTTACGGCTGCAGTGAGTCTCTGCCCTTTTTCCTTGCAGGGTTCTGGAGACCGGCCTTCTGCAGGTGTTGTGCTTTTCCCTAATTGCTGCTCTGCTGTTATAAAGCTGCCAAGCATGCAGTAGACAATAAGCTTTTCCCCCTCCCTCCTCAGAACCCCAGTTGGTCTGGTTTGTATCTTATGGTCGGGTTTTGTTAGGTTTTTTTGCATTTGCTTATTTTTGGCTAACCCTGGGTTTTGACTGATTTGATTTGGTTTCTCATTTCAGGTGTTCTTTTTTTCAGGTCTTATTTCTTCAGTACAATTTAATAAATTCAATCCTGAAGTCAGAAAATCCTTGCGCAAACTCCTTTAATGTTACCCCAACAAACGAGCCTGTTGGACGTAACCTATATCGTTACCGCTACCCATCCTAATAATATTGTGATATGAATTTTATGCCACATACGCAGCAATTGATGTTAAACTGAATCCTGGATCTGTATCCTGTTTAGGGACATTTACATGACACAACAAACTCTAAAGTCTAAGCACATTTAGCCAAAGCTGAACAGGAAACATCATATTTATGGAGGGAACCACTGACTGGATGCTGATGTGATCAGGAGCCTTATGTTCAGGGCAATTACTGCTTCTCTTCACAAAAAGAAATTGATTCTTTTTATCCCTTTACAAATAGGTTATGGATAATGGCCTGAGGTTTAGTCACCATTAACAACATGAAGAAAAACAGATGCTCATGCGTTTCCCACTAACATGTTTCATGTTGTGTCAACATGCATGCCCGACTTCAAAGAGCAGATTTCAGCACTGGCTACCTCGTCTAGCTTCCTCCGCGCTCACAGAGAAACAGTCAGAGAGAGAGACGTCTCTGCTTTGATGAAGCTGCAGATGTGGCTTCATTTATACAGTGAGGAGAAAACAAGAAGTCAAAGAGACAAATATTTCACAGTGAATAATTTAAGATAAGAAGAGACTGGAGGTGGTTTTATTGGATTTTCAAACTAAAAAAATTGAGAAATGATGCTTGAATGGAGCAAAACTTTTAATTTCAGAAACTGACAAATATTTAAGAAACAAATATGGGTTCTAGGTTGGTATGCTATCAAACAATCTCAGAGTACAAGTGGGTTTCTTTTAATTAAAAGTCTAAAAGAAACATGGTATGCATCTGTTTTCAGCCAACCTGTGTCCTGACATTATCAATTTAGTTTGAAATGTATTAATTTATTTGGCAGGGACACTTCACATTAATCAGCATTTCTGTAAATGCACCAGAATTAGCCAAAAGAATATTTTTCATCTGTTGTCCTTGAACAATGAGTAATTTGTCTCGTTGAAAGCAGAGGTAATACAAAACAAGGTTAAAGCAACAATCAATAAATACAATAACAAAATGAAAGGTAAGGTGACTTTATAAAACCTGTTGGAGCAGTACCTGTTTAAATATGCAAGTAAAATCAAATACATACATAAAATATCACAAAGACATGCACCTGAAACGCAAAGCACATACAGTTTTCATTTTGAGTCACAAAAAAGCCCAACTATGTGTTGGTATCTCACATAAAATTCCAAGAAAGCAAATTAAAGTTTATGGTTCCATTGCGGCAAAATGTAAAATGGCACCAAGAGTTTGGATAACATCCATAAGGAGCTGGAGGGGTGAATAACACAAGATAAAAAAACAATTGGACAACTGAAAAATTACAAGAACCCAACCTCAAGTGGGAGGCGCCCTTAGCAGGGCTTGTATAAACTGGGACAAAGGTAAATGCCTCTGAGGCATTTAGATATATACAGTGTCTGCATGGAAAAATACACAAGATGCATTTCAGGTCAAACAACAACAGGAAAAATCTAAATTCACACGCAACAAGATGCCTTTGCAGTAGTCGAGAAGCACTAAACTTAAGAAAATAGGAATTAGCCTTGCATAAATAATAAAATATCAGGATGAATTAAGCTAAATTATGTAACTTTTCTTTGTCAAACACAAGCTAAAATTGAAGACTTGAATTTCATGGAGAGATGCAGAAAGCAGTTGAAATTATAATTGGCTAATTTTCCTTGGATTGGCTCATATACTAAAAAAAACCTATTCTTTTTCTCCTTTGTTAAATGCTACAAATAAAAAAATCTCACTATTAAGGTTAGAAATGCACAAGTTAACAGAACATATGTTTTATATGATTTATTCATCATTTTGATTATGAATAAATAGGATTAGCCTTGCAGTTCTTTAATTTTCTGCTGGATTTAGAACTGCTACAGCTACCAAACAACCTCTAATCCATGTTTTTCTCTTGCATACTAGAGCCTGTCAGTCAGAACAAGCAGGTTAGACCTCAAAGTAAACAGGAAAGTGGTATTTGTCAGGAAAAGCCTGATTGGTGTGGGTCTGGTTTCATGGATCCATGGCAATCAGGGCAAAACACAACACATGTCTGCAGAAAACCTGTCTCCAGAGTTAACCTCTGAAACAAACTTTCCTTTTAGAGATGAAAGACAGGAAAAACAAACAACCACAATCATCTACAGACCTGTTTGTCAATTACAAATATTTAGAGCATGACTCTTCCCATTACTGTCAATACGCAAAAACACTTCCCTAAATTGTTGCTAGTATCATTCAGAGCCCTAATAATTTGATTCATCCCTTTATGTGAAAATGCAGGTGTTCCCCATTCATGGAGGAAGAATTATGAGTGGAAGCTCTTTCAATGGTAATCAAACAATATAGGTCAAGTGTAATGTGCTCTGGCCTTTCTGGAGCAAGATTATTGCTCGGATCAGTTAATTTCCAACTGACAGCAGCTAATGTTTCATCTCTATTGGTGAAGATGGGTCAGGTAATGCTTTAGCAGGTAATTCAGGCTAACCGACAATGAGACCAGTCGCGTTCTTTCAGTCATCTCAAAGTAGAGTGGATTTTAATGCAGAAGAGCAGTAAAAACGCTTTGTCTGCCTACTGAGGTGATAAATGTATACCGGTGTTTTATAGGTTTGCCAATGTAGGGCGGTTAAACCGAGCTGTCGCTAAAAGTGACAGCCGAATCGATGCTAGCTGATGCTACTGCCGCCTAGCCGGAGCGCCCAGCCCCAAAACGGCTACTGATAACGCTCTGCCAAAGATGCGGCCTCTCTCCCGCGATGTGTCTTTCACTCACCTGTTTTTATTGAAAGAGGCGAAATGTCCAGGATTCAGTGACGCTGGAACAGATTATTAACTTCTGACGTCGTCCCCGGTGGAGTCCCGTCGCTTTCAGTTTTCCTCCTCCGCGACTGCGCTCCACAACAGATGCTCGCGCTGATGAGTGGATGATGCCTTCAAAGAGTGTCGGAAATTTGATAATTAAGACTTGAAGGTCGCTCCTGAACCGAAGCGCACGCTTTTGGATAAAAGTTTGAATACATCACTATAGTACATTTGGGATATAATAATATGTATTTTCTTAAATAAAAAAAAAACACAAATTCAATTTGTCTATTTTTTTTTATCACTGAAATTGTTTTAATTTAATACCCTGTTAGAGTTACTGATTTTGTAATACACAAATTTATTTTTAAAAAAAAGTGTATATTGTTTAAAAGTTATCCAATAACATTTTTGGTAAACTTTCATCCTTTTTATAGCCATTCTCCGTGGAAAAAGACGAGACTTCAAGTACCATAGATAAATTACCGTAATGAAATTGAAAGCATCATCATAACAAAACAATGCATTATTATAGATATTCATCTTAGTTTTGACTGGAATGATGCTGGCAGGCACCATTCCAGTCAATATACTGGAAATATATGTAAGTTGAGTCTGTCTTCCTGATTATACTTTCATGCAAAAGTCTGTAGGAAACAGCAATCATCTTAATGAAACACATTAACCAGACTACATAGTTCTTATAGTTTGCTTTCATTATGATCACTGTCGATGTAGCCATTTTGGTCCTTCCTGGACCTGATTGTCTTAAGAAACCATTTTTATTGTGGTTTATATTTCCTTAAATAAGGTGTTCTCAGATCAGAACATATGTAAACACTTTTAAAGTTAGACTTTGATTTAAAAAACACAATTGAAAAGGGGGAAAAAACTCACCTTGTGTGATATCATCACAGACATGTGCTTATGAAAGATTGGTTTTGTGAGGGTAGCTTATTCTTGATTTAAATAACCACCTAAAACTAAAACTGACAAGGGCATCTAATTTCCTAGATAACAAACTATACCTAAAGATAATTTAATTATTCAAAAAGAAAAGCATGTGCAGTAGCTTGAAGTGTTACAGTATATCATTAAAGCATTTGGATACAGAAAGTGAAAGGTAAACAACTTTGTAACTAAGAAAGTAAATAGACACACATATAAATTTAAGGTTTATTATTGTCACCATAACAATAATGTGAATCTCTCTTTATTTTGACCATCAATTCAATCATAATTGTTCTTTTATCACAGGCAATAGTTATAATAGTGCACTTTTTATATTTAAATTATGATACAGACACTTCATTTTTTTAAAACACCTTATTCTACTGACCCTTATGAATGGAGAATAGTTTACAATCTTAGCCAGGGCTGGGTCAATGAAAGTGAAGGTGGTTTGAGGAATGAAACCGAAAATGAAGCCGAGCGATTGTAAAAGTGTGTACTAACAGTGAGGAGAACAACTCTGTACATTTTGTCTGGTGATGATGGGAATACGACGGGGAGTGAAGAGAGGCAAATGAGTGAAGCAAATGCTCAAAATGTGTAAAAGAGAAATAACCAGCGCTTTGCAGGGTTTGGCTTCGGTAGTTAATTTGATATGGTTAGGTTGGGCGAAGTCGCCATGCGGAATCAGCTCGACATATATCTGCTGCGAAGCTTTAATCTCTCTCTCTCTCACTCAGTCATCAGTTCACACACAGATTCCAGATACTAGAGATAAGCATGAGAAGCTTGAGATTCAGACAAAGGTCACAGAGGAAAAGAAAACAAGTCAACACATCTATCAGAGCAGGAAAGGAAAATCAGAGTGACTACGAGTGAATTAGATTGTTATTAAAATGGTTCTCATGACATGGAATACACTTTGTAAACAAACATATGGCAAAACCGAACTCTAAATTAAATATATAAATGAATAAATAACCAAATAAATAAATAAATAATCAAATAAATTCATGAAAAACTGAAACTCCTGCACTTTGTTGCATATTGTGCTGAATGGAAGACTGGTGAAGAACACTGACTGGTCTGGCGTAGTACTGGGGTAACATGTGGATGTCCGAGTTGCTACGTCGTGCTTGTCCAATGGCGTGACACTTGGAGATCCAACGCTTGGCTCGTTGGTGAACACTCAGATGAGGAGCCTGGGGTTGTTGGGAGATGCTTGCTTCCTGTGCAAACCTTGTGAGTCCAGCGTCATGAAAATGTCCACTCATGAGTTTCCTGTTGTTTTTTTGTTGTTTTTTTTACAAGTCATAATGTGATTACAATGGCAATAGGAGACAAGCTTCAGATGAGAGGTGCTTTCTGGTTGATCCGAAGGTCAGGAATGCGCTTCTGATTCAGTCTGGGCACAAACACCTCCAACGAGGTACAGAGATCTATTCACCTATTAACAGTGCCCTCCCCACGGCCCTTATAGCAATGTTCATATATCTGTTCAAACCAAAGCAACCAAAGCAACAAGGGTCCAATGCAGAATCATAGATGCATTGTTTTATACCGTCTCTGAGTAAAAAGGAAATACAAAACAACTCAACGTATGCCAACAACGTTCAGACTGTTTCTGCTGCCGTCTTCACCAACACCACTGTGCTACTGACATCCTCAAATAAAAGGAAATACATTAACACAAATAAAAACCAAAATAAAAAATAAGTTTTTTCACATTCACTTACTTAGCTTACTTGTTGGCTTTCTTTAGATCAACAAAAGCCGCTGCTGGAACTCAAGGATGCAGTTTCTTTAGAGAAAAGCGTAACCTCCTGGTAGCAGGTTGCTAAAATTTAAAGTTTTTATGCTGCAATACATTTACATTTCTCTCCAGATGGAATATCATCTGCATGTTGCTTGAAATGAGCGCCACCATTAATTTAAGGAGTAAATTTTGGACGTGAACCAATGGTATGAGACTATTTTATCTGGTCGTGGCATACACATCAGCACTTCAAAAAATTTCTGTTTGATTTGGGAAGCTACATTTTTAATGGATGGATACCAAACTGCTCATTCTCACACCGCCTTTTTTAAATTAAAGAGTGGTTCCTTAAAACTTCTTCCTCTTTTAAAGGTAGGACTAATGGTGATCCAGAACATCAAGATTATTTTGGCAAAACAATGAAAGATGGGAGGGGAAAAAGGCTCAATCCTTGTTACGGTTAAGCACTTTCAGTGACGTAGCTTGTAACTTGCAGGGAAACTTGAAGGTGGAGTTATTACTGTCTGGTTTCTGGTGCAGCTCAAGCATCCTGCAGCGTGTTCTCGCTCTATCCTACGGTTGGGACTGGGTTCCATTAGAGGACAGGAGGCGGGTTCTCTCCTTGGCCGAACCTCTGCGCTGCAGAACTCCTCCGCTGCCTCCGATGCCTCCGCCGTCTGCCCGGTCGCCCCACTCGCACCTGTCGCCCCCACCCTCAGAGCGCCTTGAGTTTTGGCGGGTGGGGGTCCCGTGGGGACGACTGCTCTTCTCATCTGGGAAGGGATCAACAGAGCAGAACAGGAAAGTCACTCCCAGCGTATATATGGTACAATCTTACCAAACCAATTAGATTGATCTCAGAAATTTTCTAGAAAAAACTAGAAAATTTTGGAAATTTTCAGAGTTTCGAAAGTTGAACATTTAAAACTTTTTGAGTTTGGAAATTTCAAAAAATTAAAAAAAAAAAAAAACATGCAAATTTTTTTATCTCAAATTGTTGAAATTTGTTGAGTTGAAACTGGAACAATTTCAATTTTTCAACCTCAGATTTTTCCATGTTTTTCTCAAAAATTTCTGAGATTAATTTCAAAATTTCCAAGGTTGAAAGGGCAAAATTTGTAAGACAAGGGTCAAATTTTGAGATCAAGTTAAAATAAATTAATTACTGCTTCACTGAAGTTAAAACTCATGGATAGGCAGTCTCACCACATAGGGCTTGCACCAGTGGCTGATCATGAGAGCTGAGAAGCTGGGCTTGAATCGTTTCCACCACTCGTCTGAACCTGCGACTCGGCCCTGTGGATCCAAAACCTTGTTGTTGAAATGTGCTGCACAAATAAACTTGACTGGCTGAAATCTCCAGCAACGTTTTACTCACAAAAATAAAACAACCTAATAAGTAAAATGGACTAAATCCAGTTTAGGGTTTTCAAAGAGTTCTAATTTTTGTTGCTGGGAATAAACTAATAATGATATCTTGACCAACATGTTAGGAAACTGTACAACTCTGAGAAACATTCTTGGACCTTTCATTTGAAAATATTATATGTTAATTGGTTGCTGAACAGGTGAAAAGAAAATAATTCACAGTAAAATTATTTAGCATTTTTAACTGAAAGAAATAAAAATTAAATGTGGGCATTGAGTGTTTTCAACTTGGTTATTTGAAAGCACCTCTGGAAAAAATAAAGAGACCACTGCAAAATTATCAGTTACTCTGATTTTACTCTTTCTAGGTAAATGTCTGAGTAAAATTAACATTGTTCTTTCATTCTATGAACTATAGACAACATGTCTCCAAAATTCCTAGCAAAAAATTAGTATTTACAGTATTTGCAGAAAATGAGAAATGGTCAATATAACGAAAAAGATGCAGTGCTTTCAGACCTCGAAGAATGAAAAAAAAAAATCATATTCAGGAAGAAACAACAATACTACTAACTCGGGTGGAATAACAATGAGGCTCCCAGTAGGGTTCAGTGCAGTGGTTTCTTTTTTTTCCATATATATATATAAAAATCATGTGGATGTGACATAAGGCTTTCCCGTTTAAAAGTATGTGAATCTGATTTGCCTGATATGAGGGAGAACGTCACGCTGTAGATTCCGGTTTCCCTCCTCCCCTCCCTCTCGCTCCTCTCCCTGTCCCGTTCCCTCTCGCCCTCGGAGAAGGCAATGTCCACTTGGAACTTGACAGGCTTCTGGAAGACGGAGGGACCGCCGGAGGACTTGTATTCTGCCCGGAAGCTGGTCTGGGAGATGACGCTGTGGCTGAGCGACGGGATCTGCGTGATGGGGAGACAGAGAAGAAGCAGAGAGACCGACAGACTTACGAGGCGGGAGAGGTACAAAGGGTCCGACGTGAGCATAGGGGAGACAAAGGGTGAGGGTGAGGACAGGAGAGACAGAGAGTGAGCCATTGGTGAAAGCAAAGTGCCCCGTGTACGTGCCACAAGTGAGCGAGCTCAAACAGAAATTAAACAGAGAAGAGTGAAATAATGAGAAGCAATGAGGTGCACAGCATGAGAGTGCATGTGAATGCCTTTCTCCCCCAGAGAGCCATACTCATGTACAAATAAAAGTTGACAAGAGAGCAGCGCATAGGACAGACCGCATCAGATACTCACTGACAGGAAAGCGTGGACAATGTCGGCTTTGACAGAACTCAACGGTTTGTCCCTGATCACGACGAAGATCTGCTCCTCTTTCTCCAAACCGATGAAATTCCCGAACCAGGACTTCTTGGCCAGCCTTGACGGCAATTTAAAAATTGTAAACAGTGAGCGAGAACGTAGCAGCGGAAGAGAGTTATACTGGGTGAATTAAAGAGCAGTCTTACTCTGGACTGGATTCTGGCGTTAGGCTGGACATGTCCTCTGACGTCGGAACTGGGAGAGAAAGATCTAAATTAAAGATAATTTCATAAACAGCTGGAAGTAGTGGAGGACATATCCTAGATTCACCTCGTTTAAAAACAAAAGGTCAACATTTTGGTCTCATTACAAACACAAACCTCAGCGTACTTTACAGATTTACACCAACACAAATAGTTGTAAACCACGAGTAGTTTAGTGTGAATTCACCGTTATGCTCCGATTATGTTTGCCTATTACTTAAAACTAGAGATGCACCGATCCAATATTAACTGTATTGGTTCCAATATTGAAAAATTTCTTGCGGATGTCAGTTTCCATTTCTTTATTATTTATTTTACATTAGCTGTTCCACTTCTAATTGAACAAATGAACATTGTTTTTACATGTTTGACCAAGTCTCTGAAGCTATTGTTGTATTTAAATGTGTTGCACTGGTGCAGAATTATCAAATAAATTTGTAATTCAGTCCATTTATGGATGTGTTTTAAGAAATAAAAATCTTAAGCCAACTCAGTGCTGTTTTACATATTGGATCATATCAGACGACACTAAATCTCAGATATCTGCGTCAGTATCAGAAAATGCAAAAAGTGGATCAGTGCATCCAAACTTAAAATTTTGATGAAGTTTATGGTTGTAATCTGACAGTGAAGATTCATAAATAGTGGCTTATTGTAACAAAACATAAAAACTCACCTTGTAATTTGCGCCGATGGAATCGCGGCGATCCCAGCAAGTTGTTCTTGAAAGAATTGAGGCGAGTCCTCCAGTGAGCGGGGCTGCTGGCCGCCATGCCGCCGCCCCCTCCTGGGCTGGAGGGAGGGGTGAGCGACAGCGAGCCCACCCCTCCACCTCCCTCTGCCCGTGATGAGGATGAGGACGAGGAAGAGGAAGGCGGGGTGGAAGAGGGGTGGTGGGGGTGGTGAACAGGGGTGCCCAACGGTGTGGGCAGCGGAGAGCCTTGGGGGGTAACCTGTGGCACAGAGTGGGCAGAGTTTGGGTAGAAACTCTTAGTCACTGACTTGAGGACAGAGGACGAAGGGAAGAAGAAGCGAGGGATGGGTGACAGGAGTGGGGAGGGAGAGGGCGAGCGGGAGGATGGGTTGTGCAGGGGCAGGGATTTAATGGCCTGCAGGTGGGGACGGTCGGCGGGTCCTTTGGTGGGCAGGGTCTGGGTCTTGGGGTTGGGGGACGCTTTGGGCTTGTCATGAGACCGTGCTGAACGAGGAGTGGTGGCGTTTCCCTGTTTGGACTCCTTTGTGAGGGGGGAAGCAGTGGCGCAGGTCACGTCTGATTGGCTGAAAGTGAAGACGGGGCTCTGGTAGGACTGTGGGGAGTTTGGAGGAGTGTGGGAGTGGTGGGGAGGAGAGATGGAAAACAAGAAAGAGAAGGGATGGAAAATGGAGAAAGGATGGAAATGAATATCATGCTTAATGACAGAAGAGTGCACCTTATGAACAGTGAATGTGCTCAATGCAAATCGAACTGCTGATCATGAAAGATTCAGTTTCAGGGTTTCCCTCAGTGTTTCATAAGCCTGGCGGGCCACCAGGCTTTACTTTTGAACTGGTGTTTGTTTGTTTATTCTGGGATTTTAAAAATTTTTATAAACTCAAAAACACGGTGCGCTGCTGGATGACCTCCCTACCACTGGGGAAACCCTGACGTTGATTGTTTTATTCTTTTTCCAAAAACTATTGATATGAGAGGGTTTAGTGTTGAGGCAGAGAGGAAGTTAAAGTACAGAGACAGGACAGTGGAAGTGAGGCTGTTACTGTAAGCTTCAAATTGAAACTACTTTATTTCAGTAAATAACCACCAGTTGTTCTCATACATGCACAGGGAGGTAGAGATGACATAAAGGGAGAAAATGCAAACTTCCTGTTGAGAAGGATTTTAATTGGAGGAGCTGGAAGTGGTGTGATGATGTTTATAAATGACTGGAGACACTGATATATGGACAGTACAGAAATGATTGTGGAAAGTTGATTTATATTTAACAGTTTCATCTTCAGAGCTGTGAAAATATTGACCGCAAACTGATGTTGATATTTTGCAGAGTGATTAGTGAGGGAGTTCGCTGTAAAAATCTGGAGAAAATATTAATTATTGATTGCTACAGGAAACCATCATCATTTCTAAAAGAGGCATTCGACACAAGATTAACATACGAAAATGATTAGATTCAATAATAAAGCGCATTAAAAGTCAGTGAAGTCCTTACCCTGGGACTGCTGAGGGGGCTTGAGGAGAGACCACTAGAAGCTCCACTGACTGAGCGAGACCTGTTGAAAAGAACCAGCATAGAAAAACAGAATAAAATTAACTTTTAAAGTCTACAAAGAGAGAATTTTGTATTTATGTTCACACACTTACCTCTGACTGTGTGCGGCTGTGTCAAGGGCCCTGCGAGGTGGAGTGGGAGACCCCTGCTCCGTAACACTAAGGACTTCGAGGCTTTTCCTCTCAGGGCGGCAGCGGCCATGACGAGTCAGCATGGGAGAGTCGACACGCTTCCTGGGAGGGTCTGCTAAAAATGTAACGGGACAGAAAAAGAATATTTTTTAACCTAAGTGAAAATTTTTTTGTTTTTTGATACAGTTTTGGCCATTTGTTCTTTTAACAAAAGAACTGCATACTCCACTTAATGATTTTATTAGTAAATTAGCTAAAAAAAAAAATTCAGAATCAATTTATTGTGATTAATCTGATCAACTTGTTCATCCAAAATGTGGACATAAGAAGCTAATAATAAAAGCAGCTTCCCCTCTTGAAAGGTTCGCTCCTGCCCCCTACTGACTCACCAACGTCATTGCGTGGAGGCAGGTCCTCGTCCTCATAGCTTGGGTAGCGTTCCTTCCTGTCCAGCAGTAGGTAATAGATCATCTTCTCCTGGTTTTCTCTAAATATAAAAACAACATATTTACACCAAAATTTAAAGCCACATACTTATGTTTAAATGTAATCTTTTCAAGATATGTATTTCTAAACCAATTAAAATTCTTTATCTTTGCCTTAAAGAGGCAGTATTATGTCTTTTCCAGGCACATAGTGCCATTTTATAGAACAACCACGTTACTATTTTACCTTCAGTTGTATAAAAATTTATATACATCAAATATGATTTGAAATAAATGTCACTGGGTGATTTAAACTCTTGAAATTGTCTCTTTAAAAACTGTCTCTTTCTGAAACTATGCCTTCAGGAGGTCATCACATTAACCCTTTAACAACGTTTTAACCAGCGCTGCATTCAGAAGTAGCTTCTAAAATGAGCTCAGCAGCTGTGCAGTCTGCCAGGTGTTTGCTAATTGCTGTTGGCTAGTCTGAAGGAGCAGAGTGTGGAGGAGAAGGGACTATGTGTGCTCTGTGGCGTGGAAACGCGGGATCTCGGTAAACTGCACCTCCTTGAAGTCAGAGCCAGACCTACCCAGTCGTTTTGCACAGCTGAATGGTTGACTTGGAGATTAAAGGACTTATCAAACATGCATGACAAAATCAAAACAACTCCCCAGGAATGTTTTTGATAACATTAAGACATGATGTAAATCTCAAAAAAGTCGACTTTAAATAACACTGCCCCTTTAAGTTCTACTTAATCCATAAAGTTGACAGGTCAGGCGGGCGAACACAGAAGTTCTCAGCAGTCTTACTCTTCGCATTGCAAATCCCGGGTAAGCTTGACTCGGTCGCGGAAACATCCTAGAGAGTGCATGCTTTCCAACACGTCCGGGTCCAACTCGGTCAGCGACAGTATTCTCTGCACACACACCCGCCTGGGAGGAGGCTGCTCGGGACACGGCTCATTACGACCGCCTCTGTGACACGACAAATCACAAACAACCGGGATTAACTTAAAAATATGGTGCAACATCTTCTGACAGCAGAGAGCAAAGAATGTTTACTCACTGATACCAGGAGTGTTTCTGGATGGCCTCTAGCTGTAAGAGGAACAGGGCAGATGGGGCCATTAGTTTCTACAGTCTGTTCACAGCCAGATGGCTGCAGAGCTGAGCTGCTTTTTTCTTTCTTTTTTTTGCTTTGAATAAATTTTATTATCTCAGAATAATGAATGCCAAATCCAAATTTACAACTTTACTCCTTGATGGAATATAACAGAACAGAACATTTCCAACCCAGGGACTCACGTCCTTCTAAACTCGGCCCTGTTCACAACAAAATGAGAGTGGCTGATTTTAACAGTGTTGTAGAAATGGATAAGATCAGTTTCTCATCAATGGTCCCCAAAGTGAAGGAAATCTGAACCATTTTATTGGTGGATCCCAGTCTTTATGAAGCTGTTTAGATTAATGCTCTGAAGCTTTAATAAAACAGCAGCATTTACTCTCAGATGGTGTTAAATCAAATTACTAACTTCCACTGACTTTATTTAGAGTTCTCAAAGTCAGTGGGACTGAATGCAACAGAAACACTTTTCCTTCCACGTCACCAATATGCAGTGCTGTGTCTTGTTTTACCACATTAAAATCCTAAAATATGCACAGTCAAATCACATCTGGTATCATGGACTGTATCAGAATGACTCACTTATATTGATAGAGGAAAGGGAGTCAATTTTGAAGAAATATGGCCACCATTTACTGAGTTTCTCAGTAAACTCAGGAAATTAATGATGAATTAAATGAATTCAGAAAATGATGCTTAGTGGTAACTTTTTCTTTTTTTTTTCCTATTATTTGCAATTACTTTGGGGATTAGATTGTTCAATGCAATTTTTATGTCAATTGTATCACTATCACATGCTTGTTTTGTGTATTAAAAGTGCAATAAATGTAAATTTAAAAGAAAGTTTCTAAAACGTCGACTAGCGGAAGCGGGTAGCGTACCGTGAGCCTCTTCTCAGGATTAACCTCTATCATGCCTTTGAGCAGCGACTGGCAGTCTGGGGGGATGAAGTGCGGCATGTGGAAGACGCCGCTCTTCACCTTTTCCAGGAGCTGGCGAAGGTTGTCGTGGTCAAACGGCAGAGCACCCTGAAGGTAAGAGGGAGAACAGGAAATGACACAGTTAAATAAACATTTCAAAGTAAAATGAAAGTGAACTGTGAACAGTAGAGGTTAAAACTGACCACCAAGAGGGCAAACAGGATGACCCCACAGCTCCACACATCTGCTCTCCTCCCATCATACTTCTCTCCCTGTAAGACAGACTATCGTAAATCTCAAGTTGATTCAAGTAGAATTCACTTCCTTTACCTGAATTATGAGTTATACAAGCTGAAACGTGGCTACATTTCTGTCAAAAGAAACTCTGTAATCCATTTTAATCCCTGTACTTATTCTGTCTCCACCGACACTGTGAAAACAACATTCATTTCATGGAGCAGGATAATCTTTTAAGTGCCGAGCGCAGTGAGAAAACTCACTTTGACAAGAGATGAGCCCATAAAAGCAACACAGGTCCCACATTTATCGTCAGTTTGAGAGATTTCACTTTTACCTTCAATGGTTTTCAAATTGTTAATGCCATCGCTTGATGTTCAGCTCATGTGACTCAACGCGTTTGCTTATGGATCAATAATTTAATCACATCGTTTGCTCATTTTTATCACAGGTAAAGGCACTCACCCGTATAACTTCAGGACAGGCATAATGTGGTGATCTGAAATCAAAGAAAAACCTTGTTATAAGACGTGTTAATATTTCTATAAATACTGAGGCGAAGACAGGAGTAGTGATAATTGCATAAAAGGGAATTAACAACATGGACTCTTCAAAAGAGTAAAAAGCTAAGATGTGATAAGATTTTCAGTGATCCAAACTTTAATACGCAATTATCAAAGACATAGTTCACCAAATCCAAAATTAATTCACTTAAAATGTTTCTTTTTTAAACACAGATGTAAACATACTGAATTACAAATGTATTTTATAACTCTGCACACTTAAATGCACCGATATCTTTACAAGGTCCATCAAATATATAAAAACAACTTTAATTTGGTCAGTAAGTGCAATTACAAGTAAAACAGTAAATGTAAAACAAATAATAAAGAAACAGAAAGTGGCAAAAACAATAAGTTTACTACTTAGTCAAACGTAGAAATAAACTATAAGAAACTTTCTCCTCAATGGTTCAGAAAGTGTAAATATAATGTAAAATATATGATAAAGGATGACAATGTTCAGAGCACAAAACATAGAATTAGACTATATAGACTGGGCACATTGTCAACAATACCCAAAGTAGAATTTTCCTCAATTTCTCTTTAGTTTAATACTTTGCTCACATTTTGCTCATAAATTAGCCTGTTTCTGTTTTAACACACAAGGCTGGTACTGACCCACAGCTGGTCTCCAACAGGCTGTCCCCCACCTGCAGGGAGGCCATACCGAAGTCAGCAATACGAATGTTGTTCTTCTCATCCAGCAACAAGTTCTCCGGCTTCAAGTCTCTGTGGCTGCAAAAACACAACATGCACACACATAGATTACACGCAGAAGAGGAAATCTATTTCTGACCCGGTCAAAAGAGATCTCAGAGCCAGAGCTCCAAAAGCAAAACACCAACCAGATGGAGTGACTGTGGCAGAAATCCAATGCAGAGATGATCTGCCTGAAGAACTTCCTGGCTTCTTTAGGAGTTAGACGTCCCTTCTTCACCAGGTAGTCAAAGAGCTCTCCTCCTGACACATGCTCCAACACCAGGTATCTGTCATCAAGCAGAACAATGAGCCTGCATTATTACTATAATCCCTCTGTCTCAGGGACGTTTATCTGGATTTGTTTATGATGTCCAGCTTCAAGATGACTGACTACACTAGGTTTATATTTATCTGCATTAATTAACATTTTACCTCTTTGGTGCTATAATAAACAAAAACAGTTTACGAAGGAGTTTCGTTTTCACACCCACTGAAATAAATAGAGTAAAAGTATACGCCGAGTAGCATTCTGATGTTAGCTTTGTTTGTTGTTATTTATATTTCTGTCTATTTGCCAGCTACATCTCAACGTTTTTACTTATTAAGAAAATGCTTCTGCAGTTAGTATAACAATTGGTAAGCATGGGAGTCTTAAAATGACCTTGCAACCTAAATACCAAAAGGAGAAATGAGAAAGTATATGTATTTAATAAATAGTGTAAAAAAACAAAAACAAAAACAAAAAACAACAGGGCTTGGGTCAATAAAAGCAAAACATTGGCTGTTGATGCAGATTATGTTCCCATTGTACCACTTTTTAATTGACTCAATAAAAACACTTGTATGCTCAAGCAAGATTTGGGATCACAACCTTTTTACATTTTTACTTTGTGGGTCAGAAGCTGGAAAGTTTTGGAACCACAGGAGCCCAAAATGATCTCAAAATATCAATAATTACTGGAACAAAATGGCCACTCCATGTCGGCACCTTGAGGGAGCAAATATTTGTCGATTTATGTTTACAATCTTAGCTTATAAAATCTCACTAAGGACTACATCATTTTTAGTGGCACTAAACCATGGCAAATAAATGTTTAAAAATTACAGATTTCTCACCCTTCCTAAAGTAGTTCTGGTTGCCATCTAATTCACAAGTTTTCATTGTTATCATAACTCATTATTGAGCTAGCGTTGTCCCAAATTGCAGCAGGAACTCACAGATATTTGTTGTTCTCATAAACGTCATGCAGCTTCAACACATGCGGATGCTCGATCAGTTTCAGAATGGCAATCTCCCTCTCAACCTGGTTAAACAAAAGACAAAGACAAAAATGCTACAGAGCCAGACACCAGTGATCATTCTGAAGCATCAGAATTAAAGAAAGTAGACAATAAATAAAGGAGAAATACCGCAGTTTGTTTGTGGTTTAATACAGCAGGAAACATTGACAGTGTCCCCTTTTCCCACCTATTGCTGCACTGAAAAAAAAACCCTGTAATTTACGGTAAGATACCGACAGATGTAGTTGCCAAAAAGAACAGTAAAATTTGATCAGAATCAGAATTTTACAATAAAACTGTACTGTATTTACATGGTAAAATACTGGCAATCACAGCTGTCGGTATTTCACCGTAAATTAGAGATTTTTTTTAAGTTTGCAGACTGCCAATCAGCTGGCTGAAAGAAGGCTACTAAACTGTAACCTTGCTTAAAAGAGACAAAGTTAGTCGTTATCAACAGTCAGTCAATATCCTGATTAATCTGCCAGCTAATATCAACTTGTTTTACTTGTGTTACTCTAAAAAGAGCAGAAAGCCAAACAAGTATAACTTTTAGCTGTATAAAACTACAACTTAATATGAACTTTCAAAATAAAGCTTTGAAATACTTTTCAAATTTATAGCAGCCACTTTTATATATTGAGTTTTAGGGGGCATTATTGTGAGTGTAGCAAGTTACAAAAATCCCTCACAAAGCTTGAACTAATGAAAAATAAGAAATGGTTAACTCCTACATAATATAACCAAAACCATAGCAAAACAAGACTTTAAGTTGCTAATGGATCTAAACTCACAGTGCAAAAAAAAATGAATTTTGCTTAAGATTCCAAAATATAGCTCACAGAAGCTTTTTAAAATAAAAGTCCTGCTTTTCAAAGGTTTAATTATCACAAAAGCTGGTTCAATGTTCCCAATGGGCTTGGAAGCTCAAAGATGATGCATTTTGGGCCAAATTCAGCAGCAAATGATAGGTTACAGTTTTAGGCAGTATGCAGAAATACCACCTGAAAATTGATTCAGGAATATTAGCAGTCAGCATTATAATAACTATACAATCAATCCCTAGAAATAACACCTGCTTTTCTGTTTTGAGTAAAAGCAATAATACATTTTTATTTTAAGACCGTATATTTATTTAAGAGCAGCTACGTACCTTCATCAGAACTGACTCAGACAGCTTCTCGCGGTTGACTATTTTGATCGCTACCTTCTGACCCGTAATACAGTGGATGCCGAGTTTGACCAGTCCTGAATGTAGAAAAGAGACAGATATCATTTTGATTCAATATGGTTCAGTTTTATATTGTTTATTCTACAATGGGGGTGAGTCCTCTCACCTGTCTGTCCCTTCCCCAGAGTCTTCTCCAGTCGATACGGCCCAACATATTGAGCAGACTGACTCAGAGACAGTTCCTTACTCATACTGCTCCCACTGAAGGCTTAATACACAATTAGAACTAATACTGCACTGGGATTTATTGCAATTTCTCTAGTACTGTACAGATTTTACATAGGTTGGTGCAAGAAATTATGCTCAACTTTAAATTTCAGGAAGATCACAGCTATTTCTAGTTTACTAACATGTATCATGAAATAACACACAAGTCAAACCATTTGGAAATAATAATAATTCCTGTTCTAAAACGTGGTTAAACAAAAATATATAATTTAAAGCAGAGAAACTGGGATGACAGTTTGTACCAAGGCTGCTTACTGAGTTAAATACCAACCATTGTCCTTAAAATGAACATTATAAGGTACTGCAGGCTAACTAGGATGTTTTACGTATGTACATTAGCTTATTGGTGTATTTTAGTTACATTTATGACGTTAACTACATTTATATGTCATTAAAACAAGCCGTCTGCTTTATGTCATTTTCTATTTGAGCGTAAGAACGAAATGTCCAACACGTACGCTGAGATGTTTGCTCCGAAACCGTGATAAGAGTTATTTTTTCCTCTGTCAGGCCTGTTTTTACAGGTGCAACAACATGCTATCTGAGGCTAGCTTTAGCTTCGACGCCTCGACCAACGGCCGTCTCGCGCCTGTCACAAACACCGACCCCGCTTGAAGTTTCTCGGCGTCGCCAAACGGTCACTTTTATCGCACGGCTGCCACATTCTCTCGGATTGTCGAGGTGAAACGCGCAGTCCTCTCCGGACAACCATCTTCTTACATGTACATGTAATTATATGTGTGTTATTTCTCATTAGCGTAGCGTAGTCCTCCCCCGTCCCCTGCCTCTGCTCGTCTCTGCCTCCCTACATCACTGCAAGTGGCGGATCACAGCATCTTCTTCCCTCTCTCCTCTCCTTCGGCGTGTCCTCCATGGGCGGTGACACATACAGGTGAAACGACACGGCGCAGATCAGCTTATCTTCCTCCTCGCTTCGGATCCTAGTTCACGCAAGCGAAAGGCCCCCCTCGGATGATACTCCGTTTTCTTGCCGTAAATCGATATTTTCGCTCCCCTCTTCCCTTCCTTCGCCCCGCTCGCATCAGCATCCGGGTCTCACTCCCTCTCCATCCTCTCTCTCTTGATTTCTCTTCCCCGCCCTCCTGGTCGCCTTCCTCAAAATACGCTTATCTCTGCATTCACCTCAGCACCTGCCACGCTGTGGGCTCCGTGGGCCGCAGAGGACGCCTCCCTCCCTATTATCATGAAAACACTTGAGTAAACATCACCTCGGGCTGCGGATGGGACGATGAGGAGCTGCTGGCCCAGAAAGATTTCAGTATAACTTGGCAGGCCTGCAGCACTTTATTTAACACGACAGGGATATTTGCAAAAATATTTATACCCACTTGAACTTTTTATCTTTTGTACGGAAGAGGATTAGATGCACTGGAAAACAGAATAAAACAGCTCTGACTTTAATCTCAGAATTCTGATTTTGATCTCAGAATTTTGACTTTAATCTCAGAATTTTGACTTTGATCTCAGAATTTTGACTTTGATCTCAGAATTCTGACTTAAATCTCAGAATTCTGACTTTAATCTCAGAATTCTGACTTTAATCTCAGAATTCTGAAAAAGAGTCAGAATTCTGACTTTAATCTCAGAATTCTGAAAAAAGAGTCAGAATTCTTTCTCCTTTTTTTTCGGTGTCCCTAATCCCCTTCCGTACTTTTGTTCAGAACTAGAAATTGAATATATATTTCATTGGGATTTTAATGAGACAGAAAAACACAAATGTTTTTGTTACAAATACAGATCTGAAAAGTGTGGAGTTATTTGTATTAAGTGCATGTGATTTCTTCCAGAATAAATAATTAGTCACCTGCTGTGACTAAATGATAAACTGTGATTTTTACTCCGGAAAAAAACACATGCACTTAATAGAAATACACTCCACACTTTTCATATGGTAATTTTTTATAATAATAATTTATTACAAAATTATTTTTTATAGATGTAGATGTTCCTACACCTTACTATTTAAGGATCAAAGATCATGACAGAAAAAGACATGCTGGATCATTATGTCATTTGCATTATTTTAATTTAAACAAGTGGTGTGCTGTTTGGCATATTGGGATTACATTCATCTTGAGTTTTCTGGTTACTCAGTTTGTTCCATATTTCCTCTCACTGGAAGATCTGGAAGGTAGAAAAACCTTTAACTGGTGGCCGCCTAAACAAGAAGAAGGAAGAAAAATAGGAAGAAACAAACATTAGCTTCACCGATTAGCAAAATTTGGTATTTGATTAATGTCTTATTGGCTGTGAGAGTAATTCTAAGTGAAAATCTTTGACTTCAAACATTTTCACTCCTTAAGATGAATAAAATTCAGACTAAGCAGAGATGTTTCATTCAAGGTTTATGCCTGCCTTCCCAATAGAAGGCAGGCATAAATATGTGATAGTTTGTAGGGATGTGAACTTACTTTTTAAATCCATGTTTCTTCATTTATCAGGATCCGTCACACAGAGTTTTTATGCAGACGTGGAAGGCATCCATCAGATCCTTGCAGGCAGCCGCTTTCTTTTCCATAACGCTGTAACACAAGACATGACATCCTTAGTCTGTACTCAGAAACACACACCTTATAGAAATTAGCCAACATAGAATTACCAACACAGAGAAATGTAGCTAAATGTTTTCTAAAAGTGCATCAGTGGATTTTTTTTACTGTAATTTGCCAAGTTTTTCTTTTTTGCAGCTCATATTAGTACATCTTCGTGAACTGCCATCAGGAACAAAATCCATGCACCAAATACCTGCTCCTCCTTAAAGTGACAAACAAATTTGTTGTGTAAAAAGCTATACATTAAATTCATGTTTTATTGCTGTTGTTGCATAATTTCATACAGAATTTTTTTTTAAAGTCCAGCCTTTAATTTCAGTATATTTATTCAGAAAGAAAACTATGATAGGCCCTCCATAAAATGCATCTATCAGTAAAAAAAAAAAAAAAAAAAAATTTAAACCAGTAAAATCTACATTATTTGCTTTAATATATATCATTTGTTTAAACTAAATTGAAAAAGTAAGAAGTTCAAATAAGTTTTAAAAGATGTGGTAACGTTATCACTTGTCTACAAGCATGAAATTATTTAAAGAGTAAAAAAGTATTGAATCTATTGAATCTAAGCAACATGTGATTTAATATTTTACAATGATGCCATCAGACAAACAAAAATATAAAGTCATGCAATGCAACTTCTTTTCATTTTAAAGACTAAAATGAAAAAGTGATATATAAAAGTTTCAAAAATAAATTTCAAGCAGAAGAAAGAATATAATGTCAATAACCACAAAAGGTAATGTAAATATGTCTGAGAACAGAATAAAAAGTACTTCCTGTGACAATATATGGTCTTTACCGGATATTTGTTTGACCTCTAATTGTAGTAACAAACTCAGGAGACAGAAAATTACATCAGATAACAAAGCTTGTGTAAAAACAGGAGGCTTCACTTCAACAAACTTTAAGTGTGTGTCTGGTGTATTTTCGGTCAGATCGTGTTTGTTCTTCATTCAGAAGTTACTCACAGTGAGTAAAATAACCCAAATTGTACACAAGTGAGATTAGAAATGATCAATTATAACATTACTCAAGTAAGTAAAAGTGTGTATTTAAACAACTCCTAAAAGTTTTTTTTTTTTTTTTAATTACACAAGTAAATGAAACTGAGTAAATGTATCCAGCTACAATCCAACTCTGAACATTTCTGCCAACTGCTCCACCATGCAGATGAAATATAAGATCATCTTAAATAACAATCTCTTGGCTTCAATCAGTAAACGGAAAATTGGTCACAACGACAGGATGATAAATCAAAACATATAATAACAGAAAAATGATTCAAAATGAATGCTTCTTCTGTGTTTAGAGGTTGAGCTTAAAAATAGGATAGCAAAGGAGAGCAGTCATCTCTCTGTCTGCTCCTTCCTTGTCAAATGGACTAATAGTGTCACTGGTGCTTTTTTAAGAACAATAATGGTTTTGTTACACAGTGTTTCTTCTCCTAGTGACTAAATATCTTGAAATTAAAAACTGTTTTTAAGACTCTTAATAATTCTGCTGGAATAAAATTGTATTTATTTTTTTTACTGGTCCCAATAAACGCGACTTTCTGTAACGTGAGTTGACACCCTGGTACTGTATGTGCCGTTCCTTACGTGTGGAGTCTATTTTAAGCTTCTGATCTATTTATGCATCTCAAGACCTTGGTGTTCCTGGACTTCAAGCTCTATTGTGGTTTGTCAAATAACGTAAACAAATGATCTGTAATTGATGGAGTCTATAAAGCTGCTGATGGCACAAATTCACTTTGTCAGTCAGATGCTATGTGTATTTGCTGCCAGCAATTAGTGTTAAAACTCACCACTTGTCAGCTTCCGCCTTGATAATCTGGCATGGAGCTGGCGCCGCATCAACAGGAACCGGCATTTGGACAGAACAGAACCGGAGGTTTGCTGCAGCAACAGCTGCGGTGAAGTGGGATCACAGAGAGAGACGCTGACGCGGTTGACTGGGTGGGTGGGTTGTATTTAAATTTATTTAAAAGTTTTGATCCATTTTAACTGTAAAACAAATTGAAACTGGGAAAAGTACTTGTCTTGTTAAAGATTTTCTCTCTTTTTATTAGTTTTTCTTTGACTTACATAAATGCATTATCTTATCTAAGTAATATTCCCTGGTTTATATCCTTTGTTTTGTTATTCTTCTAATGACTGTGTGCATGCGTGACCTTTGGGGTCAGCTGTTATGCATCACAATGTCCTCTTAATTCTCTCTGCATGAGGTCCATCAGTTTTAAACCAGTTTGTTAAGGGGCTGAAATGGGAGAAGATTCATTTGCATGCAAAAGGAAAAGGAAACAGAATTAGTTTTAGGTAAGGATGAAAGAAGCAAACAGGCATTTTCCAGGTTTTGAGGATGAAAATGGAGAAACTGCAAAACTGCAGAAAAATATGCATAGCTGTTTGAAACAAATTAGAATAACTAATCTTCTGTTTTTAATTTGTGCATTACAGTATGTTCAGAGTTTTATCATTTATCACAGCAAAGTTGAAGTTTAATTGAAAAAACTGCTAAAAAAAAAACAACTTCCATATCAGAATTAATAAAAAGAACAAACAAAAATGTAATATTTTATATTTTTATTGTATTTTGCTTTTTTTGTAAAATAAAAAAGTTTCTCAAAAATATGGTCATATTTATGACTATATTTTTGGTAAACATTTTTACATATTTACCAAAAATATGTAAAAATTTACCCCACTAAAACAGCAGCATTTTATGGTTTGATTCCTTAACTTTGGAAATATGTTTTTTGTTGCTCCAACCATTGTTATTGAAGAATAAACTAGGAAAGTATTTGTATACCTTGAACTTTGTGCATTTTCTCACTTTATAAACTTTAATATATTTTATCACAACCTTGTGATAAAATATAAATAAAGATGCATGTACGCCTTTCAAATTAAAAAAAATATATTAGAAATTTGTAAATGATTTTACTTTGACATTTTTTTTATTCTAATATTAAAGGCTATAACACAGTTTAAATAGTATAATAACCTTTTGCAAGCTAATCTTTGTCTGTATAAAATATAAAATTCCAGAGGTAGGACAAGCATTAATAATGTGCTTATTTGGCAAATTGTATATCAAAGATATAGGTCAAATTATAGGTCATTGTAAAACCTAATATATATTTTTTTAATGTTGTTTCAACAGGAAAAATCAAACCTCTCCACTAGAGGGCAGCAAACACTGACACGAGACTGAACATCCAGTTGAATGGCGTTTAGAATATATGGAGCAAATAGGATCATACTGTCATATTAAATAAATACAGAAATGTGTTCCGGTGAGATTAAGATAACAAAGTGTTAAAGGTTTTAAACATGTTTTTGACTAAGGCCAGATTTTTGTAATAAATATGTATTTTTATTGATTTTATGTAATTTTCTAGTCTTAAATATTATGTTTTCATTGTCTGTACGTGTAAATCATTACAATTTACAGAAATAAAGACTTGTAGACATCAGTTTATGTGCAATTATTATATATTACCCGTTTCTGAGTTATTGGAATAAATGAATTTTGCAATAATACTCTAATTTGTTGAATGGGTTTGTATTTCATGCTCTTCTGTCTTTGTGTGAAAGTCTAATAATAACCTTCTTGGTTGTATGTCAGTTTATTTTTAAACCTAGAAGTGACACAAGGTTGCATGGCAGTCTCGCCATTTTAAAGTGTCAGAAAAAAAACCCCCAAGTAGGTGTGAACTACTGAACCATCTCTACCAGCCAGGGCTCAATGATCCTCCATTACTATAATTACTAGAAAGCTCAGTGTGCCATCTGCTGGCCTGAACAATTATGTACATATCGTCTGCCAGGCAGGTTCTCTAAATAATAAGCTTTAACAGAAGCATGTAAACAAGTGTTGCCATGTTAGGAGGAGAAAGCTGGAGTCCGAAAAGGCCAAAAAGGGTCGAATACAGAGTCAGAGGGATTTACAACAGGTTTAAAACAGGAAATGTCATCTGTTGTGAAGCAGTTGGAAGATTTCCACCTCTTTGTTCTTTAATTTCATCTTTTCTATTGAATCTATAGATTTAGATTCATAAAATGTTACATTGCCTCTTTTGGTTGGGTAAATAATATCTAATAGTCGTCATAAATCTGTCAAGCCAAAATTGCGAGGCAAATGTAATCATAAAATAATGGTTAATCTGCAGTTAATAATATGCAATTAACTGCAATTAGAGGCAGTTTTATTACACATATTAGAAAGTAATGATGAAATTTTTACTACATCTAATGGAATTTATTTTATACATTGCATTAATTTTGTTTTTCTTTCTCTGTTGTTGGTTATTTTAAGTATATTTCTTAGATTTTGCATATTTGGTTGTTTTGTAATATTGCATTTCTTTCACAGCACCTATAGATAGATAGATAGATAGATAGATAGATAGATAGATAGATAGATAGATAGATAGATAGATAGATAGATTTTTATATTTAATTATTCTTAACCGACTTAATTCATACATATTTGTGCAACCTTGTTTATTTTGGTCTCTTTTTCGTTGTTTTGTTGTCAAGTGTCTTTATTCACAGTTTCCTATAAATAAATCATTTTTATCAGTATCCTCTTCTTTGATTTGGTGTCTTGTATTTGTCATTGCATTTCAGACTTACTGCTCTATCATCCAACCTTTAGAAAACATAGAGCATTCGGCAGCATTTAGTTTGCAAATGAGCGTCAAGATCTGGATATGAATTTGCAAACTAAATTCTCCAGCACAATAAATCTGGTTGTCTCGGGATTTTCTCCGCTTGCACTCGAATGCGTCTCAGCAAACTGCTGCGTGCAGGGACAGCTGCTCGGTATTTGGTGTTGATGAATAGTTATCCCTTCAAAAGGATGGAAATGTGGAAGAGCGAGCAGGGCTTGTTGGCAGACTGGTAGCCGGTGAATGGAGGTCACAGCAGACACCGAGTGAGACACAGAGGAGGAGAGGGAGGACGGACAGCGGCTATCCGCCTTCAAAAATGGCGTCTCCGGAGGAAAATGAGTAAAAAATATTTAAACGCGGCCTATTTCTTTACACTTCCTCGTTCGGCTTTCAAGTATATTTTTCGTGTTCTTGCGTCACCCTTTGAGGTGTGAACGACCCAGTTTCTGGTTTTACTCGGGCGGCCTTCGGAGAAAAGAGGGGCGCGGATATTTTGGGGGAAATAAAAGCAGCCCCGTTTTATTTTGATGCGTCGTTGCTGACAGCTAGCATCTGCTGCTAGCCCCACACAGCTCCGCTCCGGAGGGGGGTGGGAACCATTTGCATGCGAAGAGAGAGCAAGAGAGGAGAGGAAAAAAAAGAAGAGATTTTCAAATTGGGGATTTTCTTTTTGCTCGTCCATGGGGAATGATTGCTACCAACGTGGCCCCGTCGATTGCTGTCTTTTCTAGAGCTAGCATCAGCGTAGCCAGAACTAGCCTGAAGAAAGGGGAGGAGAGACGGTGGAAAAAGGACGCGTTCAAGTCAAATGTTTAAAAGCAATTCGCCCATTAGAGAGCAAATCCGCGGCATCTTCATCATGACCGTGACCGGTTTCAGACCGAGGAAATGATAAAGGCACTGGAAAAGGTGAAAGACTGGCTTTTTTTGGAGGTGGTTGGATTGTAACCCCGTAGACCCCCCTCTTTTTTCATCCAGCTTTCTCCTCCTCCCCACCATTTCTCTTTCAATATGCTGTTTTCCACTCCTGAGGACTTGCTTATGAAACCGGGGAAAATAGCTTGAAAGCGAGAACGTGGAAAGACTGGATATTTTTTCGTGCCCTGC
This sequence comes from Poeciliopsis prolifica, assembly GCF_027474105.1. Taxonomy (NCBI): domain Eukaryota; kingdom Metazoa; phylum Chordata; class Actinopteri; order Cyprinodontiformes; family Poeciliidae; genus Poeciliopsis; species Poeciliopsis prolifica. The sequence continues at coordinate 2,922,709 of NW_026562424.1, forward strand.
TACGTTCTCGTCGCTTTCACTGTAACCGCTCCTAAATGGATAGAAATTACCCGGGAACAGGATTTGGTGATTTGGGCGCAGGAGCAGGATGGAGTTACGACAGAACGGCAAAAAGGTAATGCATCGGGATCCAGACAATGTGCATGCATCAAATCCGTGCTACTTCGTGCAGGGCACTGTGTGACCTCCCGTGTAAACAGATTGGGCAGCCAGGAGCTTCATTTACAGCGGCGTGCGTAGTGCATTGTCATCCAAACAGTTTGCATAGTAATATTATTATAAACAGGAATGGATAAACGTGTGTCGTGGGGGTGGGCGGGGTGGAGAAAGGAGAAGGTTGGGGGGGTGAATTGAATGTGATTGACATACATGGGGCTTTAGGTAGGACCTGGCGGGATGGATGGAGGTGGGGGATGTCTGAGTGTCCATTGGAATTATTGTTCCCTGTGTTGCAGGCCTGAACACTGATAAATTCATAGGGATTGATGGGAAAACTGCGAGGAGTGCAGACGCAGCAAACCCCCTCTCAGCAACCCCCCTGACAGTAATCAACCAGATAAACTGATGCATATTAATTAAACGCGTACTTCACTGTCACGCTTAATAGAAGCAGACGTATAGAAATAATGCATCACTGCTTAGATGTCAACTTGGGTGCGTTTGTGATTTAGCGGATTTGTGATGGTTGTGCTTGGTTTGGTGCTCATTTGCATATTACAGCTCTGCCAAAAAAACAAAAAAAAAATCCATCCTGTGCATCGAAGGTGCAATCTGCAATTTGACTCGATTAAAACCAGAATTCAGGTGAACAAATCAAATTAGAGGATGAAAGCTGCACAGAATGCGTGAAGGGGAGCCCTGTAGTTTAGCCTTGGTTAGCCTGGCAGCTAGCGCTCCGTGTTGCAGGGAAGCAGAGCAGAGGCCTGTCCTCGCAAACATCATCCCCGCATTTCTGCTCCAAACGTCCAAGGGAATAATAGTTTTTCCTGTTAAAACTCAAAAACGCAATCTGCGCCTTTTATGAAAGCCGATTTTTGCCAAACAAATATGCTTATTTGTTTTTGCAAGCAGCTTAGCTCGCATTTGCGTCGGCATGCACCATTCAGTTGTTAGCTGCATCGCCATACTAATTAGCGGTTACAGACATGCTAGTTGTTTGTCTGCGGAACAAACTGACGAAGTGTGTATTTTTTAATTTAGCTGCACATTGCACTGCAGTGTCATACATTTTATTTATTCGCAACGCAGGCCTTGCACAGTTCAGGCCTAGTCTCTGCATTTCTCCCCAAATGATGCTACCAAATGCTAGCATGCATCTGTACAGGCAGGCAGGCACGCATTTCATCTGCCTCCTCTAAGACCAAATTATCCAGATACAAAGAACCATATGAAGGAAGTTAGGAAACAATTATGTAACGAAATTGCCTTTTGGTTGCGTTTTATTGATTGGAAGCAAGCCATTATTTTGTAATTAAGTATGCATCCCTGTATGAGCTTGACAGATTTATGACTACTGTAATAGATATTAGTAAAATGAGGATGGTTGTAATTGTGGGATTCCTTCAAAAATAAATTGATTTCATTAATAGTTTTTGGTTTTCTTGTTAATAGAAAACTTAATTGTAATTTGGAACAAATATAATTAATTACCCTTATGCTAGAAGAACAGAATAATTCACTTGTGTGATTTTGTGTGCAGTGAAGCTAACCTCCACCTAGTCATTTTCAGGGGTCAGATTTGGAAACTGCCTGCATTTATGTTAATATGCTCTGAAGATTGATTGACACTTCCACCCTCCACGCCCTCCCCATATCCTCTTCCTTCCCAGTCTGGTCTATGGGAGTTCCAGATCATCCCACCCTGACTCCGAGCTCCTTCACAGACAAGCCTACTCCACCCCACACCCTCTGCAGGGCTATGCCACCAATCACCACCCAGGGAGCTCTGGCCAAGGCGGGGCTTGGGGAGCAGCTGGACGGAGTTTGGGTAAGATAAATGTCATACCTTCCATGTCACCACCATAAGGGGCCCTGCCAGTGAATTATTTGGTCAACCTGTGCAGGATCTGGTTGGTTATTGTAACAGACAAATGTGCAAATTTTGGCTCGGTAAAGTTTAAATCCTGCGTTCATTCCTGTGCAGCTTTGCAAGTGTTCTGCAGGTTGTTTTGAGCAACAGTCATTAATATATTGAAAGGTGGATTTGGAGTTGCAGTGCTGCTCACAAGTTTATATACATTCACAACTTAATTTAATTATGTAATTATGTTAGTAATGATAACATAATTATTATGATTTTAAACCATTCTTCTTAAGCCTTTTACAATTTTTTTAAAAATTCCGGGCGAGAAATTGTCCCAAAAATTATTGTTAATAGAAAACTTAATTAAATTAAACTATAATATTGTTGTTTTGAGGCCATTTTCATGTAATGTCATAATAATGCAAGAAAACATGCTCAAAGATGAATAAACTTTTAATTTTTATGGACATTTAACACTAAAACTGGTAGATATTTAAAATATTCAAAATGAACAAACAAAACAACAGATTATGAATGAATTATGAAGTCTCCTTTATCAAAATGTCCTACAAAAAGGCCAGTTGAGACCAAATCATCAGACTGAAGACTTTTCAAATCCAGTTTTTGGTAGAGAAAAAAAGAGAAAAACATTAAATCATGCAAATGGAAATTATTGTGCTCGTTTTAATTATCATTCAATTAATTTATGGCTTATTGCAACAGCTTCTGTCAGGTCAGACTGAATAGAATATTAAGTATTAAACCACAGTGGGGAACTTCAGGTGTAACGTTGATTTACACACAGATAGAAGTATAGAAATATATCAAAGCGAAATTAAAAATTACATGCTGTACAGTAAGAGCAAAATTACAATGTATTTATTAAAAATAGTATACCAATGTGCAACTGAATGACATCATTTTAAAAAGTGTACAAAATGTACATGTGAATTTGAAAGACACAGATTATTCCCAATAAAAGAAAATAAAGTAAATAAAGGCAAAATTATTTAAAATTAGTAAAATAGTCCAAATGTCATGATCATACAGCATATAATTTAGTAAGTTATAAAACCAAGAGCTGGGTAAAGAAGTTTGAATACAATTTTGGGTTTTCTTCACAAAATTATACATAGTCAGAAATACATTTTGTATATAAGCATTTAGTTTTCATGTGTATTTGGGATTATTTTCCTTTTGGGACACCCAACTATATCCAGGTTGCAGAGTTCTGATCCAAAAAATAGCAAAAATAAATTGGTTATTTTTAATGAACAACTGAAAAAGCAGCAAAAGAGAACCCTGTACCTCTTCTCAGACATGGTGGTGGGCGCATCATACTGAGGGTCTGTTTGACATTTGATAGACTAAGAAAAGGGAACTACTTTCAAATTATTCATTTTCATCTTAAACCAAAGCTAACCAATCGGACAACAATCTAAACACACACCAGTATTGGTCTTAGAATGAATAAAGAAGCTGACATTGATTTGACCTCTGACCCTACCCCTGTTGAAAAAGTTAGTATTATAACAGAAGTTTGGAAATGGCTGCAAAAGCCATGTGGTTACTTAGCAAACTGCTAAAGGACGACTTTCTAAATATTAGTGGGAACTAATGTATGTACTTGAGCTTATATGGATCATTTTGGCTTATTTGAGCTAAAAGAAATAAATTAAAAGTTTTCAACACTTATTATATTGTATAATAAATGTTAGCAACTTATTATATTATATATTTTTTAGGTTATTTACTGTAAAAACTGGCATTATAAATGATAAACTTATTCAAAATACAAATTTTTGAATAAAGCTTTACGTTTTTCACTGTTACTGTCCCTTTGTGCGATCTGTAGTTTTCTCTTTTATTTTTGTATTGTTTTTCCCACATACTAGTTAAAAATATATTGAACATTTTTAAGCGATTGTTGTAATTCTGTATTATCTCCTTCTGTAAGGTCTTTCTGGGCTGTTTGACACTGGCCTGCACCACGCCAGCCCCTCCGCTCCTGACGCCTCGGTCATGAACCTGATCTCAGCTCTGGAGTCCCGAGGTCCCCAGCCTCCGCCCTCCGCCTCCTCGCTCCTCTCTCAGTTCCGCACACCATCCTGGCAGACAGGTGGGGCCATGTTAAATCCTCCCTGATGTGTTGACATTCAACCAGACCCAATGTCAATATGACATTTAAAAAAAGCAACCCTCCAATGTTTGCCTACATTAATATTTGGACACTTTGTGTGTGGGTGCATTCTGTTAAAAGATTTAAAAGGGGTCCATTATGCAAAATTCACATTTTGCACGTTTTTACTATTTACATTTGAGTCTCTGCTGCTTCTGAAACAGCCCGAAAGCCACCAAGCTATTTTTTGACAATAAATTAATGTTTTTTTGTTGTCAGGAAAATTACCCTTTTCAAAAACCTCCCAATTATTAAGTCATGTTCAACAGGCGATATGCTGTCACCTAGCAACCCAAGCAGAGCTCCAGAACTTTTGATCAGCCGGTTTTATGACTGTATGAGCTGTACAATGACTGCTGGATAAGATAAATGTTTTGTCACCATCCAGAAACCATTTGCTACATTGTTGTAGTTTGTGCAGGTGGCTCCACTTATGCTTTTCAAGATGTACTGTAGTATCATTGTGCATCAGTTTGCAGCCATTTTCACATGCAACTGTAAATGTTGAGTTGGGGGCGTGCTCAACAGCAGTTTATTTGTATATAAAGTGACAGGAGGCCCTAAAACAGCTCATCCTGAAAGGACATAAGCAGAACTAAAATTTCATTATCCAAGAATTATTTCATGCAAAATTTGTAATGAACATGTGTCATGTAGCCTTTACATGAAACATGTAAAGGCTATCTCAATCTAAGTAACCATAATAGGTCACCTTTAAGGATTTAACTGTACATAAAACCTGTATTTAAATTTATTTAGATGATTTGATTAATTATCCAATGTTTTTCTTTTCTAACAGCGATGCACACGCCTGCTCCTCCTGAACTGTTCATCTCTGGAGCCCTCCCTGGCTCTGGATCCTTCCCTTCCTCTTCAGCTCTATCAGCCTATCAACATCCAGCATCTTTTTCCAGTCGCTCTTTCCCCACAGCTTCCCTTTCCCTCCAGGAAACGCCCACATTTAGCCCCACCTCCAACGGTCTGCTCTCCCCTCATGACCCTCTTATACACATCAAAGCGCCGTCCCAGTCCAGCCTGGGTTTTGATAGACTCCTGTCGTCACAAGGTGCCGCGGCTGCCGCCGCCTACAGGGGCAGCCAGGACCCCACGGGCGCTTCGTCGGCCCAGGCATCTTCTGCCAGGCACCTGCAGTCGCACCAGTTCAATCTGCTATCATCTCAGCTTCAAGACCAATCTTCCCAGCTGTACAACCCTTCTGTGTTCTCCTCAGCCCAGCCCCAACCTCAATCCCAGTCGCAGTCGAACTCGGCTCAGGAAAGGGCCATGCCCCGACAGGACAGCGTCATCAAGCACTACCAGCGGCCCACACCTGCACAGTCGCAGCTCTCCTCCTCGGCTGCTCACTCTCTCCAGCACTATCTCAGCTGTGGAGGAGCGGGCTACCAACAAATTGCCACACACCACAGGCATGCTGGCCTTCCCTGCAGCCCGCTGGGTGACCAGAGCCCCTCCTCCGACCACAAGCCTGCCCCTCGCACTGAACAGTATCGACCCATCATTCAGCCTCCCTACTCCTCATCTTCTTCTACCTCTTCCTCCTCTGCCGGAAAGGGTACAAAAAGTAGTTCCAGTAGTGGTTATTCTTCAGGCAGTTCTGCGTCGTCATCAAGGACTCCTCATACGCCCCCCTCGGCTTCTTCAACCTCCTCCTCCTCGTCCTCTTCTTCTGCAACGTCAGGAGCTCACCCTTCAAACTCGATTCCCACGTCTAGCTCCAGCGCTGCTCCGTCTCGACAGCAGCCGCCCCCTCAACCTGCTCCACCTCCCCCTACTCCTCAACAGCAGCCTCCCTCCACCTCTACTTCAGCTCCACAGTCTCTGCCCAAGTCCTGCTTGTCTGGTTACGGCTCCCCAGTGCCCCCTGTAAAGACCCCCACCTCTGCTCTTACTGGTCAGACTCCACCTCAACAACAGGCTCAGTCATATTCTCCCAATCAGCCGCCTACATCCCACCTGACACAGTCCTATGGAGGCTTCAACTCACCACAAGCCCAAGACCTGAGCTCTGGTACGGCTGGAAAAGGTTATGGAAATTTAGGTGGGCGGAGCCATTCATATTCGACTGATCTGTACGGAGCTGATTCTGCTTATGGATCACTGCCCTCCTCTTTAGGTGGAGCGGGCAGCCCATCACTTGGTTACGGAGCTCCAGGTCACTCACCTGCCCTTCTAAGGTCAAGTGGTTCCTCAGGTAGTGGAGCATCTGGGGGAGGAAGCAGCAGCGCCACGGGGAGCGGGAACTCCGGATCCGGAGGAGCAACGGGAAACAGTATGACCAGCGAGAGAGGTGGTGGAGGCAGCGGGGGAGGTTCCTATCATATTCCCGACTCCAGCCCCTCTCCATCGGGCAACTCGGGCATAATCCGGCCGGGTCTGCACTCCCCAGTGCCCACCTGTCCCACTCAGTCTCCAGGAGGTGCTGGCTCTAATAAATACATTCCCTCTGTTCTCTCTCCTACTTTTCTTGCATCGCCCCAGGCATACTCCGATGCCAGAGGTCCTTCCTCCCAACCCCAGTCGTATCATTCCAATTCCTCCAAAGCAAAACCGGACGGGTCTATGATGGGCGTGGGCTCCCAGAGATCCCAGGAGGAAGTGGATGACGACGAGGAGTTCTTGATTCAGCATCTGCTGCAAGCCCAAGCAAGCCCTGCTCCTCAGGCTGCTCATCACCACACTCAGCAACAGCCTCAGCAGGCATCGCAGCAAACGCAACCGCAGCCTCAGTCAGTACCCCCGACCAGCGATTCGGGCAAAGGGATGAGTTATGACATGGGCAAGACCCCTGAGGAGAGGTACCACCCCCAGAGTGTTATACGTACCCACAGTGCGACGTCTTCTGCCGGGGTGGGGAATACAGGTTCTGGAGGGTCCATTTCCGGGCTTGACAGCCAGCTAGAGATGTCACTAAAGAAGCAGCAGCATCAACACCATCATCAGCCACAGCAACCGCAACAAAGGAGCGACCGATCTGTTGGGGGCAGCAGAAACGGCAATGGAAGAGGCAACGCCGAGCAAGTGCACTCGCACCTCCATCATCACGACGGCCTCAGTTCTGTTGTCCACTATGGCCGGGGCGACCCCTACACCCAACACTCTCTTGCCGCCCAACACTCCTCCCACAGTCAGCACGTGTCCTCGCATTCTCAAATGCCGCCTCACCAGATGGAGCTCCAGAAGAAGCCGCAGGAGCGTGCGGAAATCCCGTATCCTCGGAAAACTCCTGAGCTGCAGCAGCAGCATCCGCAGTCCCAAGCCGCTGTGTCCCTCATGGACTCCCCCACAGACCAATCCCGTCAGCCGCCACACTTGCTGCAGTCGGTGCTATCCCACACCACCCGCAACAAGCTGGAGCCCCATCAGCCGCACCACAAGATGGACTCCCACCGCCAACACCAACAGCACCACAAAATGGATCCCCTCCCTCTGCATCAACATTCAAAAATGGACTCCCACCCTCAGCATCAGCAGCACCAGAAAATGGACTCCCATCAGCATCCCCAGCACCACAAAATAGACTCTCACTCTCAGCACCAACAGCACCATAAAATGGACTCCCACAGCCAACAGCAGCAGCACTCTATCAGCCAGCAGCAAGCGGTGATGGAAGGAGCCGGCGGGAGACTGGGCTCCAGTAAACATCAGTCTCAATCCCAATCTCAAACCACCCAGCTCCAGCTTCAGCTGCAGTCGCAGGCGTTGGAAGTGGCAGCTGCCCACTACAACCATGGCGCACATCAGCATGACCAGAGCCAGGTCAAGCAGAGCTCCGTGGTCTCCTCTTTGGACATGCTGGAGCGCTCGCTCTCCCAGACCTCCAGCGCTGACGTTGGCGTACCAGAAGACCGGCGTGGAGGACCGGGCAGTGCAGGGCGGAGCGGTGGCGGAGCCGGCGGCAATGAGCGCCACCGGCAGTCTCAGCAGGAGCCTCAGAGGCAGCACCCTCCCCACCATCAGCCGCAGCAGTCCCACCACTCCGCCTCAGAGCTGCACTCCTTCCTGACAGAGCCCGACATCGGCTTGTCCACACCGTCTCATATGCACCACCTGTCGCAGCATCACGCCCAGCAGCAACAGACTTCTCAACACCACCTCCCTCACCCTCAGCAGCAACCGCCTCACCCTCACCACATAAACCCGCCCTCTGCTTCAGCCCACCCCCAGAATCAACCCGATCCCCAGCAACCGCTCCCAAGCCAGCTCGCCTCGCAGCAGAGCCAGCTGGACCAGCAGCGCTCCGACCAGCATCAGTTCGATACGGTCAGCCCGGTGGAGAAAGCAGAACAGAACCAACAGAGCAACCGCTTTGTTCCGTTAACCTCCATCTGCTTCCCAGACTCACTCCTTCAGGATGAGGACCGCTCCTTCTTCCCAGGGATGGAAGACATGTTTTGCGCAGAGGACTACAAGTCAAGCTGTGCCGGCGGCGCCGGTCCAGGCCCGGAGGAGATGAATGAAAGCCACCCCGGGCAGGAAGGGATGGACGCGATGAAAGCCGGACAGAGTGCCGGAGGAAGTGCGGGCGGTAGCGGACCCGGTTATGACATGATGGGTCACCATGGTGGCGATCAGGGGTATGAACCGTACTGCCACGGCCTGGAGGAACCCAACAGCAACACCATGACTCTAGATCTAGACTCTCTCAAAACCCATGAGCTTCCCTCTACAGTCAACACTGAACAGTTGGGTCTGATACAGTCCCAGCCCCCAGCCATGGGGATGGGCTCCAACCCAGCTGGTCCAAACAACACCGGAGCAAAGCTCTCTTCTGGTCCTGGAGGAACCGGCTCTGGAGCCGGTTCCGGAGGCCTGCAGTCGCCCATCTTCTGCTCATCTCGTCCCAAGAAACTCCTGAAATCCAGTTCGTTCCATCTGCTAAAGGAGCGCAGGGACCCCAACACACTACCTAAGAAAAGCTACGCCCAAGAATATGAATTTGAGGATGACGAAGATAAAGCCGACCAGCCTGCAGACATCCGGCTGAACAGCCGCAGGCTGCCTGACCTTTTACCAGATTTAGTGTCCAGTTGCAGAAAGGGAGGAGGCGGCGGATCACTGAGCCCCTTAATGGGCGACATCGATTTCTACCACGCCTCTGGCTACTCCTCGATGGGTTCACACTCTATCCTTCCTCCAGACGGACCCAAGAAGAGAGGCCGAAAGCCCACCAGGCCAAAAAGAGAGGGCCCCCCAAGGCCCAGAGGCAGGCCGCGTATCCGCCCCATGCCGGAGCCCTACACCCCACGGGGCATGATGGGAGAGATGGGTGGATCAGGCGTTGGAGGGGGGTTCAGCGTGGAGGGACGGGGGAGAGGTAGAGGGCGTGGAAGCCGAGGAAGAGGAGGAAGGAGGGAGGATATGTACATGGAGATGAGCGGGAAGGAGCAGGATCAGATGCATTCGCACCACCTGCAGCAGCAGCTCCATCACCAACCCCAACAACCGCAGCAGCATGAGCCCATCCCGCCTCTCAAGGTCAGTGGCCCAAACAGCAAAACAAAAAACAGATCTCACCTGTCGCTATTGCAAATTTTACTGGATGATAAATTGTCTCAGAAATGATTGCAATAAATGATAATATTAATGTTTTGACACCATTTCCAAGTAATGTTATAATAATCATAGCATAGAAAGTTTGTAATTTTAAACATCAGTTAACTTTAGTTTTGTAAAGAAAACTTAAGACCCAATGAATTTGATCATTTCCATTCAGATTATTAATACTTTTTAAAGGCCAATCTTCATAATCCATTTAATTTCTGGTTTTGGTTGTGTGCAGTATTTATTTATTTATGTATTGCTTTAGGCATTTATTCCGGATATCAAAAATTTCAGTTCCAGTGCTAAACGTTCTTTACAAAAATAAAGTTTATTGATATTGGAGAGGTGAAACTTGTTTATTATGCCATCATCATTATAGTGTCTCAAAACAATATTATTGTTATAACTTCTGGGAAAATAAATCATCCAGAAAAATTTGTTATGATTTGTGGTTTTCCTACTTGACACAGGAACTAGAAGATATTTTAAAATATCAGCTTAGAAACTTAAATAAGTGGAAACATTTTTTTAATGAAAGGCATAGTCAAATATCAAGCCCAAAATTATACCAGAACCCTGAAGTTTATGGTTTCCCTGAAATTTATCAAATGTTTTGCAAGAAGCATGAAAACTTGTACTGGAACTTACAATGAATATGTATTTTTTTTTCCAGTAAATACCGTTTTTTGAATCTGTAAACTCTGAGCTAATGATGAATTGATTACTACATTAGTTGATTTTTTAAGTAATTGATTAATCACGATTAAGCTGATAAATTGTTTCAGTTCTTGTGTATTTTAGCCGTTTTCAAATCATCATAATTATTCTGCTGTATGTAAACATCAGGCCTGGCGTTTGGCAGATGTTGGTGTTGTGAGGAACCAGATGTTGCTTAGTGTGATTAATTTGTCCCCACTCTTATTTTAAATTCATTTAATTTCAAATGGATGACTTTTAAGTCGTTTTTAGATTCTTGACTTTCTCTCTGTTGATGCAGATCAAGTTGCCTGTTGGTACTCTGTCCTCTTCTGACGCCTTGCTGAGGACAGACTCTTTGTCTGGCACCGACCCGGCTTTGTCAGACGGCTCGGTTGGCTCGGCTCCGTCGCTCGGTTTAAGTCCTGGACCTCCCTGCAGCACTGAGAGCACCAGGAGCCAGGACAAGAGCAAACAGAAGAGCCACATGATAAGTGAAGGAGTGGATGAAGAGGGACTGGATGAAAGGGTAAAAGTTCTTCCAGAATGCTTCAGTTTAGGGCTGGGCGATAAATCGATTATATTAATAACATTTTAGGTTTTTCAAATTTACATTTTTGAAAAATCTGGATATTTTTGTACGTTTCAATAGTTCAGAGTGATGTCAGCTCAACTGGGCCGCCATCTTGTTCATAGAGTATTTTATAGCTTCTGTTTATTTGGACTTTGAATGGTCAATTCTACGACAGAAAATTATACTAATAAAGTCTTACAACAATAGTCGAAATAATACGAGAATGAAATCATATCAGAATAAAATTTATTTATAAAAATTCCAACACAAAATCAAGAAATTTAAATGAGGAATGTAGAGCAAATTGAGAATTTATTCTTAGGGATTGGTTTTAAAGACAGCACTCAATTCAAATACTGATTCTCTTTTTGAAGAAATGGCTACATTAAATTATTATAACTCTAAAAGCTTTTTTTTTTCTCTTAAAATTGCATTGTTGTTCTACTGACATTATGATTTATTCTCGTAATTAAAGAAAAGTTTTCGTAGCCTTGTCCTAATACTCTGTCGAATGACTCACAGGAAGGCTGACTGAAATAAAAAACACTTTTTGAAATTTTCTGTGAGGAGCAAAATAAAGAAGGAACAAAAATCTGATGATGTGTGAAAAAACTTTGAGATTTAGTTTTTAATCCATACCTCCAGCCCTTGTGAAGCCCCATTACAGCTGCTTGAAGTTGAATGTTTGATAGTTGTGAGGCTCACAGCTGATGTCTGTCCTGCTTCTTCCAGGGAGATGAGAAGGACTCTGAGTCCAAAGCTGGCTTTGTGGCTTCGTTCTTGGACTTCCTGAAGACGGGGAAGCGGCCTCCGGGTTTGGACATCTCTCCGGGAATGGACCACGACAACGGCGAGACGTCGCCCTGTAAAGCCGGGGGTCTCCGCCCGCTTTCTCCGGCGCCGCCTCCCCCGCCGCCGCCGCCTCCGTTTGGGGACGGCGAGGGGAACGGCGGACTGGCTCTCGGCAACTGCCCCAGCCCCAAGCGCTTAGAGGACGAGCTGAAGAGAAACCTGGAGACGCTGCCGTCTTTCTCCTCCGACGAGGAGGATTCAGTCGGGAAGAACCAGGACCTCCAGAAGAGCATCTCCTCGGCCATTTCAGCTCTGTACGACACTCCTCAGCTGACGTCCAACATCCAGGCTCCTCTACCTCCCCCACCGCCGCAGCCCCAGTCTCAGCCTATCCAGGCTCCTCTCACCCCCACCATGGAGCCTCCCGCGCTGAGCCCACAGCCCACCGTGCAAACCACACACTCCCAGCCCGAGTCTGTGGAACCGGACATCCTTCCTCCAGAAGACGGGGACATGGAGGAGGACAAAGAGGACGAGATCGAAGAGGAACGGAGTGCAGGAGAGGAAGAAGAGAGGGATGTAACGGAGGAAAGGGAACCCCAGCTAGAGACGCTGGGCGCTGCTCCTAAACTTGACGGTGAGTTTCACCGGAAATTTTACGATCTGGAATATTTTTATCCTACCTATCACTCATTTTTTACATTTTTGTTTTAAACAGTAGATTTTGGCCAATAACCACGTTATGAAAAAATCGTAGTTTCAAAACCAGAAAAGTTCTCTGTCATTAGGACTGGCATAATATCTCATTTTCCTTACCCAGGATTTATTACTATAATGTAATAAGTGTATAATATATACAGCACTTATGATAATATTTAAGAAATATTTTCTTCTTGTCACAACTTGTCTGTTGGATTGTTTATTTGATTAATGAATCGCAAAGTTCTATTTGTGATTCTGGTCATTTCTGTGTGCATACAATTTATCTGGAAAAGTGTTAGGAACCACATTCAGTTTTCAGTATTTTGATTTTTCTTTTTATAGTTATATGTTTTTGTAAAATGAACATTGTTCTTTTATTCTACGAACTACTGACATGTTTCTGAAATTTCAAGCAAAAATTTTGTATTTATCTGCAGAAATGAAGATTCAGAACAACGAAAAGATGCAGTGCTTTCAGACCTCAAATAATGCAAAGAAAACAGTTTATTTCTGAGTTATGTTTAAGTCAGAAAGAGTTCAGAAATCAATATTTGGTGGAAAAACCATGAGGTTTTCAATGCAGTGGTCTTTTTATTTTTTCCAGACCCGCATATAAATATAATCTGCTTTACATCAAACTCTGCCTCTGAATCTTAAACACAATAAAAACTCCCAACATGATACATTACATCAAAAAAGTAACCTGATTTGTCTGACACAATTATCTTATTTTTTATGTAAACTTGATCAGTAAAGCTTCATTATGTTATGTGCCAAAAAGTAATCAAGTATGACATTTAAGAGGTGAATCACATTCACTAAAGAAAATGCAAAATGATGCATTTTAATCATATTTTTACAGAAAGTAAAGGTTGTGACACTGTCATAATTTCATACCAGCCCAGAAAAGCAGCAGGATTTTCCATAATCCTGAACATATGCTTAGTTCTGTATAAATTCTTCACTTATCTGGGTAAGAGATTAAAATCTCTGTCTCTTTTAAGACATACCTGGGCAGGAAGGAAATAAAACATCCTTATCTGCTACAAACAAATACCCCAGTCATTCCACCAAACCCATAAGGAAAAACCTGAACGAAAACATTCACGCCAACTCCCTGACTGGTTGGAAATGTTCAGGTTTCTAATGTAAGCAGGGACAGTCACTCTAAAAGGTCAGAAACCACATGATTGGCAGATCTCTGTGTCTTCTGCGAGTCTTTGGGGTCACTGTGACGTGGTAGTTGCTTTTTAACTCAACCAGGGTTGTGTCAAAAGGTCCGAGTGATTTTGAAACCTTCGGTCATGATTGTTGTTTTTCCTGTTAACCAAAGATGGCTATAATTACTTCTCTGTCAAACTGTGCGGCAGATTTAGGTGGAGCCTTTTCTGAACTTAGCTGTTTAGTTTGTTAAAAGACCAAAACAGATTCTGGTCCATCTTGCCTTTGCTCAGATTCCTTCTGGAGCTGCAATGAGATAATCAACCAATTTTTCCTGTCACTCAAAAATCCAATCTTTTTCCAATCAGTAAATGCACCACATAACACTCTTTGGTGTTGAAGTTGCTATGGAGTAAAGACTTCAGCTAACAAGTTCTCATCAGTAAAACATTTTAACTGATTGCTTATTAAGGCAGCACAATTTGTGGAAAGTTTGTTACTGTGACGTTATTTTGTTCAGTGATAAAACTGCATTGATTACAATGAGTTTTAGCTTTTTATTTAAGTTCTAGGCGTTCAGGTTATAAATTTGTAAATTCATTAATGAACTGTTTTAGTGCAGTCAATAAAAAATTTTTCCAGTACAGATGGAGTCGATGTTTGCTATGAAAGCAGAAAGACATCAACTGTTTTAATTGTTGTTGTTTTTGTCTGCAGTTATTGCAACGTTCAGTGATTTAATAGTGTTTCACTGGTTTTTACTAATGTTGTGCAACTAATTAATAGGTTTATTTTTTAGAAAATAGTAGAGATGATTAGTAATGAAATGTTCAGCTCTGAACTGTTTGTTTTGGATAAACTCCATTTTGTTTTATTCCTGTTCGGTGGAGTTGATTTTTATGAAATATGACAGATTATGACCCCTGACCAAACCAAAATAACTCTGTCATCTCCTGCTGGTGGATATGATTTATGCAAGCTATAAAATCACATTTTCTCACTGATGACAACGGATAAGAAAACAGAAACTGAACAATTACTTGAAATCCTTACATGTGAATAGCAACAGGCGTTCATTGTATTATGAGAACAAAAAAATTACTTTGTCGGAGTTGTTGGGATTGCAACTCTCCACAGCATCAAAGGATATCTGTATATTTTAAAATATTATTCAATGTAATTACTATATTCATATTGAAGGCGGTTGAATTCAGGAATAAAAAAAAAACACCCCCACATTCAACACCAACAGTGAAGCCTCAACTTTTTCTTCATTCACACATTGAAACAGTTCAAAGTATCTTTAGTCAGACTGAAAAATCCACAATTAACGAATAGTTAGACCAGGCTGAAGTAATGCTGCAATGATTATTCAGATTAATCACGATGAATCGATTATTGAAATAATCGTCGACTAATTTAGTAACCGATTAATTAACTGGCGTATAAAGACTCAAAGGAAATTGTTGAAAGAAGAACATTCTCAGAGCAGTAATTAAATCCAAGTTATTTCTAATATATATATATATATATAAGATCAAAAAAGGAAAATCTGTTAATATTTTTACTCAAAACTCCTCAAATGGCAGTTTTAGCTTCTATTCAAAATCTGTAAGGTCAGCACTGTTTTCTACTTATTTTTTTAACTAGTTAATCTAAAAATAATCAACAAATCAGCCTAAACACTGTGTTGCTGTCAGTGGAGCAATACAGTGTTGGAGTTGAAAATACATTTAAATGCCAAAAGGTGGAGTTTAAACGTATTTTTAGAAGCATTTTTTAAGCTGCAGATGCATCCTAAGCTACAAATGATCAAGCGTGCATTAAAGGAATGCTACGTTATTGCATTGTAGGCAATAAAATGTTTATTTTAAATAATTTATTTTGAAGTATTTCTAATATTGCATAAAAAGGTTGAAATGAAATGGCATTTTTTAATCCAATTAATCATCAGAATAGTCTGTGGCTGAAGCAATAATAAAAACAATCGTTTCAGTTCATTCAGGACGAACAGCTGAGTCTGTGGTTCAGTTAAAGATGACCACTTGTCTAATGGGAATCTGAGCGAGGCTTTAAAAGCATGAAACTTCAACTATTAAGTGAAGTGAAAGAACCTCAGATGGAATATATTCCATTCATTGACACCAGCCTTGTTTAGTCCGCTTTAATCAGTTTGTCTAAAAACTCCGGTTTGTGTGTTAGTGAATGCTAATCAATCTCTGGTCAGTCTTAAAAACCTTGGTCTCTGTTTGGTTGAAATGAACTCTGACTCCAAAAGCACAAATTGAACTATAGGACAGGGCATTCTGGGTAAATACAACTAAAACAAGGACGAGTCTGGCGGCAGAGGGAGACATTTCTTCCTCCCAGAGGGTAATTTCAAACAGGAGTTCAACTTTCATGGATGTGATCTTCTCCTTGTTCCTTCCAGCTCCTCTTCCTGAGATTCCTCCAGAGCCAGAAACTCCCGAGCAAGCGTCTGCTCCTCCATCTCCTGCTACATCCTCCTCTCCCTCTCACTCGCCCCTTCCTCCTCTCTCCCTCCCCTCACCGCAACCTCCTCAAGAGGAGCAGCAGGTCGACTCCGTGCCTCCAAGCCCCGCCGCTCCCACGTCTCCTTCTCCACCTCCGCCTCCTGAACCAGCCGCTCTCCCTCAGCCGACCACACCGCCTCCAGCTTCTCCTCCTCCTCCTCCTCCTGCTCTGCCTCCTCCACCCTCGGCCCAGAAGGAGTCCCCCATGCCGTCGCCGGAGTCTCCTGCGTCCCCCGAAGAGCCTCCGGCCCCTAAGATCACATCTCTGCACCTCGCCCAGAAGCAGGAAGACGCAGCCATTGTTGGAGAAAGTGAGGAGGATGAGAGTGAGAGCGGAGGAGAGGGAATCTTCAGAGAAAGGGACGAGTTCGTGGTGCGGGTGGAGGACATCCGGACTCTCAAGGTATGTTTGTGTCCACTTAGGGCTGCCAATGAGTCCAGATTACAGTTTTGTAAAATTGGGATTTTTCCCCCTATTGTTCTAACAAGCATGGTTTACAGCTTTTGCTTATTTGGACTTTAAACGACAGAGAATTAGAGCAACACTAATAAAAATATATATATTGGTGTGAATAAAGTTAAAATATTCCGACTTTATTCTCATTTCTTTTTCGTAATATTACAAATTTAGTCTAGTAATAGTATGTAATCTCAAAATACTGCAACTTTATTCATTTGTTATTCTTACTTTATTTTCAAACATGTTTATTCTCGTAATATTATGACTTTATATTCATATGAGTTTATCTTGCAATTTTACTGCTTTATTCTCGTGATACTAAACTGTAACCTTGAAATATTAAGACTTTATTCTCAATATTTTGACTTTGTTCTCATGCATTTTTATTATCATGATATAAATTTATTCTGGTAATTCTATGACTTTATCCACATGATATTACGGCTTTATTCTCATTTGAGTTTAAAATAACGGCTTCTGAGCATCTGGTGAAGTTTTATAAATAAGCTTATTCTGCATTTTTTTTTAGAAAAGGGAAAAAAAACAGCAACATTGAATCGGATCTTTTATGAAAGTATCAGAGCTTTTGTCTTAAGTCTGTACCAGTCATCCATAGCATGCAGTAGGTTGTAAATGTGCGTCTCTGTTTCCTGCGTTTGTGCACAGCTGGCTCTGCAGACGGGCCGCGAGCCGCCGCCCATCTGGAGGGTGCAGAAAGCGCTGCTGCAGAAGTTCAGCCCGGAGATCAAAGACGGCCAGAGGCAGTTCTGCGCCACGAGCAACGTGAGTTTTCACCTCCCACCACCCGTTAACCATCCTGCTTCAACTTCACACTCTGACATGTTTAAGCAAACAGAACATCTTATGTTGTTGCTTTTACAACATTCTGACAATATGTTTCTGTTCTAGTATCTTGGCTACTTCGGAGATGCTAAGAGACGCTACCAGCGGATATACGTGAAGTTTCTGGAGAACGTTAACAAAAAGGATTATGTGAGGGTTTGCTCCCGGAGGCCTTGGCGGCGATCTGCTCCCGGACTCAGGTAACTTTCCTTGACATTCGGTGCACCTTTAACTCTGAATAATGTAACATCATCAGCAAATGGAGTAAGTTTGGAAATATGTTATGGAAAAATGAAAATTGGGGACCAAGGAGAAAACCTTGTGGTACCCCACAGGCATCTTCTCAACTGAAAAAGGTTTTTCATTCTAACCTGAATTGTTCTTTGGGATCAATAAAATATCGAACTTGAATCACCAGGGCTCTATCTTATCAAACATTAGCATTTGTTATTTTTCCAATTGGCAATCATTTATTTAGTGCTAGAAGTTAAGCTTCCAGTTATATTTTATCTAACAGGCGACAGTCCCTTCCTAGAATGGCGTCCCCACCTGCTACCCAGGCGCCGCCGCCTCCTCCACCGAGGGCAGCAGAGAAAGACGAACGAGTGACTCCACCTGTCCATCAAGAACAAAAAGAGAAAACGTCCAAAACCACAACCACGACAGAACACCAAGTGAAGAAGGAGGCTGCAGCCGCTGTGCCCAAAGCCAAAGAGAAGGAGAAGGAGTCTGAGAAGGAAAGAGAGAGGGTGAAGCGGGTACAGATGCAGCAGGAAAAGGCGGAGAAGCGGATACAGATGCAGCAGGAAAAGGCGGAGAAGCGGATTCAGATGCAGCAGGAAAAGGCGGAGAAAAGAGCACAAATACAGCAGGAAAGGGCGGAGAAGCGGGTGCAGCCTCAACAGGAAAGGGCGGAGAAGCGGGTGCATCCGCAGCAAGAAAAGGTGGAGAAGCGGACGCAGCCTCAACAGGAAAAGGTGGAGAAGCGGATGCATCCGCAGCAAGAAAAGGTGGAGAAGCGGACGCAGCCTCAACAGGAAAAGGCGGAGAAGCGGACGCAACCTCAGCAGGAGAGGGCGGAGAAGCGGATACATCCACAGCAGGAGAAAGCGGAGCGGCGAATACAGCAGCAGCAGGAGAAGGTGGAGAAACGCGGCGGAGCTGCGGACCGCGGTCGGGCAAAGGAGGATAAGAAAACCTTGGAGAAGAAGGAGAAGGCCGAGCGACCTCCCAAGTCTAAGTCGACCAAAGTGAAGGCTGAACCTCCACCCAAGAAGAGGAAGAAGTGGCTGAACGTGCCCTCATCCGTACCGTCGTCTTCTGACTCCGACTCCTCTGACGAGGCGGCGAGCGAGAATGAAAGTGAGATATCAGCTGGATTATTACGCCGTGCGTTTTGCCCAGTCTGCTGTTTCCATTTTCCAGCTGTAAACTGTTAACATGTCCCCTCCCAGTGCCAGTTAAGGGCGGAGTGGACAACCGGGCCATGAGGGAGATGTTCAGGAGCTACGTGGAGATGCTGGTGAGCACGGCCCTGGACCCAGACATGATCCAAGCTCTGGAAGACACAGACGGTGAGAACGCCTCCATCTTTCTGATAGGGATGCACCAATCTGCTTATTTCACTTCTACTACTGACAGAAATATCTGAGGTTTATCAATCAATCAAATCTAATTTATATGTGATGCACATTTCAGCAACAAGGCATTTCAGATTCCTTTACAAAGCCACAGAACACAGTGAACAAATTAAACACTAGATTTTGCTATGGTTGCACATCAAATTGTTGCTCAATGTTTCATT
Organism: Poeciliopsis prolifica; assembly: GCF_027474105.1. NCBI lineage: Eukaryota > Metazoa > Chordata > Actinopteri > Cyprinodontiformes > Poeciliidae > Poeciliopsis > Poeciliopsis prolifica. The sequence goes on from NW_026562424.1 coordinate 2,942,039, forward strand.
GGTTATGTTTCAAAAGCAGCTGTAACCAGGGGGGTTTTAATCTACATGTAAAGAAACTCAGTGTTTCACTTGTTTTGCAGTTTTCAGGAAGTTTGTTCAGAAAACTATCATCTGTTGATACCAAGCCGATACGAGAAAATCAGCTTTGATTCGACTTGAAATGTTTCTCTTTTTTAAAAGAGACACAAAAAGTTCTTAATTACAAACTCATTTTATAACTCTGCACCAGTACAGCACACTTACATACACTATTAGCTTCACAAACTTTTAAAAACAACTTTATTTTGTTCAGACTCTACAAAATAAATAATAAACTAACAAACATGACAGGTGGACTACTTGCTCAAACGTTTAAAAAAATAAAACTTTTCACTCTCTAAATGGAGAGTTCAAACTATAATTTAAAATAAATATAAAGCATCGCATCGCTGAGAGTTGAAAGCAAATAATTATAATGAATAGATGTTATGGATCGAGCTCATTATCCCGGAAAGCAGATCTGGGGAAAAATATTTAGACCAATACTGATATTAATACAGAATCAGTGCATCTCTAGTTTCTACCCCGATCAGACTTTCCTGAAGCAGATTTATTCAAAGACATTAAGTTGTTTTGCCTTTAAAATAGAAAGTTGGGTCAGGTTGAATAACAGGCACCGCTGCCAAGTGTCGGCTTGGTCGGCCAGCTGAGCAAACTTACTTCAAAGCAGAAGAGGATTAGTTGACTGTTGAGTTTGCATATTCATACCTGCCCTTTAATGAGTCCCTCAAGCTTAAATAAACAAGGTGTGACAGACTGGAAATGAAGCTCCACACCCAGAACGAGCTGCTTTACGTTTGGCCCTTGATATTAAAATGACTGGCGTCTGCATGAATAACGAGTAATGAAAACCCTCCTCTTCCTGATTGGCCGGCAGACGAGCTGTACCTGCCCCCGATGAGGAAGATCGACAGCATCCTGAGCGAACAGAAGCGGAGGTTGTTGAGGAAAGTCAGCATGAGTTCCCAACACCAGGTAATCCGTCCTGCCTGACAGCTTTCAGCTTTTCAGCCTTTTCTTGACTTGAATCCTGGAAAATGCTGGTGTGTTTTTAAGGTTCGGATGTACCTTGATTTATGTGTAAAGCCCTTGAAATTGGTCGGTGTTTAAATAAACTACTGAAATTCCAAAAGTGGAATTTAGAATTAGATTAAAAGCCTAAATTTAGAAGATATCATTTCTATCTGAAACCAGGTATTTAAGAATAACAAAAAGATGCAGGCGCATTTTTTTCTCGCCATCTGAAGTTAAAACTTCTCTTGTTTTTGTTCAGTTAGTAACAGAAATTATTTCTAAACATTTTTTTTTATATTTTGCAACTTTTTCAGACCAGTCCGGTTGTGTGTGACACTTTTCAAAGCATAAAAATTTGTCACATTTTAGTTTACCCTTTTTCTACTGCAGAAAACTATCACATTATATTACTAATAAAAGTAATAAATAACATCATATAGTATTGAATTAAAATTGTTTTCTTTTGTTAATTTGGATAGTTTTTTTTTTTCAGTGGTGCGGACAAAGTTTGAAAACCCAAAAATGCTTGAAAAGCTCTTAAATTTCACTGTGGGAAACATTTACATTATTATCTACATACATCTTATTATTATTATGTACACTGCAGCTAATTCATTACATCTGTGAATTTAAATCTGATCCAACTTTTATTTGATGCAGTAATTTATTTCAAAATGAATTTTATTTGCATCAAATTGAGGTTTTCTCTTTATAAAAGTTGCTGAAAACACAATCTTTGTTTTTTTTAATCATCATGTCTGCTAATAAAGTTGACCATTAGAAAATACTAAATAACTTTGAAAAAAATCTAGTTAGTCCTTCCATTGTTTAATGTTTCGGACTTGGTAGCTAAAACTAAAACCATGAAATAAACTGCAACTTTGTTCCTGTTTTTGTTTGTCAGGATGTTCTGCATGCTTACCCCCAAATGATGACGGACTCTCTGGACACCGTAGTGGTCAGGGTGCGGCTGACCGGCGACGCCTACAACCGAAAGACCCTCAACAGAGTCAAGAAAACCCTGCCTAAACCACAGGTAGCGTCACAGGACTCGGATTATTTCACTTACCAGACATAAAATTAAACATAAAATACTCATATAAAGTCTAGTTTTCGTCCAATCTTTAACATATATTCTAAAAATGTCTTCATTTTAGTGAAAACTCTCTTCATGGACCTGCAAAAACAACTACTATATAGAAATATATAATTGTTTGAAGTATTTGATGAATATTTGCAGAGATATAAGTAAAAACTGGTGTTTCTGATTTTTTTAAAATGAGAAAAAACATTAAATTTAAATAAAAATAACTCTTATGATTGATGTAGCTCAACAGGAACAAGTCTGTGTGTGTTTATGTATAGACACTGAAACTTTGGTTTGACAGATTTAACCTTTGCACTAAATGGAGAGTAACACCTGCTGCAAGTTTGCAGAACAGCTTCACGTTTTCTCTTTTGTCACCCGAAACAATTCAGACTGACAGAGTCAAATTACGGCAAAAATGTGTGAAATTTAGAAACGTTTAGTGGGAGCACAGCCATCATACACTTCTGTGTTTTTATGTTATTTTAGACAATTCTTTTGTAAATTTTAAGAAAAAATTGTATTGCGCTCCTATTTTATTGAGGTTTGATTAGTAACTGTTTAAGTGATGAGAAAAACTCTTGATTTTGACATATTTTCACTGGTTAAAATCTGAAAAAGTGCTTTAAAAGGCTGAAAACTGACACTTCCTCTGTGTGACATGGTGAGGATATTTCAGGACAAAAATAAAATCTCAGCTTTATTGGACGATAAATTATCCTAGAAATTATTGCGATAAACTATAATATTGTCGTCTTTTAGTATTTTTGTGTAATATAATGATGATGACATAATAATGCAAGCATTTCCTCAACAATCAATCATTTCTAAACTCTGGCGCTGGAACATCTAAATAAATAAAACCAAATGCAACCAAAATTATTAATAATTAGGCTCAGGTGATGATAATTGGGCAAAATTGTTTTGTGTTTTTTGGGCTCGTTTTGATTTGTCATGCAATTAATTGATTTATTCCAAACATTCAGTCAAAGATTCCATTAAATAATTTGGATCAAATCATATTAGAGTGTTGGAATGGCCTAGTCAAAGCTCATGCATAAATCAATTTGGAAATTTACAGAAGGACTCAGGTTATCTCAAAGGAAAAAAATATGCAAAAATGTTACAAAAATCCCATTAAATCAAATTAAATTTTGAATTTTTCATTCTCCTGACTCGTTTCTTCCTTCAGGACCTTAAGTTGTCGTCTGAGACGTACCGGATATACAGTCTGTACCACTCCCTGCATCACTATAAGTACCACACCTTCCTGCAGTGCAAGAAAGAGGTCAGTTCTTCGTCCAATCATTTTTCAGGATCTCTGTGTTTTTGGCGTGCTGAAAGCGTTGCGTTTGGCTCAGAGCTGCCCGTGTTTGCGTTCGCAGACCAACACCATCGAGCAGGCGGCCGAGGATCCGGGCCAAGAGGAAGTGGTGCAGCAGTGCATGGCCAACCAGAGCTGGCTGGACACCCTCTTCAGCTCCTTCATCGAGCTGCTCACACTCAGCACCAAAGCCTGAGTTCGCCTCACCAGGAGACACACACAGAGCTAAACTTTAAAAAAAAAAGAAAGAAAAAAAAAGAAATGGTAAATAAATAAAATCTGGAGGAAAAGCCCAGACGAATCCCGCTGTACAGCCCCCACACCCTCTTCGAAAATCTTTTCAGATCCGAGCAGGAAGTTTTCCAGGCCTTCGACGAACACGAGAGCGCCTGTTGACCCGACCTCGGACGCTGGCCTGTTTTCATTTTGTCTTGTTGTTGACCAATCACTAAAGAAATGTCTTACTTTGTGAGAGTGGGACCCTTCTGGATGAAAGGAGAGGGGGAACCGGATCGTTGTTCAAAACAAAACAAAAAAAGAAAAGGAAAAAAAAAGACGGAGAGAGAAACAAGGAGGAGCCGGAAAACCAAGTCGACGGAGGAGAGTCACTGACGTCTTGTTAACTGTGTGTCATAAAAAGACAATAGTTCAAAGAGAAACTATTACCGCTTAGTTTTTACATAAATTATTTTTTGAAAAGACTAACATCAGCTGTCGGCTTTTGAGAAGAGAGGAAGGCGGCGGGAGTGCTTTGTGCTTTTTGAGCAGCGCGATCGCGAATAGCAGCGTGAGAAGTTAGGGGGCGCTCTCCGGTCGTCATGCGTTACGTGGACGGGCAGCACCAGTCGGCCGTGTGTAATATATGAACGCATTTTTATTATTTATATGAGGAGGTTTTTAACTTAAAAACTCTCACACGCGCTGGTTTGCTGCCCCAGACGTTTTAAATAGCTTTTTATTTTCCACGGGATCAGTATACAATCATAACCCACATATCCGAGTCGTCTTCCCCTCTATACAGAAGAACAGGCGTCGAGACAGAACTATTGTATCAAATACAGTGGGTGTAAAATTTTAAAAAATGAGGAAAAAAAAGAAAAAAGAATGGTAACATTTATTTGAAACTTAACATTGTTGTGCTTCAGTTCAATCATCAGTCATGCAGGTGCAAAGAAAAGAAATATCCCTCTCCCGTGTGGGAAGAAGGAGTATAAATAAGTAATATTTAAAGAGGAAATAGTCATTTCATTTTTATCATTTTGATGTCTGTGCATACTATGACTTATTTTGAAAACAATCTGATTTTCCATAAAAAAGGAAAAAAAAAGATGTGTAAATACTGTACAGTTCTTGATGAAACTCTTTGTCCTTCTGTACATTAACTCTCCTGTATTTGAAAAACAAATAAAATCTACAAAGAACAAATGGTTTCATTTCCTTCAGCTACATGTCGAGACTCGGGGTGGGGGTGTTTGCCATATCGTCACATTCCTTTGTGAGGGAGAGATAAATTATTTCTAAATTCTTTCCAATTAAAGAATCAAAGATGGCTGCATCCTGCTGCGTTATTGCCTTTCTGTAGCAGTAAGAAAATGGCTAAAGAGGGAGATAAGTCCTGGAAGAGAACTTGTTCAAGGCTGGAAAATGGTTGATTTCTGCCCTGAACAAAGAGCCATGGATCAAATGAAAGGACATGCATGTGCTAGAATGACGTAGTCAAAGTACAGACTTGAAACAAATTGAGAATATATTAAATCACAACTGCTCTGCCCATCAAATCTGACAGCTTGAGCTGATTTGCGAAGAATTTGCCAGAATTCAGGATGGTCAAAAACAAATGCACACCACACTTTTCAGATTAAAAAAATTTTTTTTCAGAAATTGAAAACTTGAAAGCAAGGTGGGCCAGATAATCTCAAGTCCACTGAAATTTTGCAGAATAAATTTGGACACTTCATTTATTGAAACAATGAGCTAACTAACTAAGTGTTTTTACAGCTACATTTAAACATAAAACTAATTTTTATGAATCCACTCGAGATCTAAACTTGCGGGGAAGTGATATATATTCTTGAGAAATAACATCTTTAGACAATTAAATGACTTTAATGGTTTTAAAGCTTCATATTTCAAAGTGACATAACCTTGGCGCACGTCTCGTGAGTGTTTTTGTGGGCACGCCTTGCGGGACCGCCCGACGTGGTGACGTCACATCAGGAAAACGAAACAAACCGTCGGAGTTTCCCGAGAATTGAGAAGCTCCGAAAGTCGGGACTCAGGCGAACAGCTGGTCCACCTCTGAGCCGGTTCATCTCTCTTCTGCCTCCGAAAGCGACCAGTGGACCGAGCCGGACGAACCGAACCCGCATGAACAGGTAACGAGGGGATCAATTATTCTGCTATTTTTGTTAAGGACAGAGGCGGTAAACACACTTTACAGTGAAAAAACCTGAATATTGCTGGAAAGCTAACGCGTGTCAGTAACTCTGCAAAGTTTAGATGAAATACAAACACAGTGACGTTTTCAAGCATTTATTTCTGTTAATGTTGGTGCAATTTGAGCATTTAACATTAGAATATTACATTACAACAAAGAACATTTTAATATAAAAGTGAGGCTTAATGAAAAATTATCACTTTCTGCTAAACCTCATCAGAATGCATTCATATTATTTTGGATTTTTCACTATTTTAAGTATTTTAATTGTCTTTCAGTTTTATTTATTATCATAATATGGGATGCAACTATTACGCTTCCTCTGTTTTCAGGCTGTTTCCTGTTTCTCAGTTGTAATATTTGCCAAATTTCTCAACTCAATTTCTGATATTTTAGATAAATGGGGGGAAAAAGCTGTTACATGGATTCACTTTTGAGACTTTTATCTTTAACGAAGGATTTAATCTGGCTTCTTCTTCATTTGTAACTTATTATAACCTTTAATTAACCAAGTCCAAATACAGGATTAAAATGTTTCATGAAATAAATGCTTGCATGATCTCTAATATGTTAAATGAATAATTTTCCATATATTATTATCACAGAATCATAGAGCTGCCATCCAGGAAAAGTAAAAATAAATCTGTTACCTTTTATTGTTAGAATATGCAGTTCCGGAAAATATTAAGAAACCAATTAAAATAATCAGTTCTCTGATTTTACTGTTTACAGTTTTATGTTTGAGTAAAAATGTTCTTTTATTCTATGAACGACTCACAACATATTCACAAAAATGTTACATTTATCTACAGAAATTGAGAAACAAGTCAAAATAAAGCAAAGAAAACACATTCATATTAATTTAGAAACAACAATACTAATGTTTTTACTCAGAAATCAGTATTTGGTGCAATAACCAGCAGGTTTTCAATGGGCTCTTCATTCTTTCCAGAGCTCTATGTTTATTTAAAACCAGTCCAGGTGATATTTGAGCTGCTTCTCTTTGTTTTGCTGTAATTTAGTGTTAGTTTCTGTTTTCTGTTATTCTTGTGAAACACAATCGAGATTTTGAAGTTTGTTAGCAGAAATGAAACAGGAACTGTTAGTGGTTGTAATTTTTTTGCATCAAACAAAACACTCAATATCAAATGTTTGATATTCTCAATAGTTTTTTCTATTGAGAAAACTATCGAGTTTTCTCATCTATTGTTGTTTTTTTTCCTGATATAAAATGCATCTCACTCTGTCAATGAGATAATAACAACAAATTCTCCTAATTTGTAGAAAAACACAGACAACCTGCAGAAAGATAATCGGATTTGACTATTTTTCAATGTATATTTAACTTTTATTTAGTGAAACAGTATTTGCTATTTAGATATTAGACAGAGACCCATCTCCTTCTGATATTCTATAAAATAGGAAATACAAGAAGTCATGCTTTCAAATGAAAAAAGATGTTTATTGATAAGGAAAATTCAGAAATTAGGAACAAAAAGAAAGATTTTCCACTTTGCCGCAGGTAATAAGGAAGAGGAGGAAGATGATTATTGAAGTAAATAAATCTCAGGAACTACTAAACAACTTTCAGACTTTGAATGCGTTTCTACCAAGCCATGCTTTCCTGTCATCAGATGACAAACAAATGCCCACCACTGGTTGACGGTTAAATTGATAAATTGGATAAATTCCCTGTAAACTTCCAGTCTGTGTGCGATTCAGATAAGAAAAAATCGGGATGACTTAGATCTAGAAGTAGATATGTGTTTTATAGAAGTTTGATTTCAAATTCTGGAGAGCTGCCTGGCGTTAACAGCGTCTGTTTCTTTTGGTTTTGTAGAAATGGCTCACTCAAAGCCCCTGCTGATCCCGTGGCTCAAGTCCAGCATCGACAGTGAGAGGTATCCGGGTGTCCATTGGACCAACCCTGAGCAAACCGAGTTCTGCATCCCATGGAAACACGCGCTGAGACAGGACTCCTCCAATGAGGACGTTCTCATCTTTAAGGTCATAAAGAAACAAGTTAATTTCTCCCTCTGCAGACCGTACGACCTTTACCGGTACAAACAGTTTTCTTCAGCAGTCACCTAATTAGAAAACAGAGAATAATTGTGTGTGATTTAATCTATAAAACTTATTTTTTAATATCATCTCCACTGTAAAGCACAGTGGTGGCTGCATCATGCTGTGGGATGATTTTCTGAATTTGTTGGAGTAAAACACGGCAAAAAATTCATAAAAAGAGGCATAATATAATACATTTCTGTCAGAAATTCACAGATTCAGTGAGTAAAAAATCACAATAAATGTTATCCATTTTATGCAGAATATCAATTCGTTCATGGCAGTGGCATTTATTAGGCAGTTATATTTAAACTTCATTTTAAAATACAAATATGAAGTAGAGAAGTCAAAATGAGTTAAAATAATAATGTTAACCTAAATGCTACCATTAATATGTAGGCTTATAAACATATTAATGGTTGTAATAGCAGGTTAGTTATATCAGAAAGTTAACCTCTGGTTTTAAGTAACAAAATAGATTAAATGCTGGTGTTAGCTTAAATGCTGTCATGTTGGTTTGCACTAACATTGAGTAACACTAACTTAATCTATGAAGGAGTTATTGAATTAAATGTAAAGTAATAATTTAGGCATGTTTTATATAGTACTAAACCTAATTTACTGTAAAACACAAGTCAAAATAAGCTAAAAGGCTAAAGTTAGCTTAATGCTGTCATAGGTCTATGTAATAGAACTGATTTAATGTTAGCCATCATTAGCTCAGTCCATTCAGTAAGTTAACATTAGCTTTTAAGTCAACAATTAGCTTAAATGCTAACATTATCACGTTTGTTACATATTGAGTAACATTAGCTGAATCTATTCAGAGAGTTATTTAATTAAATAATAACTTAGGCACGTTTTATATAGTACCAAGCCTAATTTACTGTAAACATAAGTCAAAATAAATCCAAATAAACTTAAAGGCTAAGGCTAGCGTAATGCTACCATTGTTATTTAGACTTATAGGCCTACATAACATTGGACTGATTTAATGTTAGCTGTCCTTAACTCAGTCCATTCAGTAAGTTAACTTTAGCTTTTAAGTAAAATATTAGCTGAAATGTTATCATTAGCATGTTGGTTTACACTAACATTAACTGAGTTTATTCAGTTAATGTTTTATAGTCCTTTTTCTGGCTCATCCTTCGATCCATCTCAAAGCCAATCGTCCTTCAACGGAGCAGACAAATGACAGCATATTATGTGACAAGATGTAAAAATATCTACATCAGAGGGCTGAAGGCGCGTTGCTCCCCCTGCAGGCCTGGGCGGAGGCGAGCGGGAGCGGCCGGGCTCAGGGAGACGCCTCGGTCTGGAAGAGGAACTTCCGCAGCGCCCTGAGAGCGAAGGGCTTCAAAATGGTGTCCGACAACAAGAACGACGCCGCCAACCCACACAAGGTCTACCGCTGGCCGGAGGAGTCGGCGTCAGGAGGTGAGGGGTCAAAATCCAAATCGTTCTGGTGATTATAAAACTTAAAACTGTAACAATCTGTTTATTTTTATCTACCATCAAAAGCCCGATCTTCCTCTGGATCCCAGGAGCAAGAAGACGCCAATGTTCTGAACGGCTATAATCCGCAGGGGGTAAATCATGTTGTTTTAATAGTTATAGTTATAAGACAACATAAAGAATAAAATAAATACACAATCAGACATAAAACTATCAAAAGATGTTCATTTAATTCCATTCATTTTATTTTATTTAATTCACTTAATAATAAATATGAGCAGTTTATCTAACAACTAAAATAAATCGTTAATAAAAGAAGCGTAAACTCCATTCATATAAAATAAAATTAGCTTTTGAGATCGGAAGATTTTCCAAATATACAAACGTTACACAACAAAACATTTAGTTCCATATTATCATTGTAATAACTTTCTAATATATTTAGATTTGATCTCACTTTAACTGAAATGCCTTTCTGAACTTGAAAATGTCATTTTATTTCAAGTTATATTTGCGTTTTCTTTTTCCACAACTGTTTTTAATATTTTTTGCTAAAATTCTCTTTGTACATAAATTTTAAATTATTGCATACAAAACCTTAAATAATTAAGTGAGCATTTATATGTGGATTTCCTAGTTTTTTGTGATGCATAAATTAATGACTAGCTGCTGCAAAATGACTGAATTTATTGAGGTAATTCTGTGATTTTTAGAGTGGGGTCGTGCCATTCTTTGACGGACCTGTTTTTAATCCAGAGGACATTCTGATGCCAGGTGAACAAGGAGCTTTTATTCTGATTCACCGATCACTGTCTGGTTTTATTAAAGCACATTAATCTCCGTCGGCAGAACGCCCCGACGGCCAGGATATCCTCCAGGAGTGCCTGAGAGGCCTGAATATCGGCCCTGGAGCAGGTTGGCTCCTCGACTCTGCAGCAGAAAGCAAACCGGTGGTACTTTCCCCTCAAAAAAAAAGAAAACCCACTTTCCCATTTTCTCCCAACTTTTCCACAGAGGGCACCACAGGCTTTCAGCCTCCTACTGAGCAACAGCAGCTGCAGAATCAGCTCCTGATTGGTGCGCTCCCGTTGCCCGGGCAACAGCAGGATCCAGTGATGTTTGAGGGTGCAGCCCGTGAAGCGGGGTTGCCAGAGCAACCGGCAGGTCCAGCGGGGGGGGCGGCGGCGGAGGGGGCGGGCTACGGCGACGGGCAGCAGGCAGCGCAGTTCCTAGAAACGGTGAACCAGACCAGAGATGGAGATCATTTCAGTGAGTCACTCGCTCTCACAGGAAATAGAAAAAAAAAAAACAGAGATCAGAAGTTTACATACACGGAGGTTTCTGGGGAAATTCAGTTTCCTGTTTCTGACAGCAGAAATCCTTAGAAATGGTTTGATTTCAATTAGGTTTTAAAGTACTTGATTCTGCGCAAACATCTTAATATTCAAACTGCACATATATCTGTATATATATTGATTAATTTTACATCAGAGTGTAAGAAACATGGTACGATATGTGACAAAAATGGAAAGTATTAAACAGTTTAGTAATTGTTTTTATGTACTAGCAACATAACTGAGATAATCCTAACTATGTTTGGTTATTTATTTGGATTTAGATGAAAGAAAAAGTTCTAATTGACTAATTTAGTTGTTTATTTTTGTGCATTTCCAGAGACTCATTTCAGGGTGGCTGTGTTCTACAGAGGGGTGAAGGTGTCTGAGCAGAAGGTTCCCAACGAGGCCGGACTCCGCTTAGTGTACAGGTAACAAGCAATGACTGTGCAGCAGCTTACAAACCTTTAAACGTTTCGGTCATTCGATGTTCCAACACCAAGAAGCTCAGGAAATTTCACTCAAACCTTGACGCTCCAAACCCGACATCCGCTCAGAAATAACCCGTCATTTATAAAAGTCAGAATTCTGACACTTTTCCCAGAGTTTTTGAGTTTTCTCAGAATTCTGACCTTTGATCTCAGAAGATCAAAGGTCGTCAGGCACTTCCCGTCGTCCAACAAGCAAATTGGAGCTCCATTATGTTTGGTCTGCTTGTTTTATCACTGTATTTTTTAAGACAGCTGCTGGAAAAGACAAGTGTTTAGCATCCAGAAACCACTTGCTGATTGAGCAGGAGGCTCAACTGAAGCTTTTCAAAGCTATACGGTAGTATCATCTGATTGCAGCTGTTTTCACTTGTGACTGTAAACGTTGACTTCGGGCCAGCAGCAACTTATTCGTATTTAAAGTGACAAGACGCCCTAAAACAACACAAAAGGCAGAACTGATCAGACTGAAATCTCATCATCTAAGAATGATTTTTGCATCACCCACTGATCACCTTTAAAGCTCTTTGCCTCACTCTTCTTCTTCCATCTCGTCTTCATGTCAGGCCCGATCTAAACGATGCGGTTTTGGATCACGAGACGGGCCTCTCCATCGTCTCTCTGCCGCGTCCGGTCGGCATCCTGGATCAAACCCAAACCTGCCTGACCCAAAGGATCCTGGACAACCTGGGGAGCCTGGAAGTGGGCATGTCGCAGCACGTGATCTACGGCCAGCGGCACGGCGAGGTCAAAGCCTTCTGGAGCTTCTCCAAGTTTGACAGCAGCAGACAGCCGAGGGAGATTTCTAAACTGAATCCTGAACGTCTTTACCCGGTGAAGGACTTCATCCGAGGTGCGTATGGAAACATCTGCCTTTACGGGAGCCTGTCTGTGACGAGTTGTGCAGCAGCTTACATGTTATTTCCTGTAGGATTAATGGAGTTTTTTGACGGGAAGGAATCCCCACCGTCCTCCATGTTCTTCTGTCTCGGGGAAAAGTGGCCTGACCCGGAAAACAGGCCTTGGGAGAAAAAACTCATCATGGTGGAGGTGAAGAAACGCGTTTACTTTCAATGACTCGCAGCGAATCCTCTCATTATGTGAGTTTGACTCGTGCCTTTTCTTCTCTCAGGTGGTTCCCACTTCTATGGAGCTTCTGAAGAACCTAGCTGTTGAGTGTGGCGCCTCCTCGCTGCGGTCTGTGGAACTGCAGATGTCACTGGAGGAAATGATGGATCTTTACTGATGAGTTTTTTTTCCCTCTTTCATCTCAGTTTATTATGTTTTCATTCGACACCAAACAAATCCTGCAGAAATAATCACCACATTGTCCCACTGCATTAGCTGAGATGGCACAAAGACATACACAAGGCTATAAATATGTTTGTTTTTCTCCTTTATCTTTATTTTGGTGCACAAAGTGTATAATTTATAAGATTTATTTGAGTTCCTTAAAAATATGGCATCTTTAAAATCATTTCTTGCAATGAGGTGATTATATTGTCCTGATTATGATCTTATTTGCTACAAAATACAAAATAAATAAATAAAAAATGTGTATACAAAACCTGCATCTGTGCTTCATGATGTCCAGTTACATAGAATAATTTCTGCAGCCTGTTAACCTCATCTCATGTTTGTAATCTTGGCTGATCAAGAAAAAGTGGACAACTTTAGAAAGGGCCATTTTTTAATACACAGAAAACAAACTGCAATCAAAACGCTGACGTCATAATCATAACGAAACTGATTCCTTCTCTGGAACTACAACACAAATAAGAATGAAATCAATGTGAAAGCTGCTGTACATCTTGGTTTTTTAAATTTCTTTTTATCCATCCGTCACTGACAAACAATTTCGTCCTCTTGTTCCAGTCAGAGCATCCCATTCCTGTACCGACCAAGCTGACGTAACGACATGTTTACAAACCCGATTCAATAAAGTGGATTAATGAGGTTGTTGTGTTTCAGTCGTCTTTGTCTGATTCTGCCTCGTTTTCCGACTCGGACTTTGCTTCCTCCAGACCCGTCATGGGGACCAGCTTCCCCTCTTCGTCCACTCCCATCGGCTGGATGATGTTTTCTCTGCAAACAACAGATCAACACGCGGATAAATGAATTATTTAGAGGAAATGGCAGTTATGCTTTGTTTTCATTCAGGACCCTGAGAGCTTGTGATCAATTAAATTCACCAAGCCTTATAAAGCGTCATTGACCAACAAAATACAATATAAATGTCTGGTTTTAGATTTTACAATAACGAGCAAGAGAATAAATATGCTTTCTTGAGTTGCCATTTAAGGAAAATAAAGAGATAAAGTCGGTAATTTGCAACCTAACGACAGAAAAGTTCTGTCTGTGATGTTAAAGTTGTTTTTCCTACTTGGACAACTTGTTGAAGAGCATGATCAGCCGCTTGGCCTCCTCCTCCTTCTCCTCCTCCGTCATGCCCTCCATCGGGTTTGACTGCTCCGCCTCCACCCGCCCCGTCACCAGGTTGATGCGGTCCTTCATCTCCCGGTACTCCTCGGTGTCCGAGTCCGAGTCGCTGGAGTACTTGGCGTCGGAGACGGCCCTCTGGCCGCCCAGCAGCCCCCTGGTGGCCAGGAGGCCCGCCGCGTTACCGTAGCCGGTGTACTTCACAAAACGCCGCACTGGAAACCAAAGAGGGGCGGCAGATTCCCTAAAAACTGTTCTGTTATTTTGTTATTTTTCAGATCCAAATGGAGGCTTACCGTTCTCCTTGCAGAGGACAAACAGGAGGTCGGCGGCGCAGTGTTTCAGGTCGGTGTCCAGGTGAGTCATGAGACGAACCAGGCGACTCTTTACAGTGTCTCCTTCCTCCGGTCGGTGCGACACGTCCCTCAGAGGAGGAAGGATCTAACGACACGAAAACACAGAAAAGTTCAAATACAGACCAGAATCAGTGAATCTCAACTTTACAGTGGAAACAAACGGGATTGACAGACGGGACAGGAAACTCTTATTTTTGCAGTTTTTCCTCAATCAAAGGTGAAAGAAAAGCACTTTATAATAATATAGATTATTATAAAACAAACAGTACAAAGTAGCAAGTTTTTTTTCTTTAAAAAAGTCCTAACAGGCACTTTTACATGTTTTCTTCATAATCCATTATAATTATTGCTGTTATAGTTGTTTTATTTATTTATATTTGCCTTTTAAAATATTTTCCAGTTTTAACTGTTCTTTAGAAACTGAAGTTTTTCTGATATTTTGGAGGTTGTACTTGCATTAATATGCCATTATTATTATTGTATTAGCTGGAAAAGGTCTCAGAATGACAATATTAATATTGTTTATCCCAATTTCTGCACTGCAAAAACACAAAATCTTACCAGAGTTTAGTTTCTAGTGAAAATATTTTAGTACATTTAATTCAGACAAAACTAACTTAAAAGTAAATTTTTAGTAAGAGCCAGAGGCTTGCTTTAAGTAAATAATTCTTTAATATTAATGAAAAAGTTCTCATTAGCAGATTATTTAACTAACAGATTTTTCCCATGTCAAGTCAATTTCTCTGTCAATAGAATTTTTCATTAATATTAAGGATTTACTTAAAACAAGCACATATTGCTGGAAAGTAACTTTTAATTAGTTTCTCTTATTCCAACTGTGCTAAGATATTTACTGTACAAACTAAACCAAAATGACTTGGTGAGATTTTGTGTTTTTGCAGTGTGGGATTCCACTAGCATGTTAATGTGAGATCGTTTTCATGTGAAGTTACATGTTTCCTGATGTACAGGCGCGTCTCTCTGTGCGCCCTGCAGCTCTCCGTCAGCAGGTTGAGGATCGGCGTCAGTTTCTCTTTGACTCGATCTCCCTGACGAGAACAGAAACAAACATGCTCACAAGCAAGAAAACCAACGTTGAACCACGAACGCTTCCTCCCCTCACCGCCTCCAGGCGCCTCTCCATGAAGGCCAGCAGCGTGTGGACGCAGTCCATGTTGACCCCCAGGCTCTGCTTGGATTCGGGCTCCAGAGGCACCGTGAGCAGCACGTTGAGGCACTGCAGAGGAAGCGCCGTCAGCAGGTTCACCGTGTGGCTGCAACAGCAAAGAGATGCACCAGGCTTATTAAACCCTGGAGTTTCTTTTTGTTGATCCGTTTTTGAATAAACTGACAGAAAAGTGAGATTCATCTCTCACTTTAAACCCTTCACAACATTTCAACTTTGGCTAATTTTGTCAATTTATAATTTAAAAAAAACAAAACAATGGAAAGTGAAGCAAAATGACGATGTGGCTTTCTTTGTCTCTTATTATCAGATCTTAATAGCTGTAAATAAAGATATATTAACAAATGGAGGTTTTAACAGTATTTTAGATGGAATAAAAAAACATGATGGCACTAAATATCTACAAAACAATAACTCTAAAACAACGAGCGAAATTTGTAGGTCATTTTTTTTGTCATTAGGTGGAAATTAAATTAAATCAAATCAAATCTAATTTTATTTGTATAGCATATTTCAGCAGCAAGGCATTTCAAAGTGCTTTGAAAAACATTGTGTGTCCATTTCAAGTATATTCTGTTTTTAATAATAAATGTGCTATCCCTTATAATTAGTAATTAGAAAACATTTGTCAGATTATTGGGATAAAAATGTCTCTCATCAAACTTGTTCATGCACATAAAAGCATCCGACCTATTTTATTTATTTGTTCGTTTATTTATTTGGGGAGCAGCTGGGAAGAACATTTCTCCTCACCCCTGCAGCTCGTCGGTCTCCTCAGGCAGCAGACACTTCCTCATCAAGCAGAGACGCAGGATGGCCACTAGGTGTCGGTAAAGAGCCGCGTCTTCCTGCACGGACAACCGAGCAACTTATTTCTGTCTCTGGAAACAAACTTTTACCTGCAAGTTGCAGCTGACAGGCAAAAAGTCCCAATATGATTAAAAGCAAACCGTCAAAACAGAACAAAAATCTGACCATAGATACATATTTATAGAATCACAATATATAGATAGATAGATAGATAGATAGATAGATAGATAGATAGATAGATAGATAGATAGATAGATAGATAGATAGATAGATAGATAGATAGATAGATAGATAGATAGATAGATAGATAGATAGATAGATAGATAGATAGATAGATAGATAGATAGATAGATAGATAGATAGATAGATAGATAGATAGATAGATAGATAGATAGATAGATAGATAGATAGATAGATAGATAGATAGATAGATGGATGTCTGACCTCGCTTGGCTCCTGCTTGTGGGTGCTGTGGGTGATGTTGAAGAGGATTTTGAGGATCTCCACAATGCGCTGCGAGGCCTCCAGAGAGATGGGTGGTGCTGCGGGCTCCAGCACACACTCATACTGCTCCTTCCACTGGACCTCCAGGCAGCTCTCCAGGGCTGCTGTGAGGATGGGGACGCCTCCCTCCTGTTGGAGGAAAACATGGATAGAGAGCGAGAGTCAGAGAGAGAGAGAGAGGAACCCTGGAGATGGTTAACTAAACCTAAATGTCTCTCAGAGTAAATTTACCATTCAGAGGTACATTTACTCTTTTTTTTGTCTTATCTCCATATTATACTTATGAAAGGGTTTAGTCTTATTTACATTTGCAGCCAGTATTATAGGATAAATTCACATTAATGTCCAATCTGATTTCGCTGATGTAGTGGTGGGATGCAACCAGCAGGGGGAGTCTGGCGCCACACACTCCGTTGTAGCTGCAACGCTTTGGGCTCCTCGCACCTCAGCTTCCGCGTTCGGCGAAAAGCGGCTCGATCGTTTCCGGTCTATTGAAAATGGCCCTTTACACTGGGGATTTGCAATCTAACAATTAATGTTGAACATTGATCCGAAGCCCTAACAGGAAGCTGGAGAAAGAAAGGTTTTAAGATGTTCGCCTCGTTATACATTCACAGATACCAAGGTGAGTTTTACTTTCTTTAAACTTTATGGCTAATATTAGCTTTAGCTTATGCTAGTAGGCAATATTGCTATTTAAGTATCTAAACCTTTTTCATCCATTCTAACGGACAATGTTTTTACCTTATTTTCAAGTATATTTCAAGCGTTTATTGTCATTAGTGTCAGAGACCAACTAATGGAGGAGATTACGGTTCAAGGATTTTTCTTGACGAAGCACAACATGTGGTTGTGACGTCAACGCGGCAGGTGCAAAGAGCCCATTGTTTCAAGTTTGGTATGCTTATGTTTGTAAGCTGACTGAGTAGTTAGCTAACACACAGACGGGTCGTGTTTGAAATATTCCCCTTGTTCGGGGCTTTTCCATAAACAGATGTACCTGTTTGAGCTGAGTGCTGAGTTCGGGTCTCAGGGCGGTGATGAGGAACATGAGGCGAAGCTCGTAAAACTGGACACTGGAGGGAGACGACCAGCTTACACTGGAGGAAAGACACTCAATGAGGCCGCTCAGCAGCCTGAAACCATAAACGGGAGAAAGTTGATTTACATCTCTGTAGATTTGAAACTGTTTACGCTCCTACAGCGATGCATTCTGGGTAAATGTCATTGTTAAATGAACAGCCCTGGTTGTTTTTTATTTGGTATGTTTTGATTTTCTCTTGTACACTAGCTCAGTAAAGTTTAATAAAACACGTAAGAGGAAGATCATCACCCTCTTCAAAATAAAAGCATACTTAAAGAATTCCTAACAGCTGATGACCAAAACCTAAACATAGATGAAAGTTTAGACTTTAAAGTAAGTGCGCTAAATGTCAGCAAAAATTCTAATGCATTAAATGAAACATTAGCTCTATTATTAGCGCATTAGCAGACATTCGCCCAGAGTGCATGATGAATTAATGAATTGTTATGAAACCTTTCATCTTGTTTTTGAGATGGTGGCTGTATGTAAATAACTTTCGTTTTTGTTCTCAACCTTTCGTAAAGTTAGCGTTGGACCCACCTGAGCGCGCTGAACCTCTCCTGAGCCCATGTGCTGTTGTACACCACATTGCACAGAACCTTCATGGCCTCTTTCCTCAGCACCTCCTCCCCATGCTCCTCCTCCTCCACCGCTGCTTCCTCCTCCATCTTGCTCTCTCTGCGGTCTCTCCTTCCCCGCTCCAGCGCCTTCTGATGGATGCTCCCTCTGTGCATTTCATTGATGCTGGTCCTGTGGCTGCCGAACCAGCTGTTGCTGTCCAGGTCGCCGCCGCTGGTGATGCTCCTGGATTCGTCGTCCACCGCAGGAAACTCCTCAGAGGGGTCCAGGCCCTCGCCGCCGTCCTCTTCAGCGCACCCCTGCAGCAGTTTGGCCTCGGCGAGGGAGGCGATGATGTTGTCGTAGAAATCAGAGTCGGGGTCGTTGCCTTCCTCGCTGGCGTCGATTGTGGTCAGGCCGGCCAACTTGGCCAAAGTCAGCAGAGTGCTGTCAGTCACCAGGTGGCCCAGGATCTTTTTGTCCCTGGTCAGGATCCTTAGTGAGTGCAGAGAGACTCTCAGCAGACTGCGCTTCACTCCTGTCCTCATGAACCTCACAATGACGGCGGCTAAATTCTGAAGAGGGAGACAGAAAAACACCAACAAGTGGCCATGAGTCTGAAACATTTGTGAACAGAGATTAAAATATAGAACAGACCTGACATCCTGCTACAAAAACCACGACAGCACAAGTGTAAAACTGAGCTGTGTTTTCCAAATTACATCAATAAGTCTCCAGGGCTTTTTTGTTGTTGTTGCAAATCTACAAAATTCATGCAAAATTTAAACAAAATATTATTTTTTTCAGATTTTACTGCAAATTTTTCTCCAAATTGGCCAAAAACTTTGGATTTAAGTGACTGCTGCCTCAGCCTCACTTGATGTCAAGTTGTAGCCCGTAATCAATACAGCAATTAATAAACAGTCACATTTAGCATCATACATTTGCACAAATGTCACAAAACTTCCTTACAAATATTTCTAAATTTTTTTGTTTGTAAAGGCTCCAGACATCTGGGTGATACAAAATCATTTCAAAATATACTTTTTAAATTAAAAACAAATCTATATTTTAAAAAGTAAATGTTTTTTTTTATCTTTTACAATTTTTTATTATTATTATTATTTTGCACTTGACATTTTGGATTTCTTAACACTTTACACAATAATGGAAACATTTTTTAGGTGTTTTGCATATAAATGTGTTTGCAGTCATCAGATGTTACCTGTCTGAGGACGAGGCCTCGATCTTCCTGCTCAAAGTCGTCAATGTCGGAGTCAGAATCAGCAAAGTCCCTCACTTTATTCTTTCTGAACTGATAAAACAGTGGAAAGAACAAACAAAACATGTTTTTTCCAACTTGTAGTCTCCACAAAACAGTAAACTGCAGGAATTAAACTTTGGCAGAACTTTACCTCTTCAAGTTTTTTTTGCTGGAGAATCAAATAATTAATGTTTTACAGGCAGCAACAGAGAAAAGGAGGAGAAAAATATATCAGCAAAGTGTGTTCTTTAAAATATCTTATAAAAGCTAAATTATACTTTAAAATGAAAACTAAGTGGTTGCCAGAAACCAGGGACTAACATTTACAAAAACAAGCTTTTATTAGCTGGAGCTCAGTTATAGACAAGGACAGAACAAAAAACTAAAAGCTAAAAGCTAAAACTGGAGCTCTATTTCTGGTCTATAGGTAAGGGAGAGTCAGCTATGCAGCACAGCTTCCTGGTGCAGGATGCAAGAAAAGTAGAAAAACATTGCACAGGTGATAAATGGCGACCTCTGCTTAAAAGTGCGGATTTTTTTTTAATTTTTGTGTGAATTTCCACAATCATTCTCAAGACCCTGGAGGGACTTATTGATAGAATTCTGCAGCAAACAAATAAAAACTGCATTAATTTGATTGATTACATAATGTTTACTGTTTAATCTAGAATCCGGAGGGCCACATAAAAAGCTACGACGGGACGGATTTGGCCCACGGGCCGTGAGTTTGACACACATGATTAGAATGTGAATACTTTTGACACCTCTGCTTAAAACAAACTCCTTATTTTCAGGACCTGAACCTGCACTGAAACCCCTGAAAACTCCCTTTTTAATCTGACAGGTTTGCAGTCGCTGCGTCTGAACTCAATCTGCCTGAGCAGGCAGAGGATCAGGAACGACTGATGCAGCAGAATTACTAATCACAGCCAGACTGTTGGGTGGAGGCGGGGGAGCGAGGACAGCGTGGAGGTGGAGAGCGATTAACTGAAGGATGTGAGCTGAAACTTTCTCCAGGCGCAGCAGGAACTCACCCTCCTTTTCTCCCTCTCGTCTGCATCAAAGAAGAAGCACTGGGCGTACTGCAGATCAACACAGTCAGACAATAAAAATAAAAGCTTTTTGATCAGAAATCACTCATGCATGAGGAACCTGCGGCCCTCTGTGATGGTGTTACCTCTTTGTTGAACTGCTGCAGCTGCATCTGAACTCCGTTCTCATCCCCCTGCTTGATGCACTGGATAATCCCCTCAATGTCCATGTCCATGCTTCCTGCACAAACACACATACACACATACACACACACACACACACGCACACACAAGCCATAACTAAATTAAACTTACACAACAGTAAATGAGAACGCCGACACAAAAAGCAACAAACAGTAGATTTTACCTGTTTTTTGGATCAAACGAGGAACTAGAAAAGCAAGAAATATGAGAAAATACGAGAAACCTACTTAAATATTTATTTATATAAGTAATTTTTCAGCTTTTTCGATCAGTTTGCGCAGATTTAATAGATGAATGCAAACATAAAACTCCATCCATTCATTACCCATATGCATGTATTCTTGCAGTCTTTATTAATAATTAAACACTGTGGACAGGTGCAGTTCATCACACATGGACACACTCACATCCAAAACCGATTACACTGCAGAAACACTAAACCTTACAATGTGTTTTCATCCTAATTTTTAGTTAGTACACTTTAAATAAGACAAGCAACATTTCAGCAAGAAACAGGATCTTGTTTTAAATAAATAATTCCTTAATATTGAAGGAAAAGTTATATTTATAAGCAAAATAATCTGCCAGTGTAAAATAATAATTTATAATTATAACCGAACATACTTGGTAAGATTTTGTGTTTCTGCAGTTTAGCCTAACAGTGATGTTTGTGTGAGGGATCCAGAGTACCCAGAGAGAAGTCATGCATGCACAGGGAGAACATGCAAACTGCAGGCTGGGTTTCAAACCCAGAACCTTCTGCACGGCTGCATTGCTCCCAACCTGTCAGTCCTGTGATATTCCAGATGAAATCTCTGAGCCAACTTACCGTCCGCAGCTTCAAGGTGAGGAAGATCACCTCAGATCTCAGAGCTCTGGTCGATCGCAGCTCCTTCAGCGTTCCACGTCTCTGCTGTGGAGTTTGCTTTAGATTCCAGTCCCTGTCATGCAGCCTGTCTGCCTCTCAGTGTTTCTCTCTCTCTCTTTAATCCAAGGGAGATGCAGGAGCCACCGAGTGTTTATGGTTATAATCCACTAATGGACTCTAAGCTTATATCTCCCTGTGTTGACCTTTCAACCTCTTGGAGGTTTCCCGTGTGTATCGTTCTGCAGCGGCTGAAGCAGCCATTAAAACTTCCTTCTTTCTTGTAGCTTTGCTACATGTTATAAGACCAAACTGGATCTAAATGTGGCTGACAAAACCGACTGAATAAAACATCAGCTGCTGCTGTCAGTGTGTCTGACTGCTTGCTGGAGAAGTTTGCCCCACATAATTAAAGGGAAAAATGAGCCTCTGTGAGGATTTCTGCCAAATCAAAAGGTTGGACACCAAGTGTGAGTGAAACAGGATTTCATTTTGACAGTACAGTGTCTGTGACGTTTGTCAAAATGTGTTTATTTTCTCCCTGAGGCTCTTTTGTCTGGTCAATAAGCAACCGGTAACTGACAAGTAACTGTGGTACTATTAGGATTAACTCTCGTGTTTTCTTTACAATTTTTGTATTTTAACATTTATTTTAGACAGATTTGATCTAACACGGTGTTTCGTGAGTACGTTTGCTATGTTTTGGATACGTTTTTGACTGTCATCAGTATTAATGCGCATTTTAGATATGTTTAATTTTACAATTGTTAGCCGCTGCTAACTGCTGTTAGCTACCGATTGGGAGTTATTGATCTGTGGTTTGTTCAGAGTTATTTACTATATTTTATTTAGTGGATAGGGTTTTGGAACGTGACGTCACTGCTCTAGACTAGCCATATACATAACCGACAAAACGACTGTCACAAAAATTTTGAATGTAAGTAACTGAAAATAATTTAGGAATGGTACGAACTTGCAGCGTTATTGGCTGTGATGTTCTATCACACGACCGAAATGGTAAAAAAATAAATAAATAAAAAATAGAAAACAGATTTTAGTTTTACTGCCTCTAAATAATGCGAGGGGGCTAAGCTATCGGAGCTAAACTAACGGAGCTAACGGAAAGGAGACGAGTGGCCTGGGCATCAGCGACGAGACGTCCTATATCGGATTCTCTAACATCCCAAAATATCTACAAGTTTGCTCCAGACATGTCCGTTCTGGTGAGTGCCTAAATTTGTTGGTGTTGTGTCATAATGTTTTGCTATGATTTTGTCCGGGTTACTTATGTTAAGTTATGTTGAGTTCATTAAAGTGGGTCAACCTCGTTTAATTCGGGCTGATCCTTTTTATGTAGCATAGTGTAGCTTCAGCATCCTCGCAATGCATTATGGGAGGTATAAACCGTGTGTATTTTGGTTTATTGTTGTTTATCTTACGTATGTTTTATTATTTTTTGAGTTTCGCATTGAGTATAGTAAAATGTAGAATTCTAAAGTGACTCAGGGAGTATTTTAATCTCCCACCGTGAGTCAGAACCAGATGTGTGAAGTTGTTAATGGTCAGTCAGAGGAATAAAGGGCATACTTACCTGGCAGGGGTGACTCCATGATCCTGTAGGTGGATCGCCCAGGGTGAGGATCAGCCATTGCACTGCGGTGATCTGACCTCTGTGAATTCTCCACATGGAGAATCTCAACTGCACAATTTATGGTAGTGGGGGACTGCGTTCGCGCTCTCCCCTGGTATTCATGTCAAATGATAACTGTGTCCCAATAAACCAATATTACTATGAGCTGCAGACATGTTAAGAACTGTTAATCAGATCGGTTAGTTCTATGAAGCTTAAAGTGCTTAAAGCTTCATGTAATAAATGTAATTCTAAACTGTCTTTGGATGTTAATTTGTAAGTTATTTAACAATAATATATAACTTTTATAAAAAAAAATGTTTGTTAAAATTATTATTGCACCTAACCATCTGTTTAATTATCTAATCAACAAACCATTTATCCAACAATCAAACTGTCTGTTGTCAAAGAAAACCATCCGTCCAATATTCTTGTAAAACTCTTGCTCATTACGTAACTTTTATAGAAACGTTTGTTAAAATTACTGTGACCGTTTATATGAGACAGGGTATTAGAAACATTACATAGGCAGGAAGTGATTTCCACCAAAAACCTCATTTTAAGATTAATCAGAAAAATTTTCTAGAAAATAAAAGTTCGAAATTTGAGATGAAAACTTGAAAATATTTGAATCTGAAGTTAAAAATGAGTTTTTTCCCTAGTAAATAAACTTTTCAAGCTAAAATATTTCCTTTTTTTACTTTGATGATTCATTTTTAGCAGATATTTGCTCCTCATATGTTGTCCCAATGAGCTGTAATTATTTTAGTTTTTCTTCCTTTAATTAAACGCCACAACAAAAAGAATTTTACAAATTTCTTTCAAAATTCATATTCCTTAAAATCCAGAAGGCAGAGAAATAAAAGTATTTTCAGATTATTTCTGTGGTTGCACTATTTCCAGACTCCTGATGTTTCAGGATCTTGACGATGCCTCTGGTGGAAAAATAATTCCAAAGCTTGGAACTTTAGAAGTTAATGTTGCATTTGATTTATTTTTAGTTTGAGGTCAAAGTTTTGATTATTTTTGTAGGCTAGTGGTGATCACCTGACGTACATTTTCTGCTTTCATAACATTTTCCTGATTCTATGAAAAAAACTAATCCACCTCTTTCCTGAGTTTTTATTGCCTTTGAAGAAATCTATGAAAACGGCCAATCAGATCCAGGAGGGTTTTAGCGCTGCCAATCACTTACGTATGCGATGCTAATTTTGCTAATAGAGAAACAACTTTCAGGGAAACCGTATCCACAGGCTTTTGTGGCTATGCTAACTAGCTTAGCATTCATGTCAGGCTATGCTAAGTAGCCTAGCATTCATGTCAGGCTATGCTAGCTGTAGCGTAGCAGGCAGCAAATGGGGAAAATAATCTCAAATATTGAGATTGAAATTTAAAAGTTAATTTAGAAACTTAATAAAATTAGAATTGAAAAGTTTAAAAATTTCAATATTTGTGAGTTTTTCTAAGCTTCTTATTTTGAGTATTTTCATAGATTTGTTATCTGATTGAGTTTCGTCAAATGTAAAATTGTAAAGTGACTCAGGGAGTATTTTAATCTCCCACCGTGAGTCAGAACCAGATGTGTGAGGTTGTTAATGGTCAGTCAGAGGAATAAAGGGCATACTTACCTGGCAGGGGTGACTCCATGATCCTGTAGGCGGATCGCCCAGGGTGAGGATCAGCCATTGCACTGCGGTGATCTGACCTCTGTGAATTCTCCACATGGAGAATCTCAACTGCACAATTTATGGTAGTGGGGGACTGCGTTCGTGCTCTCCCCTGTATTCATGTCAAATGATAAATGTGTCCCAATAAACCAATATTACTATGAGCTGCAGACATGTTAAGAACTGTTCATCAGATCGGTTAGTTCTATGAAGCTTAAAGTGCTTAAAGCTTCATGTAATAAATGTAATTTCTAAACTGTCTTTGGATGTTAATTTGTAAGTTATTTAACTGTAATATATAACTTTATTTTAAAAAAGTTTGTTAAAATTACTGTGACCGTTTATATGAGACAGGGTATTAGAAACATTACATAGACAGGAAGTGATTTCCACCAAAAACCTCATTTTAAGATTAATCATAAAAATTTTCTAGAAAATAAAAGTTCGAAATTTGAGATGAAAACTTGAAAATATTTGAATCTGAAGTTAAAAATGAGTTTTTTCCCTAGTAAATAAACTTTTTAAGCTAAAATATTTCCTTTTTTTACTTTTGATGATTCATTTTTAGCAGATATTTGCTCCTCATATGTTGTCCCAATGAGCTGTAATTATTTTAGTTTTTCTTCCTTTAATTAAACGCCAACAACAAAAAGAATTTAACAAATTTCTATCAAAATTCATATTCCTTAAAATCCAGAAGGCAGAGAAATAAAGTATTTTCAGATTATTCTGTGGTTGCACTATTTCCAGACTCCTGATGTTTCAGGATCTTGACGATGCCTCTGGTGGAAAAATAATTCCAAAGCTTGGAACTTTAGAAGTTAATGTTGCATTTGATTTATTTTTAGTTTGAGGTCAAAGTTTTGATTATTTTTGTAGGCTAGTGGTGATCACCTGACGTACATTTTCTGCTTTCATAACATTTTCCTGATTCTATGAAAAAAACAAATCCACCTCTTTCCTGAGTTTTTATTGCCTTTGAAGAAATCTATGAAAAACGGCCAATCAGATCCAGGAGGCGGGTTTTAGCGCTGCCAATCACTTACGTATGCGATGCTAATTTTGCTAATAGAGAAACAACTTTCAGGGAAACCGTATCCACAGGCTTTTGTGGCTATGCTAACTAGCTTAGCATTCATGTCAGGCTATGCTAACTATCTTAGCGTTCATGTCAGGCTATGCTAGCTTCAGCGTAGCAGGCACCAAATGGAGAAAATAATCTCAAATATTGAGATTGAAATTTAAAAGTTAATTTAGAAACTTAATAAAATTAGAATTTGAAAAGTTTAAAAATTTCAATATTTGTGAGTTTTTCTAAGCAGCTTATTTTGAGTATTTTCATAGATTTGTTATCTGATTGAGTTTTGTCAAATGTAAAATTCTAAAGTGACTCAGGGAGTATTTTAATCTCCCACCGTGAGTCAGAACCAGATGTGTGAAGTTGTTAATGTTCAGTCAGAGGAATAAAGGGCATACTTACCTGGCAGGGGTGACTCCATGATCCTGTAGGCGGATCGCCCAGGGTGAGGATCAGCCATTGCACTGCGGTGATCTGACCTCTGTGAATTCTCCACATGGAGAATCTCAACTGCACAATTTATGGTAGTGGGGACTGCGTTCGCGCTCTCCCCTGTATTCATGTCAAATGATAAATGTGTCCCAATAAACCAATATTACTATGAGCTGCAGACATGTTAAGAACTGTTAATCAGATCGGTTAGTTCTATGAAGCTTAAAGTGCTTAAAGCTTCATGTAATAAATGTAATTCTAAACTGTCTTTGGATGTTAATTTGTAAGTTATTTAACAATAATATATAACTTTCATTTTAACAAAGTTTGTTAAAATTACTGTGACCGTTTATATGAGACAGGGTATTAGAAACATTACATAGACAGGAAGTGATTTCCACCAAAAACCTCATTTAAGATTAATCATAAAAATTTTCTAGAAAATAAAAGTTCGAAATTTGAGATGAAAACTTGAAAATATTTGAATCTGAAGTTAAAAATGAGTTTTTTCCCTAGTAAATAAACTTTTTAAGCTAAAATATTTCCTTTTTTTACTTTGATGATTCATTTTTAGCAGATATTTGCTCCTCATATGTTGTCCCAATGAGCTGTAATTATTTTAGTTTTTCTTCCTTTAATTAAATGCCAACAACAAAAAGAATTTTACAAATTTCTTTCAAAATTCATATTCCTTAAAATCCAGAAGGCAGAGAAATAAAAGTATTCAGATTATTCTGTGGTTGCACTATTTCCAGACTCCTGATGTTTCAGGATCTTGACGATGCCTCTGGTGGAAAAATAATTCCAAAGCTTGGAACTTTAGAAGTTAATGTTGCATTTGATTTATTTTTAGTTTGAGGTCAAAGTTTTGATTATTTTTGTAGGCTAGTGGTGATCACCTGACGTACATTTTCTGCTTTCATAACATTTTCCTGATTCTATGAAAAAAACAAATCCACCTCTTTCCTGAGTTTTTATTGCCTTTGAAGAAATCTATGAAAAAACGGCCAATCAGATCCAGGAGGCGGGTTTTAGCGCTGCCAATCACTTACGTATGCGATTCTAATTTTGCTAATAAAGAAACAACTTTCAGGGAAACCGTATCCACAGGCTTTTTTGGCTATGCTAACTAGCTTAGCATTCATGTCAGGCTATGCTAAGTAGCCTAGCATTCATGTCAGGCTATGCTAACTGCAGCGTAGCATGCAGCAAATGGGGAAAATAATCTCAAATATTGAGATTGAAATTTAAAAGTTAATTTAGAAACTTAATAAAATTAGAATTTGAAAAGTTTAAAAATTTCGATATTTGTGTTTTTCTAAGCACCTTATTTTGAGTATTTTCATAGATTTGTTATCTGATTGAGTTTCGTCAAATGTAGAATTCTAAAGTGACTCAGGGAGTATTTTAATCTCCCACCGTGAGTCAGAACCAGATGTGTGAAGTTGTTAATGGTCAGTCAGAGGAATAAAGGGCATACTTACCTGGCAGGGGTGACTCCATGATCCTGTAGGCGGATCGCCCAGGGTGAGGATCAGCCATTGCACTGTGGTGATCTGACCTCTGTGAATTCTCCACATGGAGAATCTCAACTGCACAATTTATGGTAGTGGGGGACTGCGTTCGCGCTCTCCCCTGTATTCATGTCAAATGATACATGTGTCCCAATAAACCAATATTACTATGAGCTGCAGACATGTTAAGAACTGTTCATCAGATCGGTTAGTTCTATGAAGCTTAAAGTGCTTAAAGCTTCATGTAATAAATGTAATTCTAAACTGTCTTTGGATGTTAATTTGTAAGTTATTTAACTGTAATATATAACTTTTATTTTAACAAAGTTTGTTAAAATTACTGTGACCGTTTATATGAGACAGGGTATTAGAAACATTACATAGACAGGAAGTGATTTCCACCAAAAACCTCATTTTAAGATTAATCATAAAAATTTTCTAGAAAATAAAAGTTCGAAATTTGAGATGAAAACTTGAAAAATATTTGAATCTGAAGTTAAAAATGAGTTTTTTCCCTAGTAAATAAACTTTTTAAGCTAAAATATTTCCTTTTTTTTACTTTTGATGATTCATTTTTAGCAGATATTTGCTCCTCATATGTTGTCCCAATGAGCTGTAATTATTTTAGTTTTTCTTCCTTTAATTAAACGCCAACAACAAAACGAATTTAACAAATTTCTATCAAAATTCATATTCCTTAAAATCCAGAAGGCAGAGAAATAAAAGTATTTTCAGATTATTCTGTGGTTGCACTATTTCCAGACTCCTGATGTTCAGGATCTTGACGATGCCTCTGGTGGAAAAATAATTCCAAAGCTTGGAACTTTAGAAGTTAATGTTGCATTTGATTTATTTTTAGTTTGAGGTCAAAGTTTTGATTATTTTTGTAGGCTAGTGGTGATCACCTGACGTACATTTTCTGCTTTCATAACATTTTCCTGATTCTATGAAAAAAAACAAATCCACCTCTTTCCTGAGTTTTTATTGCCTTTGAAGAAATCTATGAAAAACGGCCAATAAGATCCAGGAGGCGGGTTTTAGCGCTGCCAATCACTTACGTATGCGATGCTAATTTTGCTAATAGAGAAACAACTTTCAGGGAAACTGTATCCACAGGCTTTTGTGGCTATGCTAACTAGCTTAGCATTCATGTCAGGCTATGCTAAGTAGCCTAGCATTCATGTCAGGCTATGCTAGCTGCAGCGTAGCAGGCAGCAAACGGGAAAAATAATCTCAAATATTGTTATTGAAATTTAGAAGTTAATTTAGAAACTTAATAAAATTAGAATTTGAAAAGTTTAAAAATTTCAATATTTGTGGGTTTCTAAGTTTCTTATTTTGATTATCCACAGACTTTTGTGGCTATGCTAACTAGCCTAGCATTCATGTCAGGCTATGCTAACTAGCCTAGCATTCATGTCATTCTATGCTAAGTAGCCTAGCATTTATGTCAGGCTATGCTAGCTGCAGCATAGCAGACAGCAAACGGGGAAAATCTCAAATATTGAGATTGAAATTTAAAAGTTTCTCTGGAAAATTTCTGAAATTAAAATTTTTTTAAAGTTTAAATATGTCAAAATTTGTGAGTTTTTCTAAGTTTCTCATTTTGAGTATTTTTATAGAGTTATATTCGGATTGAGTTTAGTTAAACGTAAAAATTGTAAAGTGACTCAGGGAGTATTTTAATCTCCCACCGTGAGTCAGAACAAGATGTGTGAAGTTGTTAATGGTCAGTCAGAGGAATAAAGGGCATAATAACCTGGCAGGGGTGACTCCATGATCCTGTAGGTGGATCGCCCAGGGTGAGGATCAGCCATTGCACTGCGGTGATCTGACCTCTGTGAATTCTCCACATGGAGAATCTCAACTGCACAATTTATGGTAGTGGGGGACTGCGTTCACGCTCTCCGGTGGTATTCATGTCAAATGATAAATGTATCCCAATAAACCAATATTGGTATTAGGGTATTAGAAACATTACATAGGCAGGAAGTGATTTCCACCAAAAACCTCATTTTAAGATTAATCAGAGAAATTTTCTAGAAAATAAAAGTCTGAAATTTGAGACAAACCTTGAAAATATTTGAATCTGAAAAGTTAAAAATGAGTTTTTTCCCTAGTAAATAACTTTTTAAGCTAAAATATTTCCTTTTTTTACTTTTGATGATTCATTTTTAGCAGATATTTGCTCCTCATATGTTGTCCCAATGAGCTGTAATTATTTTAGTTTTTCTTCCTTTAATTAAACGCCAACAACAAAAAGAATTTTACAAATTTCTTTCAAAATTCATATTCCTTAAAATCCAGAAGGCAGAGAAATAAAAGTATTTTCAGATTATTCTGTGGTTGCTCTATTTCCAGACTCCTGATGTTTCAGGATCTTGACGATGCCTCTGGTGGAAAAATAATTCCAAAGCTTGGAACTTTAGAAGTTAATGTTGCATTTGATTTATTTTAGTTTGAGGTCAAAGTTTTGATTATTTTTGTAGGCTAGTGGTGATCACCTGACGTACATTTTCTGCTTTCATAACATTTTCCTGATTCTATGAAAAAAACAAATCCACCTCTTTCCTGAGTTTTTATTGCCTTTGAAGAAATCTATGAAAAACGGCCAATCAGATCCAGGAGGCGGGTTTTAGCGCTGCCAATCACTTACGTATGCGATGCTAATTTTGCTAATAGAGAAACAACTTTCAGGGAAACCGTATCCACAGGCTTTTGTGGCTATGCTAACTAGCTTAGCATTCATGTCAGGCTATGCTAAGTAGCCTAGCATTCATGTCAGGCTATGCTAGCTGTAGCGTAGCAGGCAGCAAATGGGGAAAATAATCTCAAATATTGAGATTGAAATTTAAAAGTTAATTTAGAAACTTAATAAAATTAGAATTTGAAAAGTTTAAAAATTTCAATATTTGTGAGTTTTTCTAAGCACCTTATTTTGAGTATTTTCATAGATTTGTTATCTGATTGAGTTTCGTCAAATGTAAAATTCTAAAGTGACTCAGGGAGTATTTTAATCTCCCACCGTGAGTCAGAACCAGATGTGTGAAGTTGTTAATGGTCAGTCAGAGGAATAAAGGGCATACTTACCTGGCAGGGGTGACTCCATGATCCTGTAGGCGGATCGCCCAGGGTGAGGATCAGCCATTGCACTGCGGTGATCTGACCTCTGTGAATTCTCCACATGGAGAATCTCACTGCACAATTTATGGCAGTGGGGGACTGCGTTCGCGCTCTCCCCTGTATTCATGTCAAATGATAAATGTGTCCCAATAAACCAATATTACTATGAGCTGCAGACATGTTAAGAACTGTTCATCAGATTGGTTAGTTCTATGAAGCTTAAAGTGCTTAAAGCTTCATGTAATAAATGTAATTCTAAACTGTCTTTGGATGTTAATTTGTAAGTTATTTAACTGTAATATATAACTTTTATTTTAAAAAAGTTTGTTAAAATTACTGTGACCGTTTATATGAGACAGGGTATTAGAAACATTACATAGACAGGAAGTGATTTCCACAAAAACCTCATTTTAAGATTAATCAGAGAAATTTTCTAGAAAATAAAAGTCTGAAATTTGAGACAAACCTTGAAAATATTTGAATCTGAAAAGTTAAAAATGAGTTTTTTCCCTAGTAAATAAACTTTTTAAGCTAAAATATTTCCTTTTTTTTACTTTTGATGATTCATTTTTAGCAGATATTTGCTCCTCATATGTTGTCCCAATGAGCTGTAATTATTTTAGTTTTTCTTCCTTTAATTAAACGCCAACAACAAAAAGAATTTTACAAATTTCTTTCAAAATTCATATTCCTTAAAATCCAGAAGGCAGAGAAATAAAAGTATTTTCAGATTATTCTGTGGTTGCTCTATTTCCAGACTCCTGATGTTTCAGGATCTTGACGATGCCTCTGGTGGAAAAATAATTCCAAAGCTTGGAACTTTAGAAGTTAATGTTGCATTTGATTTTTTTTAGTTTGAGGTCAAAGTTTTGATTATTTTTGTAGGCTAGTGGTGATCACCTGACGTACATTTTCTGCTTTCATAACATTTTCCTGATTCTATGAAAAAAAACAAATCCACCTCTTTCCTGAGTTTTTATTGCCTTTGAAGAAATCTATGAAAAACGGCCAATCAGATCCAGGAGGCGGGTTTTAGCGCTGCCAATCACTTACATATGCGATGCTAATTTTGCTAATAGAGAAACAACTTTCAGGAAAACCGTATCCACAGGCTTTTGTGGCTATGCTAACTAGCTTAGCATTCATGTCAGGCTATGCTAAGTAGCCTAGCATTCATGTCAGGCTATGCTGGCGGCAGCGTAGCAGGCAGCAAATGGGGAAAATAATCTCAAATATTGAGATTGAAATTTAAAAGTTAATTTAGAAACTTAATAAAATTAGAATTTGAAAAGTTTAAAAATTTCAATATTTGTGAGTTTTTCTAAGCACCTTATTTTGAGTATTTTCATAGATTTGTTATCTGATTGAGTTTCGTCAAATGTAAAATTCTAAAGTGACTCAGGGAGTATTTTAATCTCCCACCGTGAGTCAGAACCAGATGTGTGAAGTTGTTAATGGTCAGTCAGAGGAATAAAGGCATACTTACCTGGCAGGGTGACTCCATGATCCTGTAGGTGGATCGCCCAGGGTGAGGATCAGCCATTGCACTGCGGTGATCTGACCTCTGTGACTTCTCCACAAGGAGAATCTCAACTGCACAAATTATGGCAGTGGGGGACTGCGTTCGCGCTCTCCCCTGTATTCATGTCAAATGATAAATGTGTCCCAATAAACCAATATTACTATGAGCTGCAGACATGTTAAGAACTGTTCATCAGATTGGTTAGTTCTATGAAGCTTAAAGTGCTTAAAGCTTCATGTAATAAATGTAATTCTAAACTGTCTTTGGATGTTAATTTGTAACTTATTTAACTGTATATAAACTTTTATTTTAAAAAGTTTGTTAAATTACTGTGACCGTTTATATGAGACAGGGTATTAGAAACATTACATAGACAGGAAGTGATTTCCACCAAAACCTCATTTTAAGATTAATCATAAAAATTTTCTAGAAATAAAAGTTCGAAATTTGAGATGAAAACTTGAAATATTTGAATCTGAAGTTAAAAATGTGTTTTTTCCCTAGTAAATAAACTTTTTAAGCTAAAATATTTCCTTTTTTTTACTTTTGATGATTCATTTTTAGCAGATATTTGCTCCTCATATGTTGTCCCAATGAGCTGTAATTATTTTAGTTTTTCTTCCTTTAATTAAACGCCAACAACAAAAAGAATTTTACAATTTCTTTCAAAATTCATATTCCTTAAAATCCAGAAGGCAGAGAAATAAAAGTATTTTCAGGTTATTCTGTGGTTGCACTATTTCCAGACTCCTCATGTTTCAGGATCTTGACGATGCCTCTGGTGGAAAAATAATTCCAAAGCTTGGAACTTTAGAAGTTAATGTTGCATTGATTTATTTTTAGTTTGAGGTCAAAGTTTTGATTATTTTTGTAGGCTAGTGGTGATCACCTGACGTACATTTTCTGCTTTCATAACATTTTCCTGATTCTATGAAAAAAACAAATCCACCTCTTTCCTGAGTTTTTATTGCCTTTGAAGAAATCTATGAAAACGGCCAATCAGATCCAGGAGGCGGGTTTTAGCGCTGCCATCACTTACGTATGCGATGCTAATTTTGCTAATAGAGAAACAACTTTCAGGGAAACCGTATCCACAGGCTTTTGTGGCTATGCTAACTATCTTAGCGTTCATGTCAGGCTATGCTAAGTAGCCTAGCATTCATGTCAGGCTATACTAGCTTCAGCATAGCAGGCAGCAAATGGGGAAAATAATCTCAAATATTGAGATTGAAATTTAAAAGTTAATTTAGAAACTTAATAAAATTAGAATTTGAAAAGTTTAAAAATTTCAATATTGTGAGTTTTTCTAAGCACCTTATTTTGAGTATTTTCATAGATTTGTTATCTGATTGAGTTTGTCAAATGTAAAATTCTAAAGTGACTCAGGGAGTATTTTAATCTCCCACCGTGAGTCAGAACCAGATGTGTGAAGTTGTTAATGGTCAGTCAGAGGAATAAAGGGCATACTTACCTGGCAGGGGTGACTCCATGATCCTGTAGGCGGATCGCCCAGGGTGAGGATCAGCCATTGCACTGCGGTGATCTGACCTCTGTGACTTCTCCACATGGAGAATCTCAACTGCACAATTTATGGTAGTGGGGGACTGCGTTCGCGCTCTCCCCTGGTATTCATGTCAAATGATAAATGTGTCCCAATAAACCAATATTACTATGAGCTGCAGACATGTTAAGAACTGTTAATCAGATCGGTTAGTTCTATGAAGCTTAAAGTGCTTAAAGCTTCATGTAATAAATGTAATTCTAAACTGTCTTTGGATGTTAATTTGTAAGTTATTTAACTGTAATATATAACTTTCATTTTAACAAGTTTGTTAAAATTACTGGGACCGTTTATATGAGACAGGGTATTAGAAACATTACATAGACAGGAAGTGATTTCCACCAAAACCTCATTTTAAGATTAATCATAAAAATTTCTAGAAAATAAAAGTTCGAATTTGAGATGAAAACTTGAAAATATTTGAATCTGAAGTTAAAAATGAGTTTTTTCCCTAGTAAATAAACTTTTTAAGCTAAAATATTTCCTTTTTTTACTTTTGATGATTCATTTTTAGCAGATATTTGCTCCTCATATGTTGTCCCAATGAGCTGTAATTATTTTAGTTTTTCTCCTTTAATTAAATGCCAACAACAAAAGAATTTTACAAATTTCTTTCAAAATTCATATTCCTTAAAATCCAGAAGGCAGAGAAATAAAAGTATTTTCAGATTATTCTGTGGTTGCACTATTTCCAGACTCCTCATGTTTCAGGATCTTGACGATGCCTCTGGTGGAAAAATAATTCCAAAGCTTGGAACTTTAGAAGTTAATGTTGCATTTGATTTATTTTTAGTTTGAGGTCAAGTTTTGATTATTTTTGTAGGCTAGTGGTGATCACCTGACTACATTTCTGCTTTCATAACATTTTCCTGATTCTATGAAAAAAACTAATCCACCTCTTTCCTGAGTTTTTATTGCCTTTGAAGAAATCTATGAAAACGGCCAATCAGATCCAGGAGGCGGGTTTTAGCGCTGCCAATCACTTACGTATGCGATTCTAATTTTGCTAATAAAGAAACAACTTTCAGGGAAACCGTATCCACAGGCTTTTTTGGCTATGCTAACTAGCTTAGCATTCATGTCAGGCTATGCTAAGTAGCCTAGCATTCATGTCAGGCTATGCTAACTGCAGCGTAGCATGCAGCAAATGGGGAAAATAATCTCAAATATTGAGATTGAAATTTAAAAGTTAATTTAGAAACTTAATAAAATTAGAATTTGAAAAGTTTAAAAATTTCGATATTTGTGTTTTTCTAAGCACCTTATTTTTGAGTATTTTCATAGATTTGTTATCTGATTGAGTTTCGTCAAATGTAGAATTCTAAAGTGACTCAGGGAGTATTTAATCTCCCACCGTGAGTCAGAACCAGATGTGTGAAGTTGTTAATGGTCAGTCAGAGGATAAAGGGCATACTTACCTGGCAGGGTGACTCCATGATCCTGTAGGTGGATCGCCCAGGGTGAGGATCAGCCATTGCACTGCGGTGATCTGACCTCTGTGATTCTCCACATGGAGAATCTCAACTGCACAATTTATGGTAGTGGGGGACTGCGTTCGCGCTCTCCCCTGTATTCATGTCAAATGATAAATGTCCAATAAACCAATATTACTATGAGCTGCAGACATGTTAAGAACTGTTCATCAGATCGGTTAGTTCTATGAAGCTTAAAGTGCTTAAAGCTTCATGTAATAAATGTAATTCTAAACTGTCTTTGGATGTTATTTGTAAGTTATTAACTGTAATATATAACTTTCATTTTAACAAGTTTGTTAAAATTACTGGGACCGTTTATATGAGACAGGGTATTAGAAACATTACATAGCAGGAAGTGATTTCCACCAAAAACCTCATTTTAAGATTAATCATAAAATTTTCTAGAAAACAAAAGTTCGAAATTTGAGATGAAAACTTGAAAATATTTGAATCTGAAGTTAAAATGAGTTTTTTTCCCTAGTAAATAACTTTTTAAGCTAAAATATTTCCTTTTTTTTTACTTTTGATGATTCATTTTTAGCAGATATTTGCTCCTCATATGTTGTCCCAATGAGCTGTAATTATTTAGTTTTTCTTCCTTTAATTAAACGCCAACAACAAAAAGAATTTTACAAATTTCTTTCAAAATTCATATTCCTTAAAATCCAGAAGGCAGAGAAATAAAAGTATTTTCAGATTATTCTGTGGTTGCTCTATTTCCAGACTCCTGATGTTTCAGGATCTTGACGATGCCTCTGGTGGAAAAATAATTCCAAAGCTTGGAACTTTAGAAGTTAATGTTGCATTTGATTTATTTTTAGTTTGAGGTCAAAGTTTTGATTATTTTTGTAGGCTAGTGGTGATCACCTGACGTACATTTTCTGCTTTCATAACATTTTCCTGATTCTATGAAAAAAAACAAATCCACCTCTTTCCTGAGTTTTTATTGCCTTTGAAGAAATCTATGAAAAACGGCCAATCAGATCCGGAGGCGGGTTTTAGCGCTGCCAATCACTTACGTATGCGATGCTAATTTTGCTAATAGAGAACAACTTTCAGGGAAACCGTATCCACAGGCTTTTGTGGCTATGCTAACTAGCTTAGCATTCATGTCAGGCTATGCTAACTATCTTAGCGTTCATGTCAGGCTATGCTAGCTTCAGCGTAGCAGGCAGCAAATGGGGAAAAATAATCTCAAATATTGAGATTGAAATTTAAAGTTAATTTAGAAACTTAATAAAATTAGAATTTGAAAAGTTTAAAAATTTCAATATTTGTGAGTTTTTCTAAGCACCTTATTTTGAGTATTTTCATAGATTTGTTATCTGATTGAGTTTCGTCAAATGTAAAATTCTAAAGTGACTCAGGGAGTATTTTAATCTCCCAC
The DNA here is from genome assembly GCF_027474105.1 of Poeciliopsis prolifica. Lineage (NCBI taxonomy): Eukaryota > Metazoa > Chordata > Actinopteri > Cyprinodontiformes > Poeciliidae > Poeciliopsis > Poeciliopsis prolifica. The sequence continues at coordinate 2,978,971 of NW_026562424.1, forward strand.
CGTGAGTCAGAACCAGATGTGTGAAGTTGTTAATGGTCAGTCAGAGGAATAAAGGGCATACTTACCTGGCAGGGGGTGACTCCATGATCCTGTAGGTGGATCGCCCAGGGTGAGGATCATCCATTGCACTGCGGTGATCCTCTGTGAATTCTCCCACATGGAGAATCTCAACTGCACAATTTATGGTAGTGGGGGACTGCGTTCACGCTCTCCCCTGTATTCATGTCAAATGATAAATGTGTCCCAATAAACCAATATTACTATGAGCTGCAGACATGTTAAGAACTGTTCATCAGATCGGTTAGTTCTATGAAGCTTAAAGTGCTTAAAGCTTCAGTAATAAATGTAATTCTAAACTGTCTTTGGATGTTAATTTGTAAGTTATTTAACTGTAATATAACTTTATTTTAACAAAGTTTGTTAAAATTACTGTGACCGTTATATGAGGACGGGTATTAGAACATTACATAGACAGGAAGTGATTTCCACAAAAACCTCATTTTAAGATTAATCAGAGAAATTTTCTAGAAAATAAAAGTTCGAAATTTGAGATGAAAACTTGAAAATATTTGAATCTGAAGTTAAAAATGAGTTTTTTCCCTAGTAAATAACTTTTTAAGCTAAAATATTTCCTTTTTTTACTTTTGATGATTCATTTTTAGCAGATATTTGCTCCTCATATGTTGTCCCAATGAGCTGTAATTATTTTAGTTTTTACTTCCTTTAATTAAACGCCAACAAAAAGAATTTTACAAATTTCTTTCAAAATTCATATTCCTTAAAATCCAGAAGGCAGAGAAATAAAAGTATTTTCAGATTATTCTGTGGTTGCACTATTTCCAGACTCCTGATGTTTCAGGATCTGACGATGCCTCTGGTGGAAAAATAATTCAAAGCTTGGAACTTTAGAAGTTATGTTGCATTTGATTTATTTTTAGTTTGAGGTCAAAGTTTTGATTATTTTTGTAGGCTAGTTGGTGATCACCTGACATACATTTCTGCTTTCATAACATTTTTCCTGATTCTATGAAAAAAAACTAATCCACCTCTTTCCTGAGTTTTTATTGCCTTTGAAGAAATCTATGAAAAACGGCCAATCAGATCCAGGAGGCGGGTTTAGCGCTGCCAATCACTTACGTATGCGATTCTAATTTTTGCTAATAAAGAAACAACTTTCAGGGAAACCGTATCCACAGGCTTTTTTGGCTATGCTAACTAGCTTAGCATTCATGTCAGGCTATGCTAAGTAGCCTAGCATTCATGTCAGGCTATGCTAACTGCAGCGTAGCATGCAGCAAATGGGGAAAATAATCTCAAATATTGTGATTGAAATTTAAAAGTTAATTTAGAAACTTAATAAATTAGAATTTGAAAAGTTTAAAAATTTCGATATTTGTGTTTTTCTAAGCACCTTATTTTGAGTATTTTCATAGATTTGTTATCTGATTGAGTTTCGTCAAATGTAAAATTCTAAAGTGACTCAGGAGTATTTTAATCTCCCACCGTGAGTCAGAACCAGATGTGTGAAGTTGTTAATGGTCAGTCAGAGGAATAAAGGGCATACTTACCTGGCAGGGGTGACTCCATGATCCTGTAGGTGGATTGCCCAGGGTGAGGATCAGCCATTGCACTGCGGTGATCTGACCTCTGTGAATTCTCCACATGGAGAATCTCAACTGCACAATTTATGGTAGTGGGGGACTGCGTTCGTGCTCTCCCCTGTATTCATGTCAAATGATACATGTGTCCCAATAAACCAATATTACTATGAGCTGCAGACATGTTAAGAACTGTTCATCAGATCGGTTAGTTCTATGAAGCTTAAAGTGCTTAAAGCTTCATGTAATAAATGTAATTCTAAACTGTCTTTGGATGTTAATTTGTAAGTTAACTGTAATATATAACTTTTATTTTAAAAAAGTTTGTTAAAATTACTGTGACCGTTTATATGAGACAGGGTATTAGAAACATTACATAGACAGGAAGTGATTTCCACCAAAAACCTCATTTTAAGATTAATCAGAAAAATTTTCTAGAAAATAAAAGTCTGAAATTTGAGACAAAAACTTGAAAATATTTGAATCTGAAAAGTTAAAAATGATTTTTTCCCTAGTAAATAAACTTTTAAAGCTAAAATATTTCCTTTTTTTTTACTTTTGATGATTCATTTTTAGCAGATATTTGCTCCTCATATGTTGTCCCAATGAGCTGTAATTATTTTAGTTTTTCTTCCTTTAATCAAACGCCAACAACAAAAAGAATTTTACAAATTTCTTTCAAAATTCATATTCCTTAAAATCCAGAAGGCAGAGAAATAAAAGTATTTTCAGATTATTCTGTGGTTGCTCTATTTCCAGACTCCTGATGTTTCAGGATCTTGACGATGCCTCTGGTGGAAAAATAATTCCAAAGCTTGGAACTTTAGAAGTTAATGTTGCATTTGATTTATTTTTAGTTTGAGGTCAAAGTTTTGATTATTTTTGTAGGCTAGTGGTGATCACCTGACGTACATTTTCTGCTTTCATAACATTTTCCTGATTCTATGAAAAAAACAAATCCACCTCTTTCCTGAGTTTTTATTGCCTTTGAAGAAATCTATGAAAAACGGCCAATCAGATCCAGGAGGCGGGTTTTAGCGCTGCCAATCACTTACATATGCGATGCTAATTTTGCTAATAGAGAAACAACTTTCAGGAAAACCGTATCCACAGGCTTTTGTGGCTATGCTAACTAGCTTAGCATTCATGTCAGGCTATGCTAAGTAGCCTAGCATTCATGTCAGGCTATGCTGGCGGCAGCGTAGCAGGCAGCAAATGGGGAAAATAATCTCAAATATTGAGATTGAAATTTAAAAGTTAATTTAGAAACTTAATAAAATTAGAATTTGAAAAGTTTAAAAATTTCAATATTTGTGAGTTTTTCTAAGCTTCTTATTTTGAGTATTTTCATAGATTTGTTATCTGATTGAGTTTCGTCAAATGTAAAATTCTAAAGTGACTCAGGGAGTATTTTAATCTCCCACCGTGAGTCAGAACCAGATGTGTGAAGTTGTTAATGGTCAGTCAGAGGAATAAAGGGCATACTTACCTGGCAGGGGTGACTCCATGATCCTGTAGGTGGATCGCCCAGGTGAGGATCAGCCATTGCACTGCGGTGATCTGACCTCTGTGACTTCTCCACAAGGAGAATCTCAACTGCACAAATTATGGCAGTGGGGGACTGCGTTCGCGCTCTCCCCTGTATTCATGTCAAATGATAAATGTGTCCCAATAAACCAATATTACTATGAGCTGCAGACATGTTAAGAACTGTTCATCAGATTGGTTAGTTCTATGAAGCTTAAAGTGCTTAAAGCTTCATGTAATAAATGTAATTCTAAACTGTCTTTGGATGTTAATTTGTAACTTATTTAACTGTAATATATAACTTTTATTTTAAAAAAGTTTGTTAAAATTACTGTGACCGTTTATATGAGACAGGGTATTAGAAACATTACATAGACAGGAAGTGATTTCCACCAAAAACCTCATTTTAAGATTAATCATAAAAATTTTCTAGAAAATAAAAGTTCGAAATTTGAGATGAAAACTTGAAAATATTTGAATCTGAAGTTAAAAATGTGTTTTTTCCCTAGTAAATAAACTTTTTAAGCTAAAATATTTCCTTTTTTTTACTTTTGATGATTCATTTTTAGCAGATATTTGCTCCTCATATGTTGTCCCAATGAGCTGTAATTATTTTAGTTTTTTCTTCCTTTAATTAAACGCCAACAACAAAAAGAATTTTACAAATTTCTTTCAAAATTCATATTCCTTAAAATCCAGAAGGCAGAGAAATAAAAGTATTTTCAGGTTATTCTGTGGTTGCACTATTTCCAGACTCCTCATGTTTCAGGATCTTGACGATGCCTCTGGTGGAAAAATAATTCCAAAGCTTGGAACTTTAGAAGTTAATGTTGCATTTGATTTATTTTTAGTTTGAGGTCAAAGTTTTGATTATTTTTGTAGGCTAGTGGTGATCACCTGACGTACATTTTCTGCTTTCATAACATTTTCCTGATTCTATGAAAAAAAAACAAATCCACCTCTTTCCTGAGTTTTTATTGCCTTTGAAGAAATCTATGAAAAACGGCCAATCAGATCCAGGAGGCGGGTTTTAGCGCTGCCAATCACTTACGTATGCGATGCTAATTTTGCTAATAGAGAAACAACTTTCAGGGAAACCGTATCCACAGGCTTTTGTGGCTATGCTAACTATCTTAGCGTTCATGTCAGGCTATGCTAAGTAGCCTAGCATTCATGTCAGGCTATACTAGCTTCAGCATAGCAGGCAGCAAATGGGGAAAATAATCTCAAATATTGAGATTGAAATTTAAAAGTTAATTTAGAAACTTAATAAAATTAGAATTTGAAAAGTTTAAAAATTTCAATATTTGTGAGTTTTTCTAAGCACCTTATTTTGAGTATTTTCATAGATTTGTTATCTGATTGAGTTTTGTCAAATGTAAAATTCTAAAGTGACTCAGGGAGTATTTTAATCTCCCACCGTGAGTCAGAACCAGATGTGTGAAGTTGTTAATGGTCAGTCAGAGGAATAAAGGGCATACTTACCTGGCAGGGGTGACTCCATGATCCTGTAGGCGGATCGCCCAGGGTGAGGATCAGCCATTGCACTGCGGTGATCTGACCTCTGTGACTTCTCCACATGGAGAATCTCAACTGCACAATTTATGGTAGTGGGGGACTGCGTTCGCGCTCTCCCTGTATTCATGTCAAATGATAAATGTGTCCCAATAAACCAATATTACTATGAGCTGCAGACATGTTAAGAACTGTTCATCAGATCGGTTAGTTCTATGAAGCTTAAAGTGCTTAAAGCTTCATGTAATAAATGTAATTCTAAACTGTCTTTGGATGTTAATTTGTAAGTTATTTAACTGTAATATACTTTCATTTTAACAAAGTTTGTTAAAATTACTGGGACCGTTTATATGAGACAGGGTATTAGAAACATTACATAGACAGGAAGTGATTTCCACCAAAAACCTCATTTTAAGATTAATCATAAAAATTTTCTAGAAAATAAAAGTTCGAAATTTGAGATGAAAACTTGAAAATATTTGAATCTGAAGTTAAAAATGAGTTTTTTCCCTAGTAATAAACTTTTTAAGCTAAAATATTTCCTTTTTTTACTTTTGATGATTCATTTTTAGCAGATATTTGCTCCTCATATGTTGTCCCAATGAGCTGTAATTATTTTAGTTTTTCTTCCTTTAATTAAATGCCAACAACAAAAGAATTTTACAAATTTCTTTCAAAATTCATATTCCTTAAAATCCAGAAGGCAGAGAAATAAAAGTATTTTCAGATTATTCTGTGGTTGCACTATTTCCAGACTCCTCATGTTTCAGGATCTTGACGATGCCTCTGGTGGAAAAATAATTCCAAAGCTTGGAACTTTAGAAGTTAATGTTGCATTTGATTTATTTTTAGTTTGAGGTCAAAGTTTTGATTATTTTTGTAGGCTAGTGGTGATCACCTGACGTACATTTTCTGCTTTCATAACATTTTCCTGATTCTATGAAAAAAAACTAATCCACCTCTTTCCTGAGTTTTTATTGCCTTTGAAGAAATCTATGAAAAACGGCCAATCAGATCCAGGAGGCGGGTTTTAGCGCTGCCAATCACTTACGTATGCGATTCTAATTTTGCTAATAAAGAAACAACTTTCAGGGAAACCGTATCCACAGGCTTTTTTGGCTATGCTAACTAGCTTAGCATTCATGTCAGGCTATGCTAAGTAGCCTAGCATTCATGTCAGGCTATGCTAACTGCAGCGTAGCATGCAGCAAATGGGGAAAATAATCTCAAATATTGAGATTGAAATTTAAAAGTTAATTTAGAAACTTAATAAAATTAGAATTTGAAAAGTTTAAAAATTTCGATATTTGTGTTTTTCTAAGCACCTTATTTTGAGTATTTTCATAGATTTGTTATCTGATTGAGTTTCGTCAAATGTAGAATTCTAAGTGACTCAGGGAGTATTTTAATCTCCCACCGTGAGTCAGAACCAGATGTGTGAAGTTGTTAATGGTCAGTCAGAGGAATAAGGGCATACTTACCTGGCAGGGGTGACTCCATGATCCTGTAGGTGGATCGCCCAGGGTGAGGATCAGCCATTGCACTGCGGTGATCTGACCTCTGTGAATTCTCCACATGGAGAATCTCAACTGCACAATTTGTGGTAGTGGGGGACTGCGTTCGCGCTCTCCCCTGGTATTCATGTCAAATGATAAATGTGTCCCATAAACCAATATTACTATGAGCTGCAGACATGTTAAGAACTGTTCATCAGATCGGTTAGTTCTATGAAGCTTAAAGTGCTTAAAGCTTCATGTAATAAATGTAATTCTAAACTGTCTTTGGATGTTAATTTGTAAGTTATTTAACTGTAATATATAACTTTCATTTTAACAAAGTTTGTTAAAATTACTGGGACCGTTATATGAGACAGGGTATTAGAAACATTACATAGACAGGAAGTGATTTCCACCAAAAACCTCATTTTAAGATTAATCATAAAAATTTTCTAGAAAACAAAAGTTCGAAATTTGAGATGAAAACTTGAAAATATTTGAATCTGAAGTTAAAAATGAGTTTTTTTCCCTAGTAAATAAACTTTTTAAGCTAAAATATTTCCTTTTTTTTACTTTTGATGATTCATTTTTAGCAGATATTTGCTCCTCATATGTTGTCCCAATGGCTGTAATTATTTTAGTTTTTCTTCCTTTAATTAAACGCCAACAACAAAAAGAATTTTACAAATTTCTATCAAAATTCATATTCCTTAAAATCCAGAAGGCAGAGAAATAAAAGTATTTTCAGATTATTCTGTGGTTGCTCTATTTCCAGACTCCTGATGTTTCAGGATCTTGACGATGCCTCTGGTGGAAAAATAATTCCAAAGCTTGGAACTTTAGAAGTTAATGTTGCATTTGATTTATTTTTAGTTTGAGGTCAAAGTTTTGATTATTTTTGTAGGCTAGTGGTGATCACCTGACGTACATTTTCTGCTTTCATAACATTTTCCTGATTCTATGAAAAAAACAAATCCACCTCTTTCCTGAGTTTTTATTGCCTTTGAAGAAATCTATGAAAACGGCCAATCAGATCCAGGAGGCGGGTTTTAGCGCTGCCAATCACTTACGTATGCGATGCTAATTTTGCTAATAGAGAAACAACTTTCAGGGAAACCGTATCCACAGGCTTTTGTGGCTATGCTAACTAGCTTAGCATTCATGTCAGGCTATGCTAACTATCTTAGCGTTCATGTCAGGCTATGCTAGCTTCAGCGTAGCAGGCAGCAAATGGAGAAAATAATCTCAAATATTGAGATTGAAATTTAAAAGTTAATTTAGAAACTTAATAAAATTAGAATTTGAAAAGTTTAAAAATTTCAATATTTGTGAGTTTTTCTAAGCACCTTATTTTGAGTATTTTCATAGATTTGTTATCTGATTGAGTTTCGTCAAATGTAAAATTCTAAAGTGACTCAGGGAGTATTTTAATCTCCCACCGTGAGTCAGAACCAGATGTGTGAAGTTGTTATGGTCAGTCAGAGGAATAAAGGGCATACTTACCTGGCAGGGGTGACTCCATGATCCTGTAGGTGGATCGCCCAGGGTGAGGATCATCCATTGCACTGCGGTGATCTGACCTCTGTGAATTCTCCACATGGAGAATCTCAACTGCACAATTTATGGTAGTGGGGGACTGCGTTCGCGCTCTCCCCTGGTATTCATGTCAAATGATAAATGTGTCCCAATAAACCAATATTACTATGAGCTGCAGACATGTTAAGAACTGTTAATCAGATCGGTTAGTTCTATGAAGCTTAAAGTGCTTAAAGCTTCATGTAATAAATGTAATTCTAAACTGTCTTTGGATGTTAATTTGTAAGTTATTTAACTGTAATATATAACTTTTATTTTAACAAAGTTTGTTAAAATTACTGTGACCGTTTATATGAGACAGGGTATTAGAAACATTACATAGACAGGAAGTGATTTCCACCAAAAACCTCATTTTAAGATTAATCAGAGAAATTTTCTAGAAAATAAAGTTCGAAATTTGAGATGAAAACTTGAAAATATTTGAATCTGAAGTTAAAATGAGTTTTTCCCTAGTAAATAAACTTTTAAGCTAAAATATTTCCTTTTTTTACTTTTGATGATTCATTTTTAGCAGATATTTGCTCCTCATATGTTGTCCCAATGAGCTGTAATTATTTTAGTTTTTCTTCCTTTAATTAAACGCCAACAACAAAAAGAATTTTACAAATTTCTTTCAAAATTCATATTCCTTAAAATCAGAAGGCAGAGAAATAAAAGTATTTTCAGATTATTCTGTGGTTGCACTATTTCCAGACTCCTGATGTTTCAGGATCTTGACGATGCCTCTGGTGGAAAAATAATTCCAAAGCTTGGAACTTTAGAAGTTAATGTTGCATTTGATTTATTTTTAGTTTGAGGTCAAAGTTTTGATTATTTTTGTAGGCTAGTGGTGATCACCTGACATACATTTTCTGCTTTCATAACATTTTCCTGATTCTATGAAAAAAAACTAATCCACCTCTTTCCTGAGTTTTTATTGCCTTTGAAGAAATCTATGAAAAACGGCCAATCAGATCCAGGAGGCGGGTTTTAGCGCTGCCAATCACTTACGTATGCGATTCTAATTTTGCTAATAAAGAAACAACTTTCAGGGAAACCGTATCCACAGGCTTTTTTGGCTATGCTAACTAGCTTAGCATTCATGTCAGGCTATGCTAAGTAGCCTAGCATTCATGTCAGGCTATGCTAACTGCAGCGTAGCATGCAGCAAATGGGGAAAATAATCTCAAATATTGTGATTGAAATTTAAAAGTTAATTTAGAAACTTAATAAAATTAGAATTTGAAAAGTTTAAAAATTTCGATATTTGTGTTTTTCTAAGCACCTTATTTTGAGTATTTTCATAGATTTGTTATCTGATTGAGTTTCGTCAAATGTAAAATTCTAAAGTGACTCAGGGAGTATTTTAATCTCCCACCGTGAGTCAGAACCAGATGTGTGAAGTTGTTAATGGTCAGTCAGAGGAATAAAGGGCATACTTACCTGGCAGGGGTGACTCCATGATCCTGTAGGTGGATTGCCCAGGGTGAGGATCAGCCATTGCACTGCGGTGATCTGACCTCTGTGAATTCTCCACATGGAGAATCTCAATGCACAATTTATGGTAGTGGGGGACTGCGTTCGTGCTCTCCCTGTATTCATGTCAAATGATACATGTGTCCCAATAAACCAATATTACTATGAGCTGCAGACATGTTAAGAACTGTTCATCAGATCGGTTAGTTCTATGAAGCTTAAAGTGCTTAAAGCTTCATGTAATAAATGTAATTCTAAACTGTCTTTGGATGTTAATTTAAGTTAACTGTAATATATAACTTTTATTTTAAAAAAGTTTGTTAAAAATTACTGTGACCGTTTATATGAGACAGGGTATTAGAAACATTACATAGACAGGAAGTGATTTCCACCAAAAACCTCATTTTAAGATTAATCAGAAAAATTTTCTAGAAAATAAAAGTCTGAAATTTGAGACAAAAACTTGAAAATATTTGAATCTGAAAAGTTAAAAATGATTTTTTCCCTAGTAAATAAACTTTTAAAGCTAAAATATTTCCTTTTTTTTACTTTTGATGATTCATTTTTAGCAGATATTTGCTCCTCATATGTTGTCCCAATGAGCTGTAATTATTTTAGTTTTTCTTCCTTAATCAACGCCAACAACAAAAAGAATTTTACAAATTTCTTTCAAAAATTCATATTCCTTAAAATCCAGAAGGCAGAGAAATAAAAGTATTTCAGATTATTCTGTGGTTGCACTATTTCCAGACTCCTGATGTTTCAGGATCTTGACGATGCCTCTGGTGGAAAATAATTCCAAAGCTTGGAACTTTAGAAGTTAATGTTGCATTTGATTTATTTTAGTTTGAGGTCAAAGTTTTGATTATTTTTGTAGGCTAGTGTGATCACCTGACGTACATTTTCTGCTTTCATAACATTTTCCTGATTCTATGAAAAAAAAAAATCCACCTCTTTCCTGAGTTTTTATTGCCTTTGAAGAAATCTATGAAAAACGGCCAATCAGATCCAGGAGGCGGGTTTTAGCGCTGCCAATCACTTACGTATGCGATGCTAATTTTGCTAATAAAGAAACAACTTTCAGGGAAACTGTATCCACAGGCTTTTGTGGCTATGCTAACTAGCTTAGCATTCATGTCAGGCTATGCTAAGTAGCCTAGCATTCATGTCAGGCTATGCTAGCTGCAGCGTAGCAGACAGCAAACGAGAAAATAATCTCAAATATTGAGATTGAAATTTAAAAGTTAATTTAGAAACTTAATAAAATTAGAATTTGAAAAGTTTAAAAATTTTAATATTTGTGAGTTTCTAAGTTTCTTATTTTGAGTATCCACGACTTTTGTGGCTATGCTAAGTAGCCTAGCATTCATGTCATTCTATGCTAACTAGCCTAGCATTTATGTCAGGCTATGCTAGCTGCAGCGTAGCAGACAGCAAACGAGAAAATAATCTCAAATATTGTGATTGAAATTTAGAAGTTAATTTAGAAACTTAATAAAATTAGAATTTGAAAGTTTAAAAATTTTAATATTTGTGAGTTTCTAAGTTTCTTATTTTGATTATCCACAGACTTTTGTGGCTATGCTAACTAGCCTAGCATTCATGTCAGGCTATGCTAACTAGCCTAGCATTCATGTCAGGCTATGCTACTGCAGCATAGCAGACAGCAAACGGGGAAAATCTCAAATATTGAGATTGAAATTAAAAGTTTCTCTGGAAAATTTCTGAAATTTAAAATTTTTTAAAGTTTAAATATGTCAGAATTTGTGAGTTTTTCTAAGTTTCTCATTTTGAGTATTTTTTATAGAGTTATATTCGGATTGAGTTTTAGTTAAACGTAAAAATTGTAAAGTGACTCAGGGAGTATTTAATCTCCCACCGTGATCAGAACCAGATGTGTGAAGTTGTTAATGGTCAGTCAGAGGAATAAAGGGCAATAACCCTGGCAGGGGTGACTCCAGATCCTGTAGTGGATCGCCCAGGGTGAGGATCAGCCATTGCACTGTGGTGATCTGACCTCTGTGAATTCTCCACATGGAGAATCTCAACTGCACAATTTATGGTAGTGGGGGACTGTGTTCGTGCTCTCCCGTGGTATTCATGTCAATGAAAAAGTGTCCCAATAAACCAATATTGGTATTAGGGTATTAGAAACATTACATAGGCAGGAGTGATTTCCACCAAAAACCTCATTTTAAGATTAATCAGAGAAATTTTCTAGAAAATAAAAGTCTGAAATTTGAGACAAAAACTTGAAAATATTTGAATCTGAAAAGTTAAAAAATGAGTTTTTTTCCCTAGTAAATAAACTTTTCAAGCTAAAATATTTCCTTTTTTTTACTTTTGATGATTCATTTTTAGCAGATATTTGCTCCTCATTGTTGTCCCAATGAGCTGTAATTATTTAGTTTTTTCTTCCTTTAATTAAACGCCAACAACAAAAAGAATTTTACAAATTTCTTTCAAAATTCATATTCCTTAAAATCCAGAAGGCAGAGAAATAAAAGTATTTTCAGATTATTCTGTGGTTGCTCTATTTCCAGACTCCTGATGTTTCAGGATCTTGACGATGCCTCTGGTGGAAAAATAATTCCAAAGCTTGGAACTTTAGAAGTTAATGTTGCATTTGATTTATTTTAGTTTGAGGTCAAAGTTTTGATTATTTTTGTAGGCTAGTGGTGATCACCTGACGTACTTTTCTGCTTTCATACATTTTCCTGATTCTATGAAAAAAAACAAATCCACCTCTTTCCTGAGTTTTTATTGCCTTTGAAGAAATCTATGAAAAACGGCCAATCAGATCCAGGAGGCGGGTTTTAGCGCTGCCAATCACTTACGTATGCGATGCTAATTTTGCTAATAGAGAAACAACTTTCAGGGAAACCGTATCCACAGGCTTTTGTGGCTATGCTAACTACTTAGCATTCATGTCAGGCTATGCTAAGTAGCCTAGCATTCATGTCAGGCTATGCTAGCTGCAGCGTAGCAGGCAGCAATGGGGAAAATAATCTCAAATATTGAGATTGAAATTTAAAAGTTAATTTAGAAACTTAAATAAAATTAGAATTTGAAAATTTAAAAATTTCAATATTTGTGAGTTTTTCTAAGCACCTATTTTGAGTATTTTCATAGATTTGTATCTGATTGAGTTTTGTCAAATGTAGAATTCTAAAGTGACTCAGGGAGTATTTTAATCTCCCACCGTGAGTCAGAACCAGATGTGTGAAGTTGTTAATGTCAGTCAGAGGAATAAAGGGCATACTTACCTGCAGGGTGACTCATGATCCTGTAGGCGGATCGCCCAGGGTGAGGATCAGCCATTGCACTGCGGTGATCTGACCTCTGTGAATTCTCCACATGGAGAATCTCAACTGCACATTTTATGGTAGTGGGGGACTGCGTTCGCGCTCTCCCCTGTATTCATGTCAAATGATAAATGTGTCCCAATAAACCAATATTACTATGAGCTGCAGACATGTTAAGAACTGTTAATCAGATCGGTTAGTTCTATGAAGCTTAAAGTGCTTAAAGCTTCATGTAATAAATGTAATTCTAAACTGTCTTTGGATGTTAATTTGTAAGTTATTTAACTGTATATATAACTTTCATTTTAACAAAGTTGTTAAAATTACTGTGACCGTTTATGTGAGACAGGGTATTAGAAACATTACATAGACAGGAAGTGATTTCCACCAAAAACCTCATTTTAAGATTAATCAGAAAAATTTTCTAGAAAATAAAAGTCCGAAATTTGAGATGAAAACTTGAAAATATTTGAATCTGAAGTTAAAAATGAGTTTTTCCCTATAAATAAACTTTTTAAGCTAAATATTTCCTTTTTTTTTACTTTTGATGATTCATTTTTAGCAGATATTTGCTCCTCATGTTGTCCCCAATGAGCTGTAATTATTTTAGTTTTTCTTCCTTTAATTAAACGCCAACAACAAAAAGAATTTTACAAATTTCTTTCAAAATTCCATATTCCTTAAAATCCAGAGGCAGAGAAATAAAAGTATTTTCAGATTATTCTGTGGTTGCACTATTTCCAGACTCCTGATGTTTCAGGATCTTGACGATGCCTCTGGTGGAAAAATAATTCCAAAGCTTGGAACTTTAGAAGTTAATGTTGCATTGATTTATTTTTAGTTGAGGTCAAAGTTTTGATTATTTTTGTAGGCTTAGTGGTGATCACCTGACGTACATTTTCTGCTTTCATAACATTTTCCTGATTCTATGAAAAAACTGATCCACCTCTTTCCTGAGTTTTTATTGCCTTTGAAGAAATCTATGAAAACGGCCAATCAGATCCAGGAGGCGGGCTTTAGCGCTGCCAATCCTTTACGTATGCGATGCTAATTTTGCTAATAGAGAAACAACTTCAGGGAAACCGTATCCACAGGCTTTTGTGGCTATGCTAACTAGCTTAGCATTCATGTCAGGCTATGCTAACTATCTTAGCGTTCATGTCAGGCTATGCTAGCTGCAGCGTAGCAGGCAGCAAATGGGGAAAATAATCTCAAATATTGATATTGAAATTTAAAAGTTAATTTAGAAACTTAATAAAATTAGAATTTGAAAAGTTTAAAATTTCAATATTTGTGAGTTTTTCTAAGCACCTTATTTTGAGTATTTTCATAGATTTGTTATCTGATTGAGTTTTTCGTCAATGTAAATTGTAAAGTGACTCAGGAGTATTTTAATCTCCCACCGTGAGTCAGAACCAGATGTGTGAAGTTGTTATGGTCAGTCAGAGGAATAAAGGGCATACTTACCTGGCAGGGGTGACTCCATGATCCTGTAGGCGGATCGCCCAGGGTGAGGATCAGCATTGCACTGCGGTGATCTGACTCTGTGACTTCTCCACATGGAATCTCAACTGCACAATTTATGGTAGTGGGGGACTGCGTTCGCGCTCTCCCCTGGTATTCATGTCAAATGATAAATGTGTCCCAATAAACCAATATTACTATGAGCTGCAGACATGTTAAGAACTGTTAATCAGATCGGTTAGTTCTATGAAGCTTAAAGTGCTTAAAGCTTCATGTAATAAATGTAATTCTAAACTGTCTTTGGATGTTAATTTGTAAGTTATTTAACTGTAATATATAACTTTCATTTTAACAAAGTTTGTTAAAATTACTGTGACCGTTTATGTGAGACAGGGTATTAGAAACATTACATAGACAGGAAGTGATTTCCACCAAAAACCTCATTTTAAGATTAATCAGAAAAATTTTCTAGAAAATAAAAGTCCGAAATTTGAGATGAAAACTTGAAAATATTTGAATCTGAAGTTAAAAATGAGTTTTTTCCCTAGTAAATAAACTTTTTAAGCTAAAATATTTCCTTTTTTTTACTTTTGATGATTCATTTTTAGCAGATATTTGCTCCTCATATGTTGTCCCAATGAGCTGTAATTATTTTAGTTTTCTTCCTTTAATTAAACGCCAACAACAAAAAGAATTTTACAAATTTCTTTCTAAATTCATATTCCTTAAAATCCAGAAGGCAGAGAAATAAAAGTATTTTCAGATTATTCTGTGGTTGCTCTATTTCCAGACTCCTGATGTTTCAGGATCTTGACGATGCCTCTGGTGGAAAATAATTCCAAAGCTTGGAACTTTAGATGTTAATGTTGCATTTGATTTATTTTTAGTTTGAGGTCAAAGTTTTGATTATTTTTGTAGGCTAGTGGTGATCACCTGACGTACATTTTCTGCTTTCATAACATTTTCCTGATTCTATGAAAAAAAACAAATCCACCTCTTTCCTGAGTTTTTATTGCCTTTGAAGAAATCTATGAAAAACGGCCAATCAGATCCAGGAGGCGGGTTTTAGCGCTGCCAATCACTTACGTATGCGATGCTAATTTTGCTAATAGAGAAACAACTTTCAGGGAAACCGTATCCACAGGCTTTTGTGGCTATGCTAACTATCTTAGCGTTCATGTCAGGCTATGCTAAGTAGCCTAGCATTCATGTCAGGCTATGCTAGCTTCAGCATAGCAGGCAGCAAATGGGGAAAATAATCTCAAATATTGAGATTGAAATTTAAAAGTTAATTTAGAAACTTAATAAAATTAGAATTTGAAAAGTTTAAAAATTTCAATATTTGTGAGTTTTTCTAAGCACCTTATTTTGAGTATTTTCATAGATTTGTTATCTGATTGAGTTTCGTCAAATGTAAAATTCTAAAGTGACTCAGGGAGTATTTTAATCTCCCACCGTGAGTCAGAACCAGATGTGTGAAGTTGTTAATGGTCAGTCAGAGGAATAAAGGGCATACTTACCTGGCAGGGGTGACTCCATGATCCTGTAGGTGGATCGCCCAGGGTGAGGATCAGCCATTGCACTGCGGTGATCTGACCTCTGTGACTTCTCCACATGGAGAATCTCAACTGCACAATTTATGGTAGTGGGGGACTGCGTTCGCGCTCTCCCCTGGTATTCATGTCAAATGATAAATGTGTCCCAATAAACCAATATTACTATGAGCTGCAGACATGTTAAGAACTGTTAATCAGATCGGTTAGTTCTATGAAGCTTGAAGTGCTTAAAGCTTCATGTAATAAATGTAATTCTAAACTGTCTTTGGATGTTAATTTGTAAGTTATTTAACAATAATATATAACTTTTATAAAAAAAATGTTTGTTAAAATTACTGTGACGTTTATATGAGACAGGGTATTAGAAACATTACATAGACAGGAAGTGATTTCCACCAAAAACCTCATTTTAAGATTAATCAGAAAAATTTTCTAGAAAATAAAAGTCCGAAATTTGAGATGAAAACTTGAAAATATTTGAATCTGAAGTTAAAAATGAGTTTTTTCCCTAGTAAATAAACTTTTTAAGCTAAAATATTTCCTTTTTTTTACTTTTGATGATTCATTTTTAGCAGATATTTGCTCCTCATATGTTGTCCCAATGAGCTGTAATTATTTTAGTTTTTCTTCCTTTAATTAAACGCCAACAACAAAACGAATTTAACAAATTTCTATCAAAATTCATATTCCTTAAAATCCAGAAGGCAGAGAAATAAAAGTATTTTCAGATTATTCTGTGGTTGCTCTATTTCCAGACTCCTGATGTTTCAGGATCTTGACGATGCCTCTGGTGGAAAAATAATTCCAAAGCTTGGAACTTTAGAAGTTAATGTTGCATTTGATTTATTTTTAGTTTGAGGTCAAAGTTTTGATTATTTTTGTAGGCTAGTGGTGATCACCTGACGTACATTTTCTGCTTTCATAACATTTTCCTGATTCTATGAAAAAAAACAAATCCACCTCTTTCCTGAGTTTTTATTGCCTTTGAAGAAATCTATGAAAAACGGCCAATCAGATCCAGGAGGCGGGTTTTAGCGCTGCCAATCACTTACGTATGCGATGCTAATTTTGCTAATAGAGAAACAACTTTCAGGGAAACCGTATCCACAGGCTTTTGTGGCTATGCTAACTATCTTAGCGTTCATGTCAGGCTATGCTAAGTAGCCTAGCATTCATGTCAGGCTATGCTAGCTTCAGCATAGCAGGCAGCAAATGGGGAAAATAATCTCAAATATTGAGATTGAAATTTAAAAGTTAATTTAGAAACTTAATAAAATTAGAATTTGAAAAGTTTAAAAATTTCAATATTTGTGAGTTTTTCTAAGCACCTTATTTTGAGTATTTTCATAGATTTGTTATCTGATTGAGTTTCGTCAAATGTAAAATTCTAAAGTGACTCAGGGAGTATTTTAATCTCCCACCGTGAGTCAGAACCAGATGTGTGAAGTTGTTAATGGTCAGTCAGAGGAATAAAGGGCATACTTACCTGGCAGGGGTGACTCCATGATCCTGTAGGTGGATCGCCCAGGGTGAGGATCAGCCATTGCACTGCGGTGATCTGACCTCTGTGACTTCTCCACATGGAGAATCTCAACTGCACAATTTATGGTAGTGGGGGACTGCGTTCGCGCTCTCCCCTGGTATTCATGTCAAATGATAAATGTGTCCCAATAAACCAATATTACTATGAGCTGCAGACATGTTAAGAACTGTTAATCAGATCGGTTAGTTCTATGAAGCTTAAAGTGCTTAAAGCTTCATGTAATAAATGTAATTCTAAACAGTCTTTGGATGTTAATTTGTAAGTTATTTAACTGTAATATATAACTTATTTTAAAAAAGTTTGTTAAAATTACTGTGACCGTTTATATGAGACAGGGTATTAGAAACATTACATAGGCAGGAAGTGATTTCCACCAAAAACCTCATTTTAAGATTAATCAGAAAAATTTTCTAGAAAATAAAAGTCCGAAATTTGAGATGAAAACTTGAAAATATTTGAATCTGAAGTTAAAAATGAGTTTTTTCCCTAGTAAATAAACTTTTTAAGCTAAAATATTTCCTTTTTTTACTTTTGATGATTCATTTTTAGCAGATATTTGCTCCTCATATGTTGTCCCAATGAGCTGTAATTATTTTAGTTTTTCTTCCTTTAATTAAACGCCAACAACAAAAAGAATTTTACAAATTTCTTTCAAAATTCATATTCCTTAAAATCCAGAAGGCAGAGAAATAAAAGTATTTTCAGATTATTCTGTGGTTGCTCTATTTCCAGACTCCTGATGTTTCAGGATCTTGACGATGCCTCTGGTGGAAAAATAATTCCAAAGCTTGGAACTTTAGAAGTTAATGTTGCATTTGATTTATTTTTAGTTTGAGGTCAAAGTTTTGATTATTTTTGTAGACTAGTGGTGATCACCTGACTTACATTTTCTGCTTTCATAACATTTTCCTGATTCTATGAAAAAAAACTAATCCACCTCTTTCCTGAGTTTTTATTGCCTTTGAAGAAATCTATGAAAAACGGCCAATCAGATCCAGGAGGCGGGCTTTAGCGCTGCCAATCACTTACGTATGCGATGCTAATTTTGCTAATAGAGAAACAACTTTCAGGGAAACCGTATCCACAGGCTTTTGTGGCTATGCTAACTAGCTTAGCATTCATGTCAGGCTATGCTAACTAGCTTAGCGTTCATGTCAGGCTATGCTAGCTTCAGCGTAGCAGGCAACAAATGGGGAAAATAATCTCAAATATTGAGATTGAAATTTAAAAGTTAATTTAGAAACTTAATAAAATTAGAATTTGAAAAGTTTAAAAATTTCAATATTTGTGAGTTTTTCTAAGCTTCTTATTTTGAGTATTTTCATAGATTTGTTATCTGATTGAGTTTCGTCAAATGTAAAATTGTAAAGTGACTCAGGGAGTATTTTAATCTCCCACCGTGAGTCAGAACCAGATGTGTGAAGTTGTTAATGGTCAGTCAGAGGAATAAAGGGCATACTTACCTGGCAGGGGTGACTCCATGATCCTGTAGGCGGATCGCCCAGGGTGAGGATCAGCCATTGCACTGCGGTGATCTGACCTCTGTGAATTCTCCACATGGAGAATCTCAACTGCACAATTTATGGTAGTGGGGGACTGCGTTCGTGCTCTCCCCTGTATTCATGTCAAATGATAAATGTGTCCCAATAAACCAATATTACTATGAGCTGCAGACATGTTAAGAACTGTTCATCAGATTGGTTAGTTCTATGAAGCTTAAAGTGCTTAAAGCTTCATGTAATAAATGTAATTCTAAACTGTCTTTGGATGTTAATTTGTAAGTTATTTAACTGTAATATATAACTTTTATTTTAACAAAGTTTGTTAAAATTACTGTGACCGTTTATATGAGACAGGGTATTAGAAACATTACATAGACAGGAAGTGATTTCCACCAAAAACCTCATTTTAAGATTAATCAGATATACTAAATTTAAATTATTTAAAAAATTAAGTTATAGACAAAACATCCTTTTATTCATCTATTTAATATATTTGATTTGCCTAGATTTGTTTTTGTTCAGAAGTTTTACAGAATCTGAGGTCATTTTATGAATCATCCGTTTTCTAACACGATCCTGATGTATGTCCAGCGGTTGCATATTTAGGTTTATATTGTACATATTTTGTACTTTATTTGCAGTTTTCCAACTGGATTTTCTTTTATTGTACATGTGCAAATTACAAATTAATTCTAAGTATTTTTATCTTGTCATTAAATGAGCTCAAAGGAGGTAAAAATGAGGTGGAACTGCCGTAGTTTAATTAAAACTACCTGTTTTATTAAAACTTTGTAAATCTGTTAGTACTTTAATAATGACGCGTTCACACTTGTTAATACTCTTATCAAGAAACATTCTGATTTATTGGAAAATAATGTACACTAAGAATTTATATAAAATTAAGGAGCTCAAAACTTACCTTTGTTCGAACCACAACGTATTTGCATTCTGGGGAATAAAAATGTCCAGATCATATGTCCAGCCATTTGTAAACTGGACATGTGCCAGTTTCAAACTTTCATACTGCTGTTCAGCATTATGGAAGAGGAGGATACAGCAGTAACGGGATAAAAACACTGGAAAAAGTTTGTTTTGGTATGTGGCCATACAAGATGGCGCCGAGCGCCGTAAACGTCACACGCAGTGGCGTCAGCTCCAAAGCTCTATGGACTGATGTTAACCACCAACCTGATTTCATCTGTTGTTAGTATACAGTAAACATGAGTGTGGTTTTATTGTAAGTCACCATGGTTTTTTATGTATTTTTTTTGGTAAATGCATGCATTTTTATTTGTTTGTACAGGTTTTAACCCCGACCATTTGGAAAATTACACTTTGAAAAATTAGCAGTAATAATTTGAGTTGGTAAGCCAAATTATGTTGTTTCATTACAGAATTTTACTGTTTTCAGTCACATTAAACAAAATATGACCGCAAACGTTTATCAAATTAGTAAAACATTTTATTAAGAGTGAAGTAAAAACCTTGTGTGGTGATTGACTGATTTCCTGTGAGTTTGTCCTCAGCAGGTAAACAGGGACACTTCCTCTAGGGAACGCAATCCCTCCCCTCTATCCGATTACCGTCGGACGTAATCCGCGATTAATCGTAGGTAAAATAATAATCATTTGAGTGCTGGAGTTCTTTCATTCTCACACACCTGTGATGACTAATGTTGGGACTTCTCAATGGAAGACGTGTTGCAAAATGAAACTCCATCTAAAACATAAAGTGTACCACAATTTAAACTGTATTTATTGTACTTGACCCCTGACTGTTGTATGGATGCAGATTCTGTACACTGTTTCCTATATACTTGTCCTTATTTTGTTTTTATTTCAATAAAGAAAACTCGTCCATGGGACAGTAAACAGCTCTGTTTGTTTGGGATCACTGCAGCTGTGAGCTCAAGGAGCTGCTCCTTTTTCTCTCAAACAAAGTTGGAGGCCAGGTGGATGTGAGTGAAGGACATTTCAGGAATAAACACAATGAGGGAAAAATGACTCAAGGGGGGAAAAAGCCCAGGGAAAAAAACAAAGAGGCGATAAAGAAAGGCTCGGAGGAGAATCGGGTTATTCTGGGATTAGCGCGCTTCCTGCAGGTGATGGAAATGAATGAGTGATTTCTGGAACAATTGCTCAGCAGCAAGCGAAGCGAGGGAGGAGAGGGATGGAGGAGGTGTGTGTGTGTGTGTGTGTGTGTGTGTGTGTGTGTGTGTGTGTGTGTGTGTGTGTGTGTGTGTGTGTGTGTGTGTGTGTTTGTGTGTGTTTATGTGTGTGGAGGGGATCAATGTAAACATCAGAACCTACAAGGTCACTTGAAGTACAAGTCCAATATTTTGCTGGGATGTTTTGGCTTAAGGCTTGTGTCTGTTGCCTTCATGGCTCCTGTAAACAGAGAGTAAAACTGCCGGAGTGACTGATTCTTGACACGAGTAATGAACGAACGCCCGACATTTAAAACAACATTTATGGACACGCCCCCCGACCCCACTGGCCTTTAAAGGGCCAGCGACAGACGGGGGAAGCCAGCAGTCAGCGAGACGGATGGTTTCTGCAAGAAGCAACGGAAAAGATTCACATTTTCTCTGTAAGTAAAAGTTATTATTTTTTCTTTCTTAAGCTTTATTTCTTTACTATGGAAGATGATTCGGGATAAACTGGAGAACTCTCAGAAAAATTAAATTTTTCTTTTCTTTTTTCTCAGACTTTAATTTTCTGAGGTCAAAAGTCTGAACTCTGAGGTTTTTAGTGGCCCTAATCGTCTTCCATACTTTCCTGATAACTCAGATTAATTGTATTTTATTTATTCCAGGTCTCGGCAGAATGGGGATTATTTTTCTGCTGCTGCTGCTGATCGTGTCTCTGACTTTTGCCTCCCCATTTGGACAAGGTCAAAGGTCAGCATCACCTCACTCTCTGCTAATGTAATAAGGCACCGCTTTCCAATAAAAATGTTAATTTAAGACTGAAACATCATTACTGATAAAGCTATAAACTCTTTATAAACAGTCTTAATGCACTTATTTTGAAGCAGAATTAATTTTGATGTTTGTCATCTTAACAGTTGGATTAATACACAAAAATTCTCATTGAGTAAGTTTGGTCTAGTTTCTAGTGCAAATATTTTATTACATGTGGAATAAAGCAAAACTAACTCACTAGTAACTGTTCAGAGGAATTTAATAGTTTCTTTTAAGTAAATTATTCCTTAACAATGATTTATAAAGTTCTAGTTATAAGTGAAATAATATAGTACATCAAAATTATTAACTTATAACAAGCACATATATTTTGCTGATACGTGTAAATCACTTTTAACTTATTTCTATTGCACTATTTAAATATTACAGACCAAATATACTTGGTAAGATTTTGTGTTTTTGCAGTGTAATGTTAATAACTGACAGTCTTATTGGTTTATGAAATCATTAAAACCAAAGCAGAATGACTGTAATTGCTGTGAGCTGAACCACATCGTCACGCCTTGTCATTTCTCCAGGAATGGAATAGATACAGACCTCTCAGGTCGAGCGGGCCAGACTCAGAGGTCAGAGGTCAAGGAGAGAACATACGCTCCCAAACCGAAGATCATCCCGTATTATTCAAACGTCAATCAGTTCAGGCTGTCCTATCTCAAAGACAGGTAGAAACAGTGACCTTCCTACCTGTTTGGGTTAAATAAACCCAACCTGATGATTCTTTTGGGATTTAAAAGTTTAAATTCTTGGCCTTTTCTTCCAGTGACAACCAGAGGTCACGCCCTCGCCGACTCCCATACAAGGCGGTGTGCCAGCTGGGGACGTGTCTCCTTCACAACCTGGGCAACTCTCTGCACCAGCTCAGCAAGACGGAAGGGAAAGAGGGGTCAAAGGACGCCAACGACCCGTACGGATTCGGCCGGTAGTGCAGGACAGAACAGCAGCACAATTAAATACATGTGTCTCAGCTGCCTGGTGCTGCTCAAATGTATCTCAGTTACTTACATTGTCACAGAAAAGTTTATTTATTTTTGTAATTTGCACTGTATAAAAAGTCAGTAAACTCATGAGAAAAATTTTGTAAAGCAAAAATAAATTACATTGTATTTATTTACCAGTATTATGAAGGATAATGCAGAACCAGAACTTATTGTGAGGTTCTTAAAAAGCTGTAAATAACATTGTATTCTTTTGTAGAAAATACACATTTTTGTGTTTTGTAAAGAAATGTTGCCTCTTTCACAACAACATAAATTAAAGTGTTTTTTTCTGTTTTTACAGTAAGAAAAAATTTTATTCATGTAATTTTTGAATCCAGACAAAATTAATTACTACCTACATTTAAAAACATTTTGACATTTTATTTTTAAGAAATAATTCAATTTATTTATATGACAGCAATTCACAATACACTTTACAAAAAAAAAAACATTTCATTTCAATAACATACATTCCAATTGATCCTAGTTTTCAAACAGCATGATCAATTATTCATTCAAAGTTAATTAAAAAGTTTTATCTATCAATGCCAGTGCTTTTGAAAGCAGCTGAGTCTATAAGAGGAAAATTAATAAAGCCCATAAGATTTTTTCCGGAGCGTTTAATCCAGAATTCAAACGCAGGAAAAACAGTGAGTGTGAGATATCTTGGAGAGTCAGTGCGAGTGTTTCCTGCTGTCAACAACTTAAAGCTCAAAATAACCTCTGAGTGAGGAGTGACCGAAACATTCAGCTCAGTACCAGAGGAAGAATTAAGTTTGCACATACAGAACCAGTAGTTCCACCGGCTTCTACTAGTGGCAGGTTTTTAAAGCAGCTTATTTTCCAGACACCAAAAAACATTAATTTATTTTTAAATTTTTTTGTTTTTTGAAATGCTTAGGTTATACTTTTAGAATTAGGAGAAAACCAAATGAAAGCATAAAAAATGTGCAAAATGTGGATTTTGTAAAAAGCATCTTTAGAGAAATGGCATAAAAATACATTCCCAGATTGTGCAAATTTAATATTCTCTCTGCAAGATTTCCACATTTATAAGAAGCTTTCAAGTAATGTAAACATTCAAATTAATAACTATATAATTATTCTTTAACAATAAATTTTCTCTGCTAGCCCTGATGATGACTAACTGTTTAGAAAACATTTGTCAGAATATTTGAAATTCCTCTCTCCAAACTTGTTCATATCTGTACTGTCCATCATATTGTTTTAATTTTTTATTTAGCTATTTATTTATTATTTTTATCCTCACCCTGCAGCCCCTCTGTGTCCACAGGAAGCGTGCGCTTCCTCATCAAGCAGTGTCGCAGACTGGCCACTAGGTGTCGGTAAAGAGCTGCGACGTCCTGCACAATCAAAGAACAAAACAATCAATTTCTGCCAAACATTCAGGTGTCAGATACAACTTAAAAAAATTGAAAGAAGAAAAATACAGGCGTGGGAACTATTTCCCAGAATGCTTAGCGGCGTGTTTCTGTCTCCAGAGATGGAAATGCGCTACATTGATCTGACTCTTGTGTTATTAAGGCAAATGTTTATTTTAGTGTGGCTGACAGGATGATGTCCTGATCACACTAAATGTTCCTGAGCTGAATTCATTGAGATGTTTAATAAAAATCTTTTTCCATTCTCGCTCACCTGTCCGATGGAAATGCACCGATTCAGTAAAAGACAGCTTCTCTGTTGAAACATTTACATGCTTTTGGCCACAAAATTACTTTGTCAAACTTGCAATTTGCGCAGAAAAATGTCCCATTTTTAGAACAGATTATCATGTTCTGTCCTCCAACATATCCTCCTCTTGTTTTTATTTATCTCTTTGGGAGATTTAAGAATAAAAAAAATTGAGCAATTATTTTCAGATCCTGCAAGACAGAACTTGCAGAATCTACAATTTACTGCCTCCAAGCATCTAAAACATAATGTGTAGCTCAATCTAAACTGTATTTGATGTAGATGGCTCCTGACTGTTATATGGATGGACATTCTGCTTGCTTGTGTTGTCCATTCTTTTTTTTTATTACAATACAGGAAAAAAAAATCCATGGGACAGTAAACAGCTCTGGCTGCTGCGGTTTGTTTGGGATCACTGCAAAACTTGAGAGCAGCTGTGAGCTCAAGGAGCTGCTCCTTTTTCTCTCAAACAAAGTTGGAGGCCAGGTGGATGTGAGTGAAGGCCCAGAGATTTCTGGAACAATTACTCAGCAGCAAGTGAAGCGAGGGAGGAGAGGGATGGAGGAGGTGTGTGTGTGCGTGTGCGTGTGTGTGTGGAGGGGATCAATGTAAACATCAGAACCTACAAGGTCACTTGAAGCACAAGTCCAATGTTTTGCTGTGATGTTTTGGCTTAAGGCTTGTTTCTGTTGCCTTCAGGGCTCCTGTAAACAGAGAGTAAAACTGCCAGAGTGACTGATTCATGACACAAGTAATGAACGAATGCCCGACATTTAAAACGACATTTATGGACACGCCCCCTGACCCCGCTGGCCTTTTAAAGGGCCAGCGACAGACGGGGGAAGCCAGCAGTCAGCGAGACGAATGGTTTCTGCAAGAAGCAACGGAAAAGATTCACATTTACATTTTATTAGGTTACATTTTCTGTGTAAGTATTACATGTTTTTTTTTCTTTTAAGTGAGCTAAAAAGATCACTATGGAAGATGATTAGGGGATAAACTGGGAAATGAAGAATTCTGAGAAAAATGTCAAATTTTTTTCTTTTCTTTTTCTCTCAGCATTAGTCAGAATTCTGAGATTAAATTAAAAAGTCAAAGACAAAAATCAGAATTCAAAGATTAAAGTCAGAATTCTGAGAGTAATAATTTGCTTGGTTTTTTAGTGGCCCTAATTGTCTTCCATACTTCCTGTATAATAGCTCAGATTAACTTTTTTTTTTATTTTTTATTTTAGGAGACTGTAGAATGGAGATTACTTTTCTGCTGCTGCTGCTGTTGACGTCTCTGGCTTCTGCCTCCCCACTGAAAGAAGGTCAAAGGTCAGCAACTTTACTGCGAATGTAAATAATGTAATAAGGCACAAACAAACCACAAATCATCCCATGTTATTCAAACATCAACCAGTTTCAGATGTTCAGTCTTCTTACTTTGTTCAATCCCTTTCTTATTTTACATTTGTGTGAAATAAACTCCACCTGATCATTAATTTGTAATTTAGTTGATCTCATTTTTCTTTTTCAGCAACACCATGAATGAAAAGCTAAGTCTCCGTCGAGCCCCACTTTACAGTATGCGCAAATCCAGGAAATGTTTATCTGTGTTCCCATTCAACAACAGCAAAAAGAAAAAGGGGAAGATGACGATCAAGGACCTGTTTGGAATAGGCGGTAAGGGCCGTTCGTCCACTTTGACATCTTTCCAGCTTCATGCACAGAATTGGTGAAATGGTGAATCAGAAGAAAAGAGCATTATTACTGAAACAGGTCCATGTAAGAAGTGGTTGTAATCTTTTTAATGTTGATTATTGTGATCAAATAATAATATGATTGTGAAATGTATAAGATGAATCACGTTGTAACCTTAGTGCTGTCAATAGGCCAAAGGTAAAAATCAGTTAGGGTCAGGACCAAACTAAACATAGAGGAACTTTAAAATTGTTGTTGTTGAAAAAGTATAAAAGGGAACAAAGCGCTTCGTCCGCGACTGCAGACGTCCAGGCAGAAGACCTACGGAGGACGGAAAGACATGGCCTACACCGAGGATGGGCAACTCCAGGCCAGGAGGGCATTGATGTGTCTCCACTTCAACTCACCTGAGTCAGATGATGAGGTCATTAGCAGGAAAACTTGACTGCACTTGGGAGGTGATTGAGCTGTTGGATTCAAGTGTGTTGGACCAGGGAGACGTCTAAGAGTTGCAGGACACTGGCCAACCAGGACTAGAGTCTGATGACCCTGGCCTAGATCAGATTGCTGTCCTTGACTCGCCCAAAGAAATCTCCAATTGGTGCAACAGACTAGCGAAAGATGCCACAGGTGATGACAAGCTGCACCACATTCAACATCCACTCAGAGGACGACTCTGCAGTGAAGAAGCAAAGTCTCCTGCTGCTGAGATCATGTGAGCATGAGTTGAACTGCTCATTCATTAATTAGCTACACAGATTAGGGAAAGGCAGTAGATTCAATATGTGTGATTTTGAAATGAACTTGGATGTAAAACTATTGATTATTGAGTTTTTGCTGCTGCTTCACCTGCTAAATAGAGCATCATGAAAATTCTAACACGGGTTGTGGACAATCAAATTAATGTTATCTTTGAATGCAGAGTTCTTTTAATGATTGCAAAAACTTATGCTTCTTCCTGATGGTTCAGACCAATAACATAAATCACTCTGTTTGAGGTGAGTTTTCCTGTATTATGTAAGTCATACCTTATTTCTTTGCATTATGTTATATTGAAATAATGTGGGGTAAAATATTTAGAATATTTCCTAAATATTATTTGGGTGTCAGCAGTTCTGGAACTATTAATGATGTGTGTCACTTAGAAACTATAATTATTACTTTTTATGTCAATAAACTGTTGTACTTTGTAATGAACCATAAATGTGTTTATATCTGAGTTAGTTTAATGTGTCTATTTAGCTTTATGTGTTTTAGAAATATATTTTTTAGATAAGTGGATAGGAAACTAATTTACATGCAGTTCAGTTCTTGTTTTGTTTTTTTAATCACTGTACCTGCTTGTTTACACCAGATTTACAGCATTTGGATAAATATCTTGCCTCACAGTTTTAAACACCAAACTTAAAATAAAAAATACCTTTCACATGGTATTTTTGCCTTGTTTTAAAAAAAAAGGCCTAAATGGTTACATGAAAAATCTGCAGAATGTGGAAATTTTTTTAAACGTATATTCGATTAATTGTCAGAAAAATCGATCAAAATCACTAAAACAATCGTTTTATTTTAAGTTTTTGTCTTCAAAACTGTGAAACCATAAAAAACCTGGTGTAAACAGCCAGCTGCAGGAGTAAAAAATGTATAAGATGAATACAGACAGACAGACAGACAGACAGACAGAGCTGTGTTTACAGTTATCATATCAGGAAGTGGACTTAAACGGAGCAGCGAATGTGATCCGTTTTTAAAATCCTGTGGTTTTGACAAGGTGTTTGGAGTTTGTCAGTTGTCCAGCTGCGCTGTGAAACCACACCCTCACCTGTCAGGTGTGTCTGGGCTGCAGCGAACCAAGTTTCTCCTCTTTGTCTGCAGCAACAGCAGAAGCAGGAACTGATGTTACAGTGGAGGAAAATGGCCAGCCAGAAACCATAACCTCGAGTGCTTTCCTCTACAAACCTGCCGCTGACAAGGACGGAAAGGAAAGAAAAGGGAAGATGAAAAATACCGGAGAAGTGCGAGGAAGCACAGACAAGCTGAGTAAATCTGAGAAAGACCAGGTGGGTGAACCTTTAACGAGGGGAACAAGTAAAGCGAGCTGAGCTGTGAAGGAGTGGAAGAACAAAGTGAAAGTTGTCCTCAGAGACGCGGTTTGCATTGCTGAGAGACTGGAAAGTAGAGAAACACTGTCTGTGTGTGGATCTCGCTAACTTACTGTCGCTGACAGCTTTTAAAAATGTTCTGTGAATGGAAACCCGCGTCATTAGGGACGGAACGTAAAAGTCCAACGTAATGCCCAACCTGTCCAACCAGTTACCGGAAGTTAGTTGACCCATCGCATTGGGTAATTAACTGAAAAAAGCTCCACCAGCATCACATTAAACGGTTTTACACTTCAGAGACCACGATAAACTAGTTGCAGGTGTCGCGTCGGGATCTGTTTGCGCCTCTACACTGGGATTTACGACTTCATGGTGCGTTTAGGTCAAGTTGTTCAAATAAAACTTGTAAATTTATGTGTTACTGTTCACCTCAGATTTATTCAGACTTCCTAGATAACATTTCAAAAATGTTTCTGAAGAAATATTTAGGTACGTTTTACTAAAACAAACATAAAACATGTCATTTGAATTTCTTTAGCATTTAATCTGTTAACAATTTAATACTCTTAAAGATATTGTCAAGCACTTTATTGAAAAAAACTCCCAACTAAATATACACAAGCATATCTTTTTCCAGTTTTTCTTTTTTTGAATCCATTTCTTTAATATTAGTAAACATAAAACAAGCCACTTCTTACAGATCTTTTGAATATACCTAGAAGCACTGAAGTTGCATTTGTACGGAAGAAGATTAATGCCACTAAAAAGACTGAATGAAAACAAACAAATCTGAATCTCACAATTCTGCCTAATGCAGATAAGCATTAAGAAATGCCCATCTTTTTTAGATTAGATGCGAGTTGTGCAGGAGGAGAACTAATGTGTTGTTGGATTTATGTGTTTTATTTCTTTACTCAGCGTTCTGTCAAATCAAAATGTAAGTTAGTCTCCCCGGAACGGTCTTTACTTCAGGTGGATGTGGTGATTCTGCAGAAAATTGGACATGAATATCTTTTCATTCTTGTCATCAACCAGCCTGGAGTTTGGTTGCAACTCGAAATGCTCGCTAAAGATCTTTGGTAATGGAGCCATCCCAGGCTTCCCTGGTCTTCTGACCGTTTTATTATTTTCTGCTTTTTCTGTCAACCAACCGGTTTCAAATATTTTGCTGCAATCAAAGTATCTGCATGCAAATAAAGAGGCCATGTTTGGTTAATTGGATATGAGGTTTTGGGCATGAACTCTGACCTCTTGGCTTCATCATCCATATTGTTCCACAGCTCATTTGACTCCATTGATTTAAAAAGATGCTTCTTTAGAAAACATTGGTTTCCTTCAGTTTATTGTAACGATTGTGTGCAGAATTTCTAATAATTTGAGTTGGAATTATTAGTTGAATTTAATTATATTCAAATAATATATTTTAAGTTAAAAAATATATTATGAAATAACCAGTTTAAGTTGTTTTTATTAGCATTTATTACAACAAATATAAATAAATGTTCTAATGTACAAAGTGTACTTGAACATTCAGTTTATTTTTCTGACCGTAAAACACAGGATAGAAGCGCAACGCAGAGTTAACTTTTCTGAGGAACTTGCTTCCTCGCTGTTTCGCCAAACTGAGGGCCGCGTCCCATTTCTGTGCGCGGCGCCAGTTGACAGGGCTTCTGTATGATCCGCGTCATGCGAGGAGCTAAATGGAACAGACCCAACATGTCAACATGTCGGTTCCTGTCAGGAACATGTTTGGGGCCTTCGATGGCAGGAATGAGCCTGCATTAGTTTGGTCATTTTAAATTAAGCTCAATGAAAATTTCAAAATAAAAGCCTTGACGATTTTTACATCAGGTCATTGCTCTTTTCTACATTATATAACTGATTCAACCCAATTACTGTTACGCATAGGATTAGTTTGGCCATTTAAAATGAAGCGTCCTGAAAAATTCAAAATAAAAGCCTTCACATTTTTTACATGAGATGCTTGCTGTGTTGGGCGTCTGAGGTGCCAAGACCTTCAAAATAAACTGTGAAAGACAAGATACTTAAAAAATGGAAACACAAAAAATGTCTTGTAGACATCTGTCCACTGCAGTGACCGCTATGCATGACAGGGCTAAATGATAAATTATCATTCAAACAAATATGTTGATTAAAAACTAGTTAGTTTTGTTTTATTTTACGTGTATTCAAATATTTTCACTTGACATTAGACCATAAATTCTTGGGAATGTTGGTGTGTTTTAAAATATTTCTCATTTTAAAGATGTGAGAAACTCAGCCTCTAAGTTGGGGACGTCCGCTGCTGCTTTGCTTCATAGATTTTTGTCGGCTGTGCATAGAGTCAAAGTTGAATCAGCAGCGCCTCGTCAAAAGTCACATTCAGGTGTTCGGGTCGAGCCTCACTCTCTGGCTTGAGACGTTCTCTGTTCTCAGCTGCATTTGCAGGGAGCAAGCAACATGCACAAAAAAGTAAGAGTGGGTTTGAACTGGACTTTGTAAACGTTTTACTTTAGCTTTCTAAACTGTTTGAAATCTTTACAGACTTGGATCGCCAAAATCTACAAGAAACGAGTGTGCACCACCTTTGTGGAGGACTCCTTCAGGTAAGTGCAGAGCGACGGTTATGCGCTGTGCTGTGGATGCCAGAAACCTCATCTCATCTCTTTGTGTCAGTAACGGGGCGCTGTGTCAGTGTGGAGGGGCGAGAGACGCCCACTCCTCCGTGGCGCTCGGGGACTACTTCAGCACGGCCATTGTGAACCGCTGGGACAGCGCCCAGCACTCGTCTGAATACCCGACCGACGCTTTTGGAGAGGTTCAGTTTGCAGGAGCCAGCAAGAGACACAGCCATGTGGGTCCCTTTGGTTTGGCTTTAAGAAATGTTACCTGAATTGGTTGATAAATGTCTTTATGTTGGATATTTATCCAACATAAAGACAATCTTTATCTTAATCTTATGACCTAATTATCAAGACAGATTATAGTATTTGTCAACACATTGGAGATTCCTGAACTCTGACCTCTGGCTGCACTTAATGAGTTGAAATGTCTTTCCGTCAGTTTTTGCGCCTGTCGTCGGACAGCCAACCAAATCTGGTCTACACCTTGATGACGACCCATTGGCATCTTCCCACCCCAAACCTGGTGGTTTCTGTTGTGGGTGGAGAGGGCAGAACGAAGGTGAAGACCTGGGTACGAGAAGTCCTCAGGCAGGGACTTGTGAAAGCAGCGCAAAGAGCAGGTGAATGTAAACCAAGTTCTTAATAAACCAGAGCAGAAAAGAAGGAAAAGGGGAATCTGAGATGTTTTTCTCCAAATTGGAAAAGTCAATTATAATCCAGAACAGAATTTCCTTTTAGACAAGGAACATTTTGCACATTTACATTTATTTACACACTTTGCATCATACAACTTTGTTCAGTGTTAAATAATTTATGCGACATTTTCACTTCGTCCAACATTACAGCCAAAAAAATTTGACAAAACTGCAGGTTTAGGCTGATTAAATCTCAGCAAATCTCCAAAAAGCTCAGATATACTTTAAACATCTTTCATGGAAAGAAAGGACCAATTTTAGAAACATTGATTTGTCATGGACTTCTGTTTAGACTTTTAAATGACCTGTGTTGGACCGTCCCTGCCCAGGAGCGTGGATCTTTACAACAGGACTGCGTGAAGGCGTCGGCAGGTGTGTTGGCGAGGCGGTGAGAGATCACGCCACTGCAGCTTCCTCCGACTCCCTCAACAAGGTGGTGGCCGTGGGCGTCGCTCCATGGGGAATAGTGCACAACAGGGAGCAGCTCGTCAACCCGAAGGTTGTTGTTTTAAGAAGCACATGATCTTACTATAGAGGTTTCTCTGCTCTGCAGGAAGATGTGATGCTTGCTGAACCTTTTCAGCTTTGTGGGTAAAAGGTACTTATGTTGGCTTGTTCACAAACACAAGAGAGACGAGAGTTACTCTGATTGACTTTTATTCTGCTCTTATGTCTTCAATCTCCGTTATACACCACAAGCACTGGCCAGCAGCAGATTATTTGGATTTAAAGTGTCAAGAAGCTTTAAATGTTTCATAATTTGCAGAACTGAGTGGACTGAAATCTCATTACTGAAGGATGGTTTTATGAAAAGAATGTAGTGAAGATGGGGTTTTTTAATCACCAATTGCTCTATGCTAATCTGTAATGCCTTTGTCTTGATTTTGTACGTCACTAAAAGCTGTAATTCGTTCAGGAATGTCTCCACTATTTATACTCACTGTAGCTGAAATGGTACATTAGTTAATTTTGCAGGGTTCTCATCTGAAATAAATGATTGTGGATGCTTTATTGAGCAGGGCAGCTTTCCTGCAAAGTACTACGTACAGAACCCAACTCGGGATTCCTGCTCTCTGGACAACAACTACCAGTCCTTCCTGCTGGTGGACGATGGGAGTGTGGGCCGCAGAGGAGGAGACAAGGTCTTCAGAACCAAACTGGAGGACCACATCTCCCATCAGCGCACAGGAATATGGGGTAAGAAATATATTTATTTACTTTATGTTCATGAAATGGATGAAAAATAATCCAAGGGCTTCTTGTTGCCTGTAATTTGAACCATTTTGACCTTTTTGGGTAATCTGATAAATGAAGGTAAAATGAATATTTTTCTTCACAGGTAGCGGAACAATTGACATCCCTGTTCTTTGTATGTTGATATCAGGAGACACAAGCAGTTTAGAGGTGAATTGTTGACTTGATCCACTGCCGTTTTGCCTTAGTTGACATGGTCATGATGGATTTTTTGATCTCTGCCAGCGAATGGATCTGTCGCTAAAGAACTCCATGCCCTGGCTGGTGCTGGCCGGCTCAGGAGGCCTGGCAGACTTCCTCACTGACCTCCTGGAGAACGTGTCAGTCTTCCAGTCCACCGGTGAAGGCGACGGCGAACCTGGTCCCAGTGTGGATCTGAAAGAAAAAGTCGCAGAGCGAGTCAAGAAGCACTTTCCTGCAGAAACGGAGAGCGACAAACTTGTTGAGCGTGTGAGTTCTGCTTGTGGTGAGAGTTTTGGTCAAGCTGCCCAAAGTGCTGGAATAGAAAGTCTTCAACTTCTGTTCATGTTTCTTGAAGGTGTCCCTCTTTGGCTTCTTCAGTCCTGATGCAGGACGATTTTCTTTTAATGTTGACGTCTCTGTCTGCAGGCTCTCCGCGTTTACCAATGCAGAGACTTGATTTCAATCCACTACGGAGAGCAGGAGAGTCCCACAGACTTTGACACAGTCCTCCTCAAGGCATTGGTTGGCGGTAGGGAAAACCTTTAAAACTAAAACCTGCAGATGTTTTTATGTGGTCAAACATGGCTGTTTTTTGTTTTTCTTGCAGCAAGTAAGCAGCGTGCGTCAGACGAGGCCAGTCCGTACAATGAAGAACTGAAACTAGCTGTTGCATGGAACAGGGTTGACATTGCCAAGAGTGAACTTTTCAATGGAGACATTCAATGGAAGGTAAATGGAAAGAAATGCAGAGTTTTCTACATTTTCTTTGAATCGTTTTACCTTTTTCCTGGTTATGAAAATGTAATTCTCATCCAAACAGTATGAGGATCTGAAGGAATCCATGTCAGATGTCCTGATCAATGATAAGCCCCAGTTTGTGCAGCTTTTCACTGAGAATGGTCTAAACATCACCGAATACCTGACCTACGGCAGACTGGAACAGCTCTACCGCACCGTTCCCGATTCAACGCTGTTGTATCAGCTGCTTCAGCGTCAGTTAGTGTTCAGACTGGGAACTGCACCAACAGTGCCTGCAGCAAGTAGCGAGCCAAAATCACCTTTGAAAGCGGCAGAAGAGATCTTTCAGAGCGGGCCAACGACAGACATCACCCTTTTCGAGGCAAGTTTCCACCTCCTTCATTGATATTAAATCTTATTGAACAAACTGATTGAAAGGTGACACATGAATATCCCCATGGTGGTGTTTTTCTCTCCATCCATCTATATCTCTGTCTATCTTTGTCTGAATCTCTGGCTACATTTCTCTCACTCTCTTTCTATCGTTCTATAGATATTACAAAAATTATGTGAGAATAAAACACCAACTGATGAAACTTTATTTTCCATATTCTTAGATTTCAGGAGTCCTGGATTTATTAATGGGTGATACCTGCCAGCCGTTCTACTATGATGTTTTGGGCATTTCAGACATCGGCTCTAAAAGGAAAGCTGTCAAGGTACGCTTGATTTTTTTTCAGTTTGTTTTTGTCAAGTGTTTGAATAAGAACCTTTTATTTCTTTTTTTAAATCTCAGCTGTTGTGAACCTCTGTATTTGGGTCTCTCCGTTTGTTTTTTCCTCAGCGTGTCAGTAAGCTACTGCGTGACAATCGCTCATATCAGGACAAGCGCTGCCTCTACCCCTGGGCTTCGCTCTTCATCTGGGCCGTTCTGCAGAACCGCACTGAGATGGCCACTTTCTTCTGGGAGATGGTAAAATGTCTGACACAAAACATATTGTGTAACACAAACTTTTTTTAAGACAAAAAGCTAAAATATGGATTTTAAGTTTGTCATTCCACAGACCTAGCATGATCTTAGAGCCTGCTAATTAAGAATTGTGGTTTCTGTCCCATTTTTGTTTCATTTTCTGTTTAAAAATTAAAAATAAATTTGCATTTGTCACTTGTATTTGTCTCATTCAGCTTGTTTACTGTATTTATTCACACAAAACTGTGAAACAATATTTAGGTGTATCGTTATTCCCAGTATATTATGATTTGTGCACAACTTTCTCCAGCTTTTAGTTATGTTTTTCAGTCTTTCAACTTTTTATATTGCTTCTAGAAATCTATAAAATAGAAATGGGTTGTTTTTAAGGACAACCAAAATATTTATATAAACTTTGTTTTTGTCAGTTTGGTATATCAGAAGAATTTTTTCGGTTTCCGTATTTAAGTGTCGGGCGTGTTTTTGAAAATAAATGACTGCATGGACCTGAGAAAGCAATAGAACAATGTTTTCTAAAACCGTTTCACGTCTTTGCTTGTCCTGCTGTGTTTCTAAGGCAGGAGAGTCGGTGCTGACGGCTCTAAGTGGCTGCAAGATGCTGAGAGAAATGTCCAAGCTGGAGTCTGAAACTGAAATCAAACTCTCCATGAAAGATCTGGCCCAGACGTTTGAGAATCTGGCACACGGTGAGACGGTCACTAAAATGTTCCACTTTAATTCAGCCAAACACTAAAAGAAATGATGAGAAATATAATTTTTGATCTGCTAAATTGGATCAGAACATCCTACATTATTTATTCATAAAATCTGCATAAATTGCATGAATTTTTAACACGTCAGTTGTGGTTTGTTCAGATCATTGTGTAGGTTATTCTGATCTTTTAAACTTATCTTAACTGTGATGCCAAACCCTAACCCTAACCCGCATCGATAAATCTGTTTCTAATCTCCCTTCTTTGCCAAAGATATCTTCAGCTCTTGCTATCGCAGTGATGAAAGTCGTTCCTTCGATCTGCTGATTAGGAAATCTCCTGTTTGGGGAAGCACCACCTGCTTGCAGATGGGCATGGGCGCCGACGCACGCCTCTTCTTCAGCCACGACGGCGTACAGGTGCGTCACCGTTTCTGCACTCTGTGATTATTTAGCTGCGTTCACAGAAAAACTGTAATTTGAGGGAAAAAATGTTGCTGTTGTCTGTCCAAAACAGTTCTTTAAGATCTGTTTTGTTCTTTCCATGCGGATAGTTTCCCCGCAAAATCTTCCAGGATTAAAGTTTTTGAGGGGAAAAGTCACAGCGATCAAATTTGTGAATTTAGCAAATTTCATCAGTAATGCAGAAAACATGAGCTCCATTTTCCCTCGAGTAAATCTTCATTCAGACTCTCCTTTGCATTACATGTAGAGGTGGGACTACCAGCAGTTTCAAACCAACTGCACATGGTGAAGGAAATGTTTCAAGCAAAACTATTATTATTTGTAAATGATATACAGTGAGTTATTATTTGTTGAAATAAACCGAGCATTTAATATTTTTAACAAATAGTCCGATTTCTTTATTGGAAAGGGATGTGTGAATCATTGAAAATCCAAAAGTTTGTATTATTTCAAAAAGACTTCCAGTTTGCTCATTATTTTAGGTTTGCTTTAAACAAACAAATAAATTTAGTATATGATGAAAATATTTGCTGTATTTAGCCAAATTTTACTGAACAGATTTGTGTGCATCTGAATAGATGTCGTAGAATTGGTTAATAAAAGATTTTGTTCGATTCATACAATTTTCTATTACAAAAATATCTTGATTTGTCACTAATAATTTTGCACTAAAATAAAAAGTTTCTGGCGCACCTAATTTATGTAATTCTTAAACTCCAAAAATGTTAGTCCAAGGGCCACAAATGGCCCCTGAACCACAGTTTTGACACTTTAACCATAACAGCTCAGCCTCTTTTTGCATCTTTTTATAATGAATCCCACTTGACCTCCTTTCCTCTTTTCCCTTCCAGTCGTTTTTGTCCCACATCTGGTGGGGCGACATGAAGAGCAACACGGCGGTGTGGAAGCTACTGCTGACCTTTTTCTGCCCTTTCCTCTGCTACACAAAACTAATTTCTTTCAGGTAAAATCTGCAGAATATTAGCTTTCCAAATGAGTCGAAGTCACTGTAACCTTGATTTGCATGTCATATTTCCAACACAGGGAAGACGGAAACCAACAGGAAGAGGAAGGAAGGAGCAGCGTTGAAGACCTGAGTCAGGATGTGGACAATCACTACGGGACAACCGTCTTCTCTTTCTCTGACATCAAACACATGTAATGCTTGATTATTCTTCTAATTTGCTTTTCCTTTGGTCTTTTCACCAAAACACTTTTTCACGTACAATTCTCTGCAGCAGAAGAAACCTTTTCACGTGTCAGCATTTTGCAACTGAGCAGTTTTTTTTCCACCAATAAAAATCTGAAATGTAATCCTTTTTTGTATAATATGAGAAATACATTAGATAAACTAAAAATGTTCAGGGTGAGGATGACTTATTGATTATATTTTACATTTACTGATTACTAAAGATTTTTTTATTTGAGTTTTTACAACGTTTTAACACCTGGTGAAGCTAAAACAAGTCCACTTGATTTTTGTGTAAAACTTGTATATATACGTTTGTTTGTATCTTAAATGATGAAAAATGTATATTGTCTTTTGTACAGTTTTGTTTTTTCTCAATTACTGCTTTGAGTGTGTTTCAGGAAATACTCTCTTTTGAGTTTATGTATTCCAATTAACAATTAATCAACATTGGTTACAATAATCGATTCATTCATTACGATCAATCTGATTAATTGTTTCAACCCTCAGATGTTTTATTCTCACATTTTTGCAGTTTTTTTAACTCGTTCACTGAAAATCTCTCATTTCATTAGTGAAGCTGACAGGGTGGGCTCCAGTCCCATCGGAGGTAAGGCTCTTCTAACGGCACAATCATTGGAAAACACTTCAAACATCATCAGTGTTGATTCCCAGGATCTGTTTTTCCTCTGACACAGGCGTCCTGGAACCCTTCAGACCGCCGCGGCGCCCATTCATAGTGTCCCGCTGGCGCCAGTTCTGGTTCGCTCCCGTCACGGCGTTTTTGGGGAACGTCTTGATGTACTTCGTGTTTCTCATCCTGTATGCGTTTGTGCTGCTGCTGGACTTCAGAGAGCCGCCCCCGTCAGGTCTGGCCGCGTCGGAGTATGTGCTCTACTTCTGGGTTTTCACTATGATTTGTGAGGAGATTAGAGAGGTGAGAAACTGTTTAATAAGATTTTTTTGTTCACCGTAGTTTCCAATAAGGCAATATGTTGTTTATTTATTTCTTTGCTCTTTCAGACTTTCTTTTCAGGGGTGACGACTTGGCGTCAGACGCTCAGAGTTTACATTCAAGATGTGTGGAATAAATTTGACCTTCTTGCTATAAGTCTTTTCATCTCAGGATTAATCTGCAGGTCTGAACTTTGAATTAATTTTAACTTGTTTCACAACAAAAGTTACTAAAGTCATTTTTATTGTTGACGCAGAAAGTCTCGAATGATTTTGTCTGTTCTGTTGATTTAAATGTGGTTGTTTTAAAGACTGACCACTAGATGGTGTTGTTACCACAGTATTGATTTTATCAAAAAAAACATCATGTGAACTTTTTTATGCTTCCCAGCTGCTTAAAATGACCCACCCAGTCAGCTTTTAGTCAATTAGTTAATTTATTTTGATTTCTGGAAAATGAACCATTTCAAAAACCTTCCAATATTTAATATATTTAGCAGGCATTGCACCGTTACCTAGCAATCCTAGTCTACTTGGGTTGTTTCCTTGCAACACAAGCAGATCTCCAGCACATTTGGTCAGCTGGTTTTACCGCTGTATGTACTGTACAATGGCTGCTGAAAAAGACAAGTCGTTGATTTTCAATCCAGAAACCATTTGCTTCACTTTTGCTTTTCAGAGATCTACGGTTGTATAATTGCACATGTTTGCAGCCATTTTCACACGGTTGGCGTGTGAAAATGGCTGCAAACATGGGGGGCGTGACCAGCAGCTGCTCATTTGGATTTAAAGTGACAAGACGCCCTAAAATGGCTCAAAACAGGCCTTATTTGACTAGACTTAGTCCGGTCAAATAAGAATGATTTTGTGCCAAAAAATGTAATGAACATGCTTTGAGTGGCCTATAAACCGATTCTAACCTGTT
Organism: Poeciliopsis prolifica; assembly: GCF_027474105.1. NCBI lineage: Eukaryota > Metazoa > Chordata > Actinopteri > Cyprinodontiformes > Poeciliidae > Poeciliopsis > Poeciliopsis prolifica. The sequence goes on from NW_026562424.1 coordinate 3,017,673, forward strand.
CAAGGAAGCATGACAGTGCATTTTAAAGTTTGACCACCAGATGGCGCTGTTACCACGCTCATTATGTTTGCGTTAACATTTCTTTCAGGATGTTTACATGGACTTATGAGTATGGAAGGGAACTCCTGTGTGTGGACTTCATGGTCTTCACCCTTCGTCTCATTCACATTTTTGCCATTCACAAACAGCTGGGACCAAAAATTATCATTGTTGGCAAAATGGTGAGAAAAGTTTCCAAATGCAACATTACTGTGATTGCACTTCATTTTTCTGTTCTTTTAATAGTGCAACAAGAAGCGTCTCTCTTTTCTTTGAAGATGAAAGACATCTTCTTCTTCCCTTCTTCCTGGGAGTTTGGATCATGGCGTACGGAGTGGCCAATCAGGCTTTGCTTTACCGCCACGACCCGAATTTTGATCGCATCTTTCGCAGAGTTTTCTACAGGCCGTACCTGCACATCTACGGCCAGATTCCTGTGGAGGAGGTCGATGGTAAGATCAACGTTTCATGAATTTTATAGCATTTTGGAATTTTATTTGGATATTTTGCTTAAGTCTGGGAGAAAAATTAGATTTTCCATTTTTCTGCCCAAATGTTAGATTCATTCATCCTCCGATTTGTCCCATAATCCCAAAACCCTTTAGCTGTCCGTCCATCCAGCTAGGCATTTTCCCTTTTTCCCATCCGTTCATCCATCCAACCGTCAATCTGTCCGTCCGTCCATCCGACCCGTCCCTTCTGTCTGTCCATTGGTTTATCTGGGTTTGTCTGTAAACCCAGATAAAAGCAGCAGTAAATTGACAACAGAATGAAACATAACTATTTTTTTTCTCCTGATGTCTGTGTTTGCTTTGTTTTTGTCCTTCAGTTAAAAAAGCTTGGGATGTAGAATGCACCGACAACCTGACATTGGTTGCGGAAGGCGCTGAGCAGTGCAGAAATCCCTCCGGCAACTGGTTAGTGGTCATTCTGCTGATGGTTTACCTCCTGGTGACCAACATCCTGCTCATCAATCTGCTCATCGCCATGTTCAGGTAGGCGAGCCAGGAACGGACAATCGGATGCCTCTGATTCTGGGTTTAATTAATGACTGGTTCTGTGTTTACGCTTGTCCACGCAGCAACACGTTCACTGAAGTCCAGGCCAACAGCGAGTTTTACTGGAAGTTCCAGCGCTACAACCTGATTGTCCAGTATCACTCCAAGCCGTCACTGGCTCCTCCGTTTATCATCTTCTCCCACCTCAATCTTTTCATCAGGAGGAAGATCCGTAAAGTTCCCTCTGTCAAGGTTCAGCACTTCGGTCAGTATTTTGATTGGATTAGCAAATTTGGGTGTTTCAGATTCTTTATTTGGGATTATAAGTTTGAGAGACTAAACTAAAATATACATCAAGTTCCTTTGGAGACCAAATTTTGCAGATTTATTTCAGACAAATACTGTTTCAAGCAACTGATTCAAGCCAGAATAGACTTCAAATCCAGTCGAGAGAATTTATGACAAATTAGAGCAGAAACTGTGAGCCGGGAGTCGTCCAGCATCAATGTGTGACCTTACTAATGCACTCCTGGAATGGTTCAGTATTTCCAAAACACATTCCTCAGTCAATGAAAGTCATGAGGGTGGAAAGTCCAGCATCTCTTTTTTTCATTTGCTTACATGAGGAGCAACTTTACATTTACGTTACCATCTGCTCTCCTTCGCCTTTTTGTAGTTTTGCAGTTGGATCTGAAGGCTGCCAACAGACTGATGACGTGGGAAACGATCCAGAAGGAAGACTTGCTGACCGCCCAAAACAAAATCCAGAAAAGCAGCGACTCAGAGAGGCTGAAACGGATGTCTGCCAAGTAAGTGTACAGATCACTAATAATGATCACGATTTATTATCATCATCATCTAAATTTCTGTTCTTCTCTCCAGGATGGACAGTGTTGCTAAACATATGACTGAAAACAGAGACCTGGACCAGAGGCTTCGGGTTCTGGAGATTGAGGTGAGGACAAACTGTTGAGCTTCATGAATGTGAATAAATAAATAACAAAAGACAGAAAAATAACACAAAAATCAAGTGTTAAGAATGCCGTAGCCACATCATGACTTTGAATGCATCACTGTTTAAACAGCCTGAAAACGATGAAAAAAGTAGATGTTTATTTTATACTTCAATGGGTTTTTATGAGATAATTGCATATAAATACATGTGTACTTAGGAAATAAATACCCAATCACCTCACCCATTCGAAATATGTTCCAAGACTTTGTTCCTTTATTTCTGCTAAAATACAAAAAACTGCAAGAAATTTCTCTTGTAATTTTTTAAAATAAAACAAATAAAACCTGAAGGCAGGCAGGGAACATGGAACAGTAAACAAAAGTGAAGGTCACATCAGAGTTTGACTGTTAGCAGCACTAATTGAAGCTAGCATAGCCTTTTGAAACAAGTTAGCTCCAATTCGCCAGCTAGCGTTGCTAACAGGCAGAACGTTACACTGATGTTGCATGTGATCTATAGAAATATTTAAAAACTCACAGCAAAATAAACATATTAAAGATATGGCTGATGTATGACAGCCACAGAAAATTATTTCAAAATAAAGTCATTTTCATAACCAGACAAGTTTGTACAAAAATAAGTGTTTATTTTTTCAAAGTACCTTTTAAATGTTTCTGAATCATTAAACTCTAAACTTGAATCTTTGCATGTTGAGATGCTAGGCTAACAGTGATTATACCTGTTTTCATATGACTTGTTGATCGTTAAGCTTGCAGTGTAAGTGTATATTTTTGTTCTCTTGAATTACAGAAGTAGCAGATAATTGTTCTCCTTCTTCTTAAACTGTTATGTTTTAAATGACTGGAGTTATACCAGCTTGTATTTCTTCCACATGCAAAAATAGGGCTTTGAGCTGGACTCAATAATTGCTGAATTAAAGTGAAAAATGCAAAACCTAGAGCAGTTTTAGATGCCTTGGGATCACTTTCTACTGTTAAGGGAAAATAACCTGATGAATTTAACTTTGCTCTTTGCTTTGGTTTGTTCCTTTGATTGTTTTTCCTTTTAATTCCTGTAAAGCACTTTGTTGCTGCTGATGTGCTATATAAATAAAATCACCTTTACCTTTGTTTCCTTCCTCTACTCAGATGGAGAACTGCTCAAATGCTCTGAGATGGATTGTTGATACTTTAGCACAGGGTGGCGCGTTTGAACCACCCAGACCACCACCGACGTTTAGAGGTAATTCCCAGAATTACGCAAAAAGCTTCACAGGCGTCTCCGGGAATATTACAGCGATCTAATGTGACACAGACTGCAGGCCCGTTTGACAAGTTATTCAAAACTACAAGGCACTTCTTCCATCTCTTCTCCTTCCTGTGTTTTCCCACACAGATGGCGTTCCCAGTTCTTCCAGTTCATCGCAGCTGAGCCTTAACGACCGAAAAGGAAAGTGACGCATTGGCATTTTGTTGAGGCTCATACATGTGGTTCCCACCCGTCATTATCACTGGATTAAAAACAACAACAAGTCGCCTGTACAACATTCAGACACACCTAAACATGGAACAGTATTCATGGACTCATATTGAAATGCTGATATTATATATTTTTTTACTTTGTTTGCATTCTAGTCAGTTTAACATGAACAATGCTGTAGTTTTAAGGGCTGCGCTGCAAAAAGACAATCTTAACTATATTTAAAATAAACTAACTTATAATTAACTTTTCAGCTTGTTTTATATTATATAACGTTATATAATTTTATAACTTGTTTTATATATCCATTGGCAGATTATTTCACTGATAACACAGGAAAAAAAATTTATTAGTAAAACTAATCTGACATTGGAACAAGAACTTATTATTAAGCTCATATTTCTTGCTGAAAAGTTATTTGTGAGTTAGTTTTACTGTATTGAAAGTGTAGCAATATACTAGACCAAAATAACTGCTTTGTATTTTTGCAGTGTGTGTATATTGGGGAAATAATGAGTATTTGATATTATTGTGTTTATTTAGAGTCAGTGGTTGCTTAAAATTAGCTGCAAAAACTTTTGTCTTTCATTGAGCCTAAGAATTTTATATTTTTTGTCTAATAAATTCCTGAAATGATGATTTAACACTTATTGTGTGATTGAAAGGCCTAACCTTTTGTTTCCTCACACTTGTTCACATAAATTTGGGATACTTCCTACACTTTTCCTATTTATTAGAAGGATTTTGAAATCTCAAAGCCAGTCGTCTTAATGTGAATAGTCATTTTCAGAGGCGGGTTTGAGTTTTCTCATTCGGTTGATTGCGTAAAACTGGTGGGAGGACGACTCACAGAGGACAGGAGAGTCATGGGCAGAGCAAAAGTGTGACGGTGCCCGGTTTCAACATGACATGGCTCCACTGAAGGTCACATAGTGGAGCAAACTGTTGAAGGAGCCTTTACTCTAAATAGTTAGCTGGGCCAGCTGTCAATCGCCTGGAGCAGCCGCTCACTCTGAGAGACGCCGTCGTCCCTTTCTGCCGTACGTTTCACCTGACTGCAGGCTGACAGCGGGGATTGTTTAAAGATTATTTAAAATGCAAAGCTGTCCTGTCACCTGCTGCCTGCTCTCACTGACAAAACCTGAAAGTGAAAGCATTACACAGTTAAAAAGCGGCTGGAATGTCGCCTCATTTCTATTTGCATCCTCGCTGCACATCATGCTGACATCCTCCTGAGATCATTTTACAAACTGGCATTTAGAGACATTTCACTTTGCTTTTTATCACCTCATAGCATTATTTATTTAGACTGTATTTCATTTCCTCACACAGCAGAAACTGTTTGGTTGTAAATACAGATGAACACAACTTCAGTAAGCACAGCCTTCCATCAGCAGACACTTTATTTTTTGTTCCTTTTTGTATTTTAGGTTGTTTCATACTAATCCAAAAAGTGAAACTGGTATTCCCACAGAGAGTTCACTCTGATTATTTAGTTATGCCTCACATAACTAAGAGATGGATACAAATAATAATCAAGACTGAAATGTAACTCCTCAAGTCTTTAGACGTTTTCCTGGCTTAAATTGTTCTCTACGAACACATAAAACAGGGAAACATTTAAAAATATTCAGGCTACCAGGACTGACTTTGGAAACCACTGGCCTGATCAATAATTTGACAATTATTCAACAAACAGGTTTCACAAATTCCAAAGAGAGGATAAGTCACAAAAAGTCATTGTTGAACAAGTTGGTTGGAAGAATATCAATGGAAAGTTGAGCGGAAGGAAAAAGTGTGATGAAAGTTTTAGCAGGATTGGCTGCACTGTGTTTATTTAGTCGTTCATGTGACAGCCGGCCTGCATTTCCTTCACCAGCTGGAATAAATAAAATGAACTGAAATGAACAAATTTGCAGTTATATTATCGAGATCTTTGAGAAGGTAGAGAATTGCAAGTAAGAGAAGCACGAAAGCTTATTTTTACTCGAGTAAATGTATTTTGTTAAAAGCTGATCAAAACATCAATCATTTAATATTTAAAAATTACATCATCAGATGGACCAAAGTATAAAGTTAAGTGGAAGTTTTTGGTGTTTTAAGGACAAAAATGACAATAATTCATACAAGTAACAAAAATAAAAAATTGTTTCTGTCAATAAAAAAGTGATGGAAACAGCAGGTCTGTGTCTGGTTCATTTCTGGCTGAAACATGTTTGTTTTTTATTCAGTTGGTAGAAAATCCAGAAATTTGACTCAACTAAGAGTAAAGATACTTTATATTTTTACTCTACGCTGTAGTAAAAATACTACACTGTAGTATTTTTACTACAGCGTATTACAAATACTCGTACAAATACACTTTCACCAAAATATTATTAAAGTAAATTTAACTAGTTGCTACATCTCAGGTCTGGTTTTCAATCATCATAAGCAACATTTTTGTTAGTACTGATTTTGTTAGTGTATCTCATAACACTAAATATCTATAATTATTCCGTCTTTTTCCAGCTTGTGCTTTTTTTGTCCTCCTTTGCCTCATGCAGAACAGACCCTGAGCAGGCGTTCCCATAATGCACCGTTAAGGACATCAGGATCATTCTTCCCAGGCATGTGCTTCTGTCACTCACCAGCCTTCAGCTGCACATTGCTGTCCCTCTGTGTTCCCCTCTGTGTTCCCAGCAGACGGCCGCCGGCGCTCTGCTCCCGGCCCTCCCCTTGCCGCGCCTCTGCAGCCTCGGGAAACTTTTTTCTCATTTTCAAACTGCGGCTCAGAACAGGAAGTTTTAGAAGATCTCAGCAAAGACAGCTGGACGACGTTTCCGTCATGGCCTTCGTACGAAGCTGGCTGGTCGCCCTCCTGCTGGTGCTCCTGTCGCCGCTGCAGCTTCCGCACGCCGGCTTAGCCCAGGATGTGGCTGAGGAGGAAGAGGAGGAAGAGGAGGAGGACACCAGACATGCAGGGGAAGCTGAGGACGAAGATGGGGAAGTTGCTGAGGAAGACAAAGAGGTAGAAACGGCGGATGAAGAAGAAACTGACGAGGAGGAAGCTGAAGTAGAACAGGAGGATGAGGAGGAAGGAGAGGAGGAGGAGGAGGAGGAAGGAGAGGAGGAGGAAGGAGAGGAAGAGGAGGAAACAAAGGAGGAAGGAGAGGAAACAGAGGAGGAAGGAGAGGAGGAGGAAGGAGAGGAAGAGGAGGAAACAAAGGAGGAAGGAGAGGAAACAGAGGAGGAAGGAGAGGATGAGGACGAAGAGGAGCAGGAGGAAGAGGCTGCAGAGGAAGACGATGAAAGCGATGGACCAGAGGAGGAGGAAGATGAGACATCAGAGTCAGATGACGGAAGTGAAGAGGAAGACGATGATGAAGAAGAGGCTGCAGACGAAGTGGCTGGCGATGAGGAAGAGGAAGGCGACACTGAGGAAGAGGAAGCAGAGGATCATCCTGCAGACGATGAGGAAGGTACGGCTGCTCTTCATCCTACAGATCATAAACGTCTTCAGGACGCTAACTTCTCCTCTTATCATAAACTAGAAGCATAAACTTTAATCTGGAGTCGTCTGAGCGGATGTTTAATCCGTGACGCTGCTTTGGAGCCGCCGTCACGCATTCAGGCCAGAAATAGAGCCGCTTATCTGCAAGCTGCTCCCGTCTTTGTTCACTTCATTTCTGAGGCTCCAAAACAGGCTGGAGAGTCTAAAATAAAACATCATACTTGGATCAAAACGTTTAAATCTGCTTCTTCTTTTCCAAATAAAAGAAATGATCGGTAAACAGTCACTAAACATTAATAACCTCTGATTATTAAACATAAACTGCAGGGTCAGATCCAAACTACTCACCACTTTAGAAATACATCAACATGTCAGTAGTTTTTCCTGTTTATATACGATTTAAATGCAAAATAAATCAAACCAAATTATTTTGATTTGATTTATTTATTTCAAACAGGTTTTTGAAACAGCAAAACTGATCAGTGCAACATAACCAAGAACAAAACAAACAAAATAATTAGTTTACCACGACTTTTCCGGGAAGAAGTGAACATTTATTTATCCTACTTCAATTTAATTAAACAAAATACTCACTGACTGAGTAATGATCATAAATCAGAAAGTAATTAAAGGCATGAATTTAACCCACTAATCAACAAAAATGTCTAAATTAGAAGGTTTTGTTTGGGACCTTCAGAATAAATTCTAGTTTAATCTGACGATTTACAAATTACTTTAAGTTGAAGAAATTTATTTTCTTCTGCTTTTTGTCAGAAAATGTTCTAAAACTTTCCACTTTTATTTTTTTCTTCCTGGAGTTATAAAAAGTCTGGCAGAATTAAATGCTAAAACAAAAAATACTTTAATGTTCCCATTTCCAAGTTTTGATGTTTCCGTTTTAGGGACGACATCCAGAACCGTTTCCGTTGTTCTCAATTCTGACCAACTTTTATTGTTTCGATTACATGCTCTCTGCAGAAACACAAAATCTTAACAACCATTCTGGTTTAGTTTCTAGTGCAGCTACAGCTCTGGAATAAGAAACAATCAGCTTCTCTGATTTTACTCTTCAGGTTTATGTTTGAGCAAAATGAACGTCGTTCTTTCACTGACAACATGTGTCTGAAATTTAGTGTTTATCTGCAGGAAATAAGAATGCAGAGATTCATGCTTTCAGACCTCAAATAATGCAGAGAAAACAAGTTCATCATGATTTAGAAACAACAATATTAATGTTTTAACGAGTTCAGAAGTCAACATTCGTTGGAATGACCAGGTATTCAGGGCAGTGGGCTCGTCTTTTTTACTTAAAAAAGGCTCCTATATATTTCTGGAAAGTTACTTTTGAGTTAGTTTTGTCTTATTTCAAGTGCACTAAGATATTTGTGTTTAGAAACTCGACCAAAATAGTTCCTGAGAGTTTGTGTTTTTGCAGAGTGAATGATTTTCATTGTGCTTTTTCTTCAGGAGTGGAGTCTTATGCAGTGAGAGTGCATAGAAGCCATCTTTGTTGAACACATAACCTTTTAGTTTTGACAGAAAAACTTGCTTGTTTTAAGTCTAACAACAACAATTCTTCTAGCATCTCTGAGTTATTTTGCGATTTATTTGTGGTTGTTTCACAGTGAAAATGTTATGGACCAAAACATGTACAGAAGTTTTAATAATGACAGAAAATAAAACTTTCAGAACCAGAAACAATGAAAGAAATGAGCAGAGAACAACGGAAACCAAGTGGGTCTAATTAGGGGAATGCTGAACAGCTGCAGGGCGGCTGAGTGGAGATTAATGCAGGAACTTAACCTGGACTAAATGTGTTCATTTCCGTGCATTCACTGCGCTGTAAAACACCTTTCGTTGTGTCTACTGTTTTTTCGTTATTCTGTTGGTTTTAGATGAAGTAGAAAGCACAACAAATGAAGCCAATGAAGACGAGGAAACTTCAGGCAAACCGCAGTTCCACTCTGGATCGCTGTGCAGCGTTTGCTCCATCTGCCAGGTAAAACAGTTATTTTGATTTTTCTGATTTTTATAAACGTCTCAATTCACTTTTCTTTTTCTGCTGTTTCCTTTATACCTCAGTCATTTTCAGATCAGTGGGATCAATATATATATAATACCCGTGAATTATTCAGTTGTAATAAGTCTTGAAAATCACCTCAATCAAAAAAATATTCAGTTTTAGAGACTTAAAATCTTTTCTTTAAAAATAAAGATTTTTTTTTGCAGAGATCAGTAAATGAACCATTACAATAATCCATCTGTTTCTCACTCTACACTGTAAAACTGTTTCTTCCAGCGTTGCTCTGAACTCTGTGATAAATGTCCGTGTTCAGAGGGAGACGAGTCGGATCACTGTGAGCGCTGCCAAGTGAGAACCTTCATCACTGAATATCGGATTTTATTGGATTATTCTGCAGATTATTTCTGTTTGACGGCATTCTGCTGTGTTTTTGTCCAGGATTGCTCGTCCTGCTACATCTGCCCCATCCTGTGTGACACCGTTTGCACTCCAGGTGAGTTATCTCACGTCTGCTTTCTTCTTCTTTTTCTGCTTCTTTAAATCTGATGTAACGTTTTGCTTTGTTTGATTTTGCTCAGGCGGTTTTGTCGATGAACTAACCGGATCCATCTTTCAGTGAGTTTTATTCCTTCTTGCTTCACATGGATATCTGCACAGAAGAAAAGCTGCTGTGGCTTTAACAGGTTTCTGTTTTTGACGCCTTTTCAGATCCGTTTCTTCTCTGCTTTGAGCAAAATGAGCAGAAGCTTCTTTCAAGAAGACGGTTGGAATAAAACTGTCAGTTCAGCAGCAGAACAAGGACTTGACATCCAGCAGGAGTTAAAGTTCATTCATTGTTTATGTTCTAATTAAAGCTTCATTGTTATTAAGAGCCAGGAGGTCAGGTTGGGAGGTTTATTACGTTTTTGTATGAATTTTATTGTAAAAAAAATAAAAGCTACCGTCACTCATTTCATGTTTGGGCAAAAACATAAATATAACTGGGGGAAAAAAAGTTGAAGTAACGTTTATTGCCACTTAAATACACAGCAAATTTATATATGAAGAAAAGAGTGATGATCCCAACTTTGATGCGTCACTAAACAGCCAAAAGCATCTAAAGCCCTGCAGGCCTCACCTTTCAGTTAGTGTGGCTAAATTAAAACCATTCTACCACCAAGAACAACCAATCAGAGACAGGAGGACAGTCTTAACGCTGTCAATCATCCTTAAGAACGCCCTGCTAAATGCTAACCTTACCGTTACAGGAAACCCGTTTACCCTCAGTTATTTGTGGGTATGCTAACTAGCCTTAGCATTCACAATAGGATCTGCTGATGGGAAAAGCTGCAGTGACATGACGTAGTCATTAGCAGAGCTCTGATTGGTTGTTTCTTGCACTGGGAGCACTGGGAGCACTGGGAGCAAGCCGAGGAGCTTGATTTTTGTTGTTTTATTTTTGACAGATGAGATTCCCTGCTTTAGACCAAACCATCACAACAGTTTCAACAAATACGTGAGAAAAATATGTATTTATTTGAATAAAAGTTACATACAGCAATTTTAAGGGTAACTAATCTTGTGGGCGAAGCAAGAAGACTGCAGCCCAAAAAAGGCAGAGAGACGGCGCTAGGTTAGCACTAGGTTAGCACTAGGTTAGCGCTAGGTTAGCACTAGGTTAGCGCTAGGTTAGCTAACAAGGGTTCAGGAAACATCTCCTGAGTTATTTTTCAAGAAATGCTTCCTCTCTTCCTCCTGACTCAACTAATTTAGCAAAGTAAACAAAGTCCATCATCAAACCAAGACTTTCGCAGATTCTTACAACACTTTCCAGGTTTCCTCAGAACCCGAAAACCGACCAGTGCATCAAAGAATCAACGCCGACCGCCTGCAGAGGCAGCCGACAGGTTGGACGTCTGGTTTTCTGTTTCCTTTATAACCAGATTTACGGGACTCGTGGTATTTACTTGTGGTTTTCTTGCATACCAGTTTGAGTTCAATAGAAACAGTAATAGATGCATTATGGACTTTTCCCACCAGGCCTGTCATGTGATTAATCTTCAAGTCAATGGTGACAGTTTTAGTTTTGTGTAGAAACCTTTATTAATGTAACAGGACTTTTTCCTCAAGATTTGCAAACTGCCAGCTGCACTAAAATAAACATTTGCCTTAATAACACAAGAGTCAGATCAATGTAACGCACCTCCATCTCAGGAGACAGAAACATGCCGCTAAGCATTCTGGGAAATAGTTTCTTTTTCTTCTTTCAGTCTTTTAAGTGCCAACCTAAAAACTAAATTAATAAAAAACTTACCACTGTAACAAACTCACACATTTAGGTTCAAACTTAAAAACTCACTTATTTGACTAAACGAGTAGGAGATAATAGACACAGCTAAATGCAGCTCGAGTTTTTTACAGTGTAGTACATTTAGGTGTTAAGCAGAATGGAAATAGTAAAGCTGAGCAGGTGGAGAAAGAAAACACAGACAAGGTGTGTTATGGTAATGACAGGTCGTCTCCTCTCCCCTCAGGTCGTCTGTAATGAAGCGATCTGTGTTGCTGTCTGAGCGCCAAAGAGAAACCAACACATTCACATTCCCATGTGGAGCGTTACAGCTGTTCCAATGTTTTCACATCCTCCAGCAACTCTGTGTATCATGTGGGGAGATTTTTACATGCAGGGTGATAAATGAAGGCGTCCGTCCTTCACCTGAAGAAATATTTTTATGCAACACAGTTTGTGGCGGCCATTAATGGGAGCGGAAAATATCTCCGACAGGAAGCAGATTGAAGCGCGGCTCTCGGAAGTCGTTGTGCCAACGACAAACAAATATTCTTCTTCACTTGGCAGTGGGTTGGTAAAATAAGTTTGTCTGTGACTCAGCAGAAACGAAGAAAAATAACTTTAGCATTAATATACTGGATGTTTGTTCTGGTGCATCTCAGAGTTTTTGCTTCATAATTTAAATAAAACAGCCTCTTTCCTTATTCATCTCAAGTTCATAACTAAATCCTTGCTGTGTTTCTTCCTTTAAATCCTTAAAATCTCATTTTCATTTTGGGTCATATCAAAACTCTGGATGTTCTTAATTGGATGATTAAGAACATCTTAGAAGCCACTAAACTGTTAAAATATCAGCATTCAGTAAGTGTTCCTTAAAAGGAAATAATATTGAGCACATTTTCAGTCAATCCAGGATTTCTTAATTGTTTTTGTGGGTTTTTTTGCAATCAAAATCACAGATTTTGTGGAGCTAATTTGGAAATATTTTCAAGGCATTTTTACAAAATTTTTTCTGATATATGACATAAAATTTTTTTTTTATACCACTCATCTATTGTGATCAAATAGACCTGAGGCAGCAGTCACTTAAACACAAAGTTTTTTGGCCAATTTTGAGAAAAATTTGCAGTAAACCAGAAAAAAGTCTGTTTTTGCATGAATTCCACAGATTTCTGAAAAACTGAGGGACTCAGTGATGCAAATTGGAGTCTGGAGGGCCGCATAAACAGCTGCAGCGGGCCAGATTTGGCCCCCAAGCCTTGAGTTTGACATGTGCTTTAAAAGGACAAACAAAAAGAGGACTAATGGTGAAGCATGAGTGAGAACTCTGGGTGAAGGTCAAACAACCGGTTCATTAATATCAGCAATGATATTTGTACAAACAGAGGAACATTTATATTAAACAGAAGTGGGTTGCAAGTCGGCGTTGGTTGTTACCTCACGTGTCAGAATCTCCATGTTCCAATAAATGGAAAGGAAAGAACAAAATCTGCAGAAAACTGGTTTTAAACATCAGTGATATTTCTGTTATACATTAAAGCAGACGGCAGTTCCTCAGCTTGACACGAGAAATAAAACTGCCTGCGAGCAACGCTGAAGTTCAATTATTAACATCTAATGCCACAAGTTTAATAAATACAAAATACAAAGTGTGACAAAAGGACAAAGTGTGGATAAAGTCAAACGTTTGAGCCCCTGACGAAGCAAACTGTGAGTTTACATCATTCCTCTCTTATAAATATAAAACACATAAACATGTAACTTTTCTTTTCGGTTGAGTAACTTCTCTTTAAAGAAATTTCTATCTAAACTGTGATTGTATGCACAAGCTGCATTCAGCACTTTTTTCAGTGGCTTCTGTAATTTGCTGTGGTTTCGGTTTGCAAACTTCCCTGAACATTAAATGCTTAATCGGTGCCGAGATCCATGATTATTTATTGATTTAGATGTTTTTTTACTGATTTGGAAGCAGATGTCAATTCTTCTGTTTTGTCTCAATGCTCTTCTGTGAAAACTATTTTCTTCCACAGGCCAAGAGGAAAGGAGGAATCAGACACCTGGTCTACTGGTATACAGCCAGTTTAGTATATAACTGCACTTTCTCCTACTACTCTCCAATTTTGCATCATTTGCTGTTGGTTTCAGTTCTTTAGTGATTCTGGACTGAAAAGTCGGATTCTGGATGTAATGTTTTACGTCCTCAGTTTTTCGCATATTTTTCTTCGGACTCTGACTTTTCACCTGTTTTCCACCCAGTTCTTGTGTTTGTTCATTTCTCGTCAGGTGGAAGATAAAATCATTGTGTATCAGTTAAGTTGTGATTTATGTAAAGAGACAAATACAATATTGTTAATTTTGGCTGCAGATCAGCAAAGAAGTAAAGAAAATCAGAGCTTCAGATTCCTTCTGAACGCGCTGCGTTAAATTAGGACATGTGATTGGTTTGTTCTGATCAGGTCCATTTAGAGAACAGCTGTTTGTGTCTCCATCATGATGCAGTGTTGTATACACAGCAGGGGGCCCTCCCAGAGCCAGCATATTTATTTATCTCAGCTCATTCTGGTGCAACATTTCTCTTTCCTTGCGTTGGATAAATGCTCATTTGTGAGCTGAATCAATCATTTCATGCAACATTTGAGAAGACTAATTGGTTTGCGGCAGGAAGGTTAGCAAATGCCTCACATTCTGAAAAAACCCAACAGGACTGGGAACGTGTTCGGCTTGTTCTGGGTAGAACTGATGGAGTTGCTTTTTTAAACCATAATTAATTAAAACATTTCTTCTTCTTCTTCACTTGAAGATGCGTCTCCTAACGTTGGTGCTGGGTCTGACCTTGGTGGTTCTGGTAAAATGTGAGTATTTTTGCTTGTTTCCACTTCCTGTGCCAGTCGAAGCATTTATTGGCAAAATATTAAGTTTTTAATCAGATACAGATTTCAATTTCAAAGTTACGTGCATTTTATTTAAGATTTAAATACTCAAACTCCATCATTTATGTTTCTCTTGCTCTGTTTTAGCCAATGACTGGTGCTACCATGGTTGTAGTAAGTAAACTATTATTTCTGATATATTTTTTGTCCGAATTGGATAGTAACTACTTACATTTACATGAGTAACCTTTTGGAAAAAACCTCTTTTTACTTATACTTAAGTAATTTTATTATGAAGTATTTCTACTCATACTTGAGTAAAATTTCTGTATATTCTGCCCCCTGAATGAGAAACAAACATGTTTTAATCTGAAATTCACCCGACTCAGACAAACACCTGCAGTTTTTGTTAGTGTTTTATTGAAAGAAACTGTTTTGAAGACATTTTCTTTTGCCTAATTTTGTAGTTTTTTGTTATTTGTGCTTAAAATACCATCATTTCTGCTTATCTCACGTTGAAGTGGTCTGACGTCAGTATGGTTCTGCCCGCTTCTGTCCGTCATATTTGCGGGTTTCCAGGCTCTCACAGGACTAAAAGCATCTGGATCTGTTCCAGGTCACACTCCAGAGCATTGGGAAGCCCTGGATGGATCTCACTGTGGAGAAACAAAACAATCTCCAATTGATATTGTCACCAGCAGCGTTACGATTGACACAAAGTTGAATGATTTCAACTTTGTTAATTTCTCCTCTCAAAACACCATCAAGAATATCAACAATAACGGACATTCAGGTACAAAACTGGACAGTATTCAAAACATGCTCAACTCGATTTGAGCCGTTTCATTTTCTCCATCTTTTCTTCAGTGCAATGTGACATTGAAGCGAATGAAGTGGAAGTGAGTGGCGGTGGACTGGATGGTGAATATTCTGTACTGCAGTTTCATTTCCACTGGGATGTAACAAACCAGTCAGGGTCTGAACACGCTTTAAATGGCCACCGTTATCCAATGGAGGTGAAGTTTTTAAACATCCTTCCAGTTTTCTAATGGTTCATCTGATTGAGCATCTTTTGCTTACCGAAGCGTTTTTGTCTTTGTATCTGCAGATGCACATAGTCGCTGCAAAAAAAGGAGTTCCCCTGAATGAGTCTCTGAGTCTTACAGATGGACTTGCTGTTCTTGGGTTTTTTATTGAGGTGAGTTATAAACTTTTTCCAGTTTACTCCTTTGACAAATTTTCCTCATCTAACTTGAGAAACATACTGAACAGGGTTTCCACCTCCGTACCACGAATGAGCTTGAGCTGCATCCCAATCTGAAGGCTTCACTATGATACTGGCTCTCTGAAAGCGTTATAGCAGAGATGGAAACACTTTAGCCAAATAAAGCTGCGTTCACACTGCAGTCTTTAGTAACTCAAATCCAATCAGATTTTTTTTACTGCGGTCGTTCCCACTTCCAAAAATAAGCGACTTGGATGTGATGCCCAGTGTGACCTGCAAACGACCTGCTGTGTCCTGCATGCACAGTAGAGGGCGCAATAAGGTCCCAGATAGAGAGCGTGCTCATTGTGTTTGCAGGGGAAAACGTGGATGCTAACGGTGGAGCATGGCTTTTGATTTTGAAGTTGTTGTCCAACAAATTAACAACTTAATCCTCATTATCGTCCAACATGGCTGTTGTTTTTCTTCTCGCTTGCGTGAATCAGATCGCAGATTAAGGACATTTGTTGAGTATCGTGACTTTCAGACTTTCTGGTGGTTAGGAGACATTTGAATCGAATATGTATCAGATATCAAATAAATCTGACTTGTGTTGTTCAGACTGTCAGGAAAAGATCAGATGAAGGTTGCATCACGAAAAACAAATGGAAATCGGAACTGGTTCACTTCATGCCACAGTGTGAACGCAGCCTAAGTTCTGACGTAGCAAACCGTCCTCTCCTCTGCTGGTCGATGCCTTACCAGAGGCACAAATCGTCTCCAGTTTGGTTCATGCTAGTTTGAGGATTGTGCAACATATATTTCAGTCAAACATAATCCAGTGACGTCGCGCCTGGTTGATTCACTCTTAAGCACACTTTCTAGATATTTCCAAAGTTTGCCCCAGAAATGCAGAATGAGCTGGATCCCCTTCAAGTTCATCACGTATAAAACAGTACTGCTAATCTGGGCTTGTAGCTACAAGGTCAATATTTAAGCCCCTCATTTTTTTAGATTCACTGAATTCTTTTATAAAATATCACAAGAACTGTGGTGGGGTCTCCGAGAACATACATCTAACTGCCTCCATGTCTAAATGCTAATGTGAAAACAGTGTGTATTTTATTGTACATATTTGACGCTGAATGATTTATTCCTAAAGGCAACAGAAGATGAGAACTTATCTTGGCCGTGGAAAAAACTCACATCCTACCTGAAAAGCATCACAGGTAAGTTTTTCGCTCCACTTAAATTCCTCTGTTGAAATATTGTTACCAATGGGAACAATGGGAGAGTCTGAAGTGGAAAGTGTTGACTGTGTTTTTATCAACAGGAAGCAAGAAAGACACCACAAATAAAACCAGCAGCAATTACCACAGGGAGAAACAACTTTCCTGCATGATCTCAATGTTTAGTGTCAGCAGTTTATTCAAAACATGACGCGGCAAATTACACAATGTCACAGTTAAAAGAACTATTTCACTTTGAGCTCAGATGGGTTTTAAATCCATTTGCTGTTGCTTTTAATTCAGTTGGTATTTTTTGTTGTACTTTATATTGTATATTATTCTTAAGTATGATTGAAATTAGACTTTCTTCTGTTTACAGAGGAGGGCTCTAGTGTGAAAGTAGACGACATCACTATTGATGATCTGATCGGTAACGTGGATCGCACAAAGTTTTATCGATACAACGGCTCTCTGACGACACCCCACTGCGAAGAGGCTGTCGTCTGGACGCTCTTCCACGAGCCCATAAAAGTTCACAAAGATTTGGTGAGGCGACTTTCCAGAACCGGTGAGGTTCGGGTTGTGCTGAGCCCACAAAGAGGACAAAAGGTTTTATTTCACATGAACCTGCAGTCGTTTAAGGTTGGAGACATTGTGCTGAACAGCAGGTTTTGCATATATGTATCATTTCATGCAGGGCTTAGTCATTCCAAACAGCTGACCCACTGTGACCCGTGGTTGGAAATCTCTTATGTCAGCATCCACTGATGCATTCAAGCAAGTGTCATAAGATACAGCGATATACAGGTAGGACCAGCAGACATACTGGTACCTACCCGCGTCTTAATCAGGGTTTGCCACACGCCACACGTGACTGCAGCAAAACTCAAAGCAAATCTGTGTCTGTGTGTTGGCTGGAGGTTGATAAAGATCTTCATCTGATCCAACTGACACGATGATGACGCTTTGATTTAAAAGTTGCTCATACTTTAGGCTGTGGTTTGTTGTGCTAAATATATTAAAGTGAGAAGAGAAAAAACAGGTTAAAGCGTTGAGCGAGAGCAGAAAGGAAGACGGCTGCGGCTCGCTGTCATCAGGCGAAACGCCTTTAAACAGCAACCTCTGCAGAAGTCTATCATTTTAATTCACTGCAGCTGTGCAGTGGAGAGAAAACTACAGTACTTTTACTCTTTTAAAACGTCTAGTTTGTGAGGGTGTTCTGATCTCGTCCTGTTATTTCCATAAGATTGGGTCGGCACGTTGCAGAAAAAGCCATTATGTGAGTGAGAAACAAAGTGTTTATTTTGTCACCACCCACGATGTTATAGAAAATAGGGGCGGTAAAAACATATTTTAGTTAGTTTGCTTCAGATGTGAGCTGCAGTTGGTTGTTTTTATCATGTGAAGCTCTTTGAACTGCCTTGTTTCTGGATTATGTGAAATTGAAACTTGATTTGACTCGACTTGAACTATATATGGAGTTTGGATCGGCTCCATTTAACGGTTTATTGCAGTAAAATAACGCCAAATAAACACAAAACCTGCTTATTACTGTATATATGGTTGAATCTGTAATAAAGTAGCCTATTGTGTTTTCAGCTTCTGCATTTTTCCTCTGAGAATAGCATCGCACCAAACTACCGTCCGATCCAACCTCTTAACGAACGAATCATCACTGCCTCCCCCGCAGGTAAACCAAACTGTTCCAGCATGTCAAGGGCAGTTAGCATGAAGTTCAGGACAATTTCAGTGTCAATATTACACAGCAGTATTGCACAAAACAACACAAAGTGAAAGGAATACATTCAATGTGATCAACTCAAACAGATGAATGAGGGTAAAATCTGCTGGAAGGTGAAACTGGAGGCCTCAGTCACAGCTGAAGATGCAGTGATGCTAATTTGTGTCGCTAATCGTAAGGATAAAAGAACTAAACAGAAAAATAATGAAGAAGTAAGTATTTACTGCAGTTCTTTGTTAGTGTTAAATAATCCATAGAAACTTTCGCTGTGTTGAGGGTATAAAAGAAATAAAAGGCCGAATGGCAACTTTCTTGTCTAGTTTCCATACAACCTGGCTAGCTGGGCCTTTGCAGAAAGTTAGAAAAGAAACATTTATGAAGACACTTATAGATTTAGTTCATTTTTGAGGAGTTAACCACCATAGCAAAACTTCCTGCTAGCAAATTAGCAGGCAGTTTAGATCATGACACAACAAAATACATCAGCAACACAACAGGGACAGAGAAGAAGATGAAAATGAATAAACTGTGACAGAAGACGACGTCTAATCTCTCAACATTGTACCAATTTTACCTAAAATAGTGATTGAATATTTCACAGGATCCAAAGTCTTGTTGTTCACCAAGCAGTCAATATCTCTATTACAAGCTAAATCTTTCTTCTAAATTGAGCTGAAAAGTCTGAAATTTTTACTTTAAAGATAAAAATATATGCTGTAATCTTTCGGTCTTTGATTGTTATTATTGTTCTGATTAAATATGTCTGTTTTCTTTCCAGTTTCTTCTCATCTGTGGTGCTATCACAACCACTGTAGTATGTATCAACCATGTGAAATATAGTTTGATATTATAATCCTGATCTGACTGACATTCAGGTTGTTTTTGATGCTTTCTGACTCCAGATTACGCTCCGTCTCATTGGTCTGAACTGCCCGGCTCCCACTGCGATGGTGAAAGCCAGTCACCCGTCGACATCAGCACCGAGAGCGCCGTGGAGAACAGAAGTCTCAGTTCCTTCAACTTTACTCATTTCGACAACAAGCATGCCATAAAGTCTATCATCAATAAAGGCCACACAGGTTTGGATTGTTCTGTGTTTTAGACGTAGTTGCTGCCCTGCAGGTTTTAGATGCATCCCGGCTGCAGAACATCAAAAGGTTGAATCTCCTCTTCAACGAGCTTTTAAATTTGGAAAAGGCCATTCAGCTGATCCAGGTTTGCTTCTCAGACCTGCAGGACAGTGGATGATCAAATGTCCATGAAGCATAACAATTACAGCGGGAGAAACCAGCTTCTCTCATAATCGCTGTATGTTTTAGCCTCCAAGTTCGACTATTTCAGATTTATGCTACACTGCAAAAACTCTAAATCTTACCAAGTCTAGTTTTTGTCTAGTTTCTACAAATATCCTGGTACAGCATTTGTTGTTTTTAACAGTGCTGTGCGTGTTGAAGGACGATTTGGTGGAGGTGTCAGGAGGGGGGTTGGATGACTTCTACTCAACTCTCCAGTTCCACTTCCACTGGGGAGCCCACTCCGCCGATTCTGAGGGGTCAGAGCACACCGTGGATAAGAAACGATACCCTATGGAGGTGGCAATTCACCGCCGTGTTACACAGACAAGAGTTTGTTTTATGGCTGTTTTATCCTGTAAATGGTTTGTTTTGTGCAGATGCACATCGTGAGCAAGAGGAAGAATTTGACAATGGAAGAGGGTCTAAAGACTCCTGATGGCCTGGCAGTGCTGGGGTTTTTCATCGAGGTAAAGACTGACATGCACTGTAAAACATTTAGGCCACATTTAGTTGTGTCTACTATCTTTACCCTATAAGTCAAAAATTTTTTTAGTGAGTTTTAAATTTTGAACCCAAGTGTGTGAGTTTTTAATAAAATGTTGTGTTAACTTTTTTATTAAGAGTTGAATAAACTGAAGTGTTTAGATTAGCACTTAAAAAACTGAAAGGAGAAAAAGAATGGGAACTATTTCCCAGAATGCTCAGCGGCGTGTTTCTGTCTCCTGAGATGGAAGTGCGTTACATTATTAAGCCAAATGTTTATTTTAAAGTCCTGATCACACTAAATGTTTCTGAGCTGAAATTATTGAGATGTTTAATAAAATTCATGATCAGATCAGAAATTTGGTTCATGGGATTTAAAACTAGAATTTAATTTATCCTACAGCAAAATTAGTTATTTAAACTTTATATTGTGAGTAAAATAATAGAGAAATGCGTCTCTTTAACTGATTGAGGTCAGTTTTTTTCTTGCATATTGTGAAATAATTATTTGGTTTAAAGTGCAGCATTAAGTCAAAACTCTCAATTCAAGATTAATTAACATAAAAAC
The DNA here is from genome assembly GCF_027474105.1 of Poeciliopsis prolifica. NCBI lineage: Eukaryota > Metazoa > Chordata > Actinopteri > Cyprinodontiformes > Poeciliidae > Poeciliopsis > Poeciliopsis prolifica. Next base: position 3,038,316 of record NW_026562424.1, read on the forward strand.
AATGTTTAAGCAACTTATGTCTAATTGTTAAATCAACTTCCTGAACTTTAATTTCTGAGTTAAAACCAAAACAATTTTCTTGTTGAATTAAATTGCATTTTCAAGGCAGCAGGTGGATTTTCATTTTCAAGTTAAACCAGTTTTAAATGTTTTACAGTGTATGTTTTGGGTCCCATTTGAGATCTAACCTCACCAAACCTGTTTGGGACCCACATATACATGCAGTCAGAATTTCCTCTCAGAAATGCCTGTAATCTGAGACAAAATGACACGACTGTCAGCCGTAAGCGTAAATCATGAGACAGTCAGAACAACTTGTCTGACCCCCATCGGATTCGCTGCACGCCGTTTTCCCAGTTATCTGATATCCAGTGCAGGAAGCAGCAAAGATGAAACGACACATTCATTGTAGAGTAATTATATAATCATTTTAGGAATATATTTTGTTAAAGCCAAGTTTGATTTTACCAGATTTCTTTATGAGACATAAAGTTAAAATAAATTGTCTGTTTCTGAGGATAAGATGTTCGGTTGACATTCTATGTTTTCTGCTTTATGCTAAATAAACTTTCTCCATATCCATCTCCAGGTTGCAGAATCTACTAAAAGCACATCCTCCTCAGGTCCTGCAGAAACAGTAAGGCATTATTATTATTATTATTATATATTTCAGTCATTCTGTCATAAGAGGAAATATTTGTCTCATTTTTCGGTTTAGGCGTCGCCCACGTCGAGTTCTGCCTCCAACATGGAAGCCTGGAAAACTCTGACTCGTTACCTGTCGGGTATCAAAGACCTCGGTGAGCGAAATCTGACCTCGTTACATAATGAAAGCAGCAAAAATACATTATACTGTTTACCTAATACAATCATCATCTGATGACTCTGTTGCGTCTGAAACAGAGTCAGAAGTCGAAGTCACAGATGAGATTTCGATCGACGGCTTGCTTGGCAACGTGAACCGTGAATCCTATTTCCGCTACAGCGGCTCCCTCACCACTCCTTCCTGCAACGAAGCCGTAGTTTGGACAGTCTTTAAAGAACCAGTTAAAGTGGACCGACACCTGGTATGTTTCACTCATCACCCCCAACGTCTGACACCTCAAACACTAGAAACATGGGGAAATAATTTGGTTTAACGAAGGTTTAAGCAGCTGAAACAAACCAAAATATTCAATTTAAGGCATTATTCAGAAATAGATCTGATTTTTTTTTTATCCCTTTTGACCCGCTGGATGCTGCTGGGAAGAACAACAAACACAAAACAACAGAGGAGTCAGAAGTGTTACAAGGAGATGCAGTTTTCCTGTAAAACACTATAAGATAGAAGTTTATCCCTGGTCACATGAGAGCTTTGAATGTGATTAAGCCTGAAACATGCCAGCCTGATGTATGTTGAACTTTAAAGGAATGTGCAAATGCAGCTGAAGTAATGTGATCAGATGAGTCACTCCTCAGACAAAAGGCAGTTAAACACCTGCACATTGATGGTGTCAGTAAAGAATGGTGGAGGCGGCAGCGGCGGCGGCGTTCTTATGACACGTGGCGCATTCTCAAAAGGCAAAGATAAAACTGATCCAAATCACAGGGTCACAGATTACTTTAGAAGCACACCTTGTTTTAAATCCGCTGGTGTATGTGTTTGGTTTAAATCTTTATGTCAGTATTTAGAAAACTAAAATTTAGCCCTTTAAATGGCACTAAGAATGAGCCGGGAAGTAAAATCTGTGTGTCTCCCTGGTTTAGTTGTCAGGACAGATGTTATCGTTATCATGTGATGAAAACTTACTGATTAATCTCCCATGTGACTGATTGTCATCAAACCTGCACAAAGACACGTTAGATCTAATCTCTGGTCATTTTTATATTTGGTTGGTATATGTTTGGTTCGCTAGCAGACAAACAAATTAGTTTTAAAACTTATATCAGGGATGGCAAAAGAAAAGTTTTTCCCAAATTACCCCAAAAATATTTTCTTTCCAATAAGCAGATACATCCTGGTCTCTCTTGTATGCAGCTACAAATTTAAAATTAGATGTCAAATATATGAAAAAGAACATTGTTGAAAAAATGTTCATATATTCTAAGGTTGAGATGAAACTGCATGAAAATGATCTCAACTATTCAGATCACCAGCAACAAAAAGGACAGAATCAAAACTGTCAGAAATAGTTTGGATGTTTTCTTTCTTTCCTTCTCATGTAAAGTTTCCGTTTACATCTTGGAAGGGATGAAAGAGACGAGACTCCCATGTTTGACCTGTTTTACGTTTTGCACATCGCTTTCTGGTGCGTTTATATTCTAGAGAAAAAAAATAAAACTCCAGATATCTCACAAACCTTATGAAAACCATGTTAAAGCAGAAAGTACGGTGCATCTCAGGAAAGACTTTCAGTATTAAATTATACCGCATGAACTGATCAGTACATTATTGCAAGAGATTTTTCCCCATGTCCTTTACGGGATTCTCAAATGTCCCTGATGCTGGTTGCTTCATCATAAAAATCTGTTTTGCCTCTATAATATCCTGTGGCTTCATTATATTCTGGAACAACAAAGATCTGGAAATGTCCTTGCTTTTGCTCGTAATCAGAAACGTTTTTTAAAAATCATCAATTAGAATAAAATATTCGTCTCTTCCTTTCCTGACTGAACGTCTTCACTACTGATGTGTCAACGTGACGTTTAACTCCATCAGATGGCGATGTTCCCGGAGAATGCAGGACATCACAACGTCTTCCGGCCAGGTCAGGCTCTTCGTTCCAGGAAGATCTACACCACGGCTGCAGCCTCCAGGCCTGGACCGGGAACTGGACCGGGAACTGGACCGGGAACTGGACCGGGAACTGGACCCGTCTGGGTTTACCTGCAGCTGCTGCTGCTGCCGTGTCTCTGCGTTCTCTTCTCTTAAGGTCCGCTCGTGGAAAAACAGAGTTAAATATGTGAATTATTCCTGAAAGATTATCTGCTTGCAAAACCAAATTTCATCAGTGATGTAAAAGCCTGAGAGGTGATTTTAAATCTGTTTAGTTATGTCTGCATGTCTACAATTTATATTTATGATTTTGCTGTTTCAGTATGTAATACAGATTCTGCCTCATGTATCTTTGTTTCAAATAATTTCATTATTGATAAATATAAAATTAACAAAACAGATTTTAAAAAATACTTTTTTTGTGATTTTTGATGTTTCTGTTAAAACCAGGGAGGAAAAATTGCTCTTTTTTTGTTACTTTTTGAAATAGCATGATGTATTATAGCAATTAATGTAAATGTTTTTTTAGAATCTATGACACTATGGGATTCTTTAGCATAATTTATTGTCATAAAGGTACTCAGAGGTAAGGTTTGTTATGAGAACAGAATATTTAAGAGCATAAAGCCCTTCAGGGTGAAATGTGCGCTTCAGATTTATTTCCATTACAAACCTGATGGTGATATTTTAAAATCTAAGACAAAAAAACAGAAAACCAATAAATAAAAAAACACACTGAAACATTGGAGCCGCATTTAGTAGTTTAGTCTACAATCTTCTTCTCTTCTAATTAAATAAATTTGGTGTTTTAGATGAACTTTTTATTGCGAGTTGAATAAACAGAGTTTTTAGGTCATCACCCATAAAACTGAAATAAGAAACAGAGCTGGAACTATTTCCCAGAATGCTTAGCAGCATGTTTTTGTACCCTTAACTGGGTGAGGGTAGTTTTTTTTTTCTTGCATATTTTGACATAATTATTTGATTTAAATTGCAGCATTAAGTTAAAACTCTCAATTCAAGATTCACTTTAAAACAATGTTTAGACAACTTGTCTCCTGTTGTTAAATCAACTTCATGAACTTTAATTTCTGAGTTAAAACCAAAATAATTTTCTTGTTGAATTAACTCGTATTTTCCAGGCAGGAGGTGGGCTTTCATTTTCAAGTTAAACCAACTTCAAATGTTTTACAGTGTGCAATAGGTTCATTTAGAGTTTGTTGGAATCTGATCCAAAACCTGTTTGCAGTAAAACCCAAATGGTATGTAAATGTTAGAAGATTTCCATCCAGTATTAAACTATTTTATGCTTAACTTTCTGAAATGTCCCTGCAGAAGGAAACAAACTTCCTGCATGCATGTTCTCTTAGGATGCTCCAGTTTTATGCTTTTTTATGCTCAACGTTCTCAAATGTCCTTACAAAAGAAAACACAAAATAGTTTTATGCTTTTTTTATGCTCAACGTTCTCAAATATCCTTACGAAAGGAAACACAAAACCAAACTTCCTGCATGCATGTTCTCTTAGGATGCTCTAGAAACACAACTGTTGGGTTAATTGGTTTCCCTGAACATTCCTGATAAGCAAGTTTAGACCTCAAATAGGTGTGTTGTTGGATAGAGAAATGCTTCTTGAAGCCTGTCAGACAGTGTTTAAATCAGTTTACTGTGTGAAATATCTTTTCACTTATGACTCATTTTGTGAGAACTTTTCCTGTTCGGCTGGTTTATCCTTAGCATGAAAACAATATGTACCATTGTATGTGGAAAAATATGTGGAAAAAAGCTATATTTTTTAAATCTATGATCTCTTCTGGGAAGTCTGTCCTCAAGGTTCAGGATTGTTTCTGGGGTTTTTCTTTGTGAGGTCACCTACTGATGTGGGACGAGAAGGCCTCGCTCTTATGGTGCGTTCACACCAAACACGTTTCGAGCAACAGGGCCGACCGTTTTGCGTGTTGCGCGTCAAGCTCTGCACGATTTGAAGCTTTTCGAGCGTTTTTGATTTGTTTGTTTATTTTGAACAGACAAAAGTAAAAGCAAGAAAGAATAATAAGAAAAAAAATTAAGATTAAAACAAATTATCGTGCCCAATTGACATGCAATTTTATATGATCCGTTTTAAAATACAAGATCTAATGAGTTCTCACCCCTTTTATACTCTTCAACTTACATTACATAAATCTCGCATTCTCATCTTTAAATATACAATTATTTACACATGTTTTATATATTTTCTTATTCAATTTTTATGTAGTTGTTTAGTAATGACTGCATAACGAGATAAGACACAGGAAGATGCTATTTTATATTTTATATTTGTTCTTAAGGAAGGTTTATTGTAACTTATAACTTTTACTATTTGAAAATATTGCCCCCGCAACCTAAGCATCCAAATCCATCCACCAGAAACGTTGAGTGACATTTCCAAACATTAAATAAACATTTATTTAGGCAAAATATGCAGGAGACGGTGGAAGAGTTTGAAGAACAAGGAGTCTCTTCTCTCCGCTCGTCTACAGTCTGACTGCAGAGGGTTCACTGCAGCAAACCCCTTGGTGGATGAGTTGCTCCCACTTTCTTATAACTGTGACTGTGGAATATTTAGGAAACCAGGAAATGACATCCTGTCACAGTTCTACGCTGAAATTCACCGGGCTGCTGAGAGTGAGACATAGAAACAGTCTGCATGCAGAGGTGCTGCAGTTTATGCATCTGTGGGACAATCAGGGTCGAGCAAATACGATAAAGAGTAACTTACTGACAGTTCATGCAACGCACAAGCACAAAGTTGTTCATAATTGTAGATAAAGTGAAAATTTGGTATTTTAAATGCCTCTGCAATTTATTTCTATTCACTCTGATACTCCTCAATAAAATTAAGTACAACTGATTATCTTATTTAATCAGCAGAGAACCCAGTCCTGTTCGGTTCCTGTTCGGTTGGTTTGCTGTTCTGAAAACAGCAAACCATGAAAATATTCAATGTTTAGTCTCAGCGTGAATCCAGATCAAGTTTGAAAATGAAATTTGATGTAGAAAAGCTAAAGCATCAGTTCATGAAAAAACATATCTGCTCAAGACGTCATATGAAAACGGACCCGGCTGTCCTGCAGTGAAACAGGTTTCACAGGAATGTGATTATTCTGTCACCGTCTGCAGTGTTATTTTGTAAATGTTTAGAATATTATCACCGTGTAGCGAAACCTGTCAAACATGAAGACATGCGCTGCAAGAGGCGATTATGAAACACTGGGAGTTTCATCCTGTTCTTGTTGAGCACAATAATGTTTTTACTCACCAAAGAAGAGCTACCTCCAAACTTCATAAAAAACTCAAGGAACAGAAAAACATCTGGAGACGAAGAGTTTTGTTTTTGTTTTTATTATTATGAAAAAGCGTAAATTTCAGTTTCTACCCTTTAATTCGGTAGCTGTGGACGTATTGTAAGGATATTTCCAATGTGAAAATAGAGCAAAAAAAACCAGGAAACAGTTGGTATGGAGTTTTATGACTCCATATCAATCAATCAATCAATCAATCAATCAATCAATCAATCAATCAATCAATCAATCAATCAATCAATCAAGTTTACTTGTGTCACACTTTTCTGTAGTTCAAAGTTTTTTACAACATAAAAACACAAAACATAACAGCCAACAACATTTTGTCAATGTTGCCCAGTTTGCCATTTATTATGACTCAAAAGCAACTTTTAGTCCAGAGTTAAAGGAACTCTGTGTTTTCTGTGTTTTCCAGATTTGTGATGCACAGAAGCTGAAAGCTGTTTCCTCATGTTTGGTTCTGGTTCTGGAGATGCAGACCAGAACCAGAACCAGAACCAGAAGACCTGAGAAGGATGGAAGTTTGGTACCACAACATCAGTGGTTTCTAAACTAACAGTATAAAATGCAAAGTTCTGAACATGAATTAGTCTTCATGAATGTTTAAGACTGTTGTGTAATTCGGTAAATGTTGACACTTTTAATGCAACTTTTAGTGCAACTTTGCATTAAAAGTGTCATTATTTACAGTGAACATGTTGCACACATTCCTGGTCATGACTGCTGTTACATCATATTTATGACAGTAACCTCTTCAAATACAGTATTACCAACAAGTCAAGTTCCTTCTGGAGAAACATTTAATGCCAAGATAAAGACTAATCCACCAGTGTTATTATCAGTCATGCAAGTCCTGCCAGAAACATGCAACAAATCATCAGACTTTGGCAAAAGTAGACTCCGATGTTCAAGAACCATTTGGAGGTTGTTTGTTTTTCTTAGAAGCATCTCTTTTATTTTGGTCTTGCTTTTGTTTTTATATCTGTGCATCACAAGCTGAGGTTTTTGCTCCTTCCTGCTCTGAGACGTGGAGTGAATCAGGAGGTGGATCCGTTGCTGCTGGTCTAAATTTAGAACAAATTCGGGAAGTTGTGTTTGTCATCTAAACTAAAAAAAAATAAAAAAATCTCTAAATTACGGTAAAGACCAGCATCTCTGCTTGCCCAATTTTACCGTATTTAAGGAAAAATACAGTTCAGGGTTTCTGTATTTGCACTGTAAATACTTATACTTTAAACTCTGTTGTTGCCAGAATTTTAGAGTTTACGGTAAAATTCAGTAAAAGTTTACAGTATAAATACCAACTTAGGGTTCCTGTATTCATACAGTAAAATTATGTGGTTGCCAGAATTTTACTGTATTTATGGTAAAATATGATAAAATTTTACCATAAATAGGTTTTATGGTATTGTCGTATAAATTTTACCATATTTGTCGGGTAAAATGATGTGGACCCCCTTCATAGAAAACAAAAACTGTAATTTATCGTAAATTAAAGATGTTGTTTTAGAGTGTACGTCTGCAATAATACACACACGTGAAAATACTGCCGTGCTTTTCTAATTTGCAGCCAGACGCCTGTGAATAGATTGACATGTTGCAATGAGGGCAAAGCACAAATGACAATTAAGTCTATTTCCAGTCTCCTATTGAAAACAAGTCAAATCTCCTGCTAATGTTTCTCACAGTCATTAACCTGTAAAAGCACAAAGTTTCAACCAAATTATAAAATTCAACAATGCAGCACACCAATATTTATTAGTTGGTTCATTTACAGACTGCAAGCAGCTTAGCGTGCTTAATCTGCAGTTATGCATCAAAGTGAGCAAATGTTTAGAATAATTTACATTCCGTTTACAGTTAAACTTTGATTCTGCTGACAAAATGAATCAATGTAGATATTTCTGGATTACATACAGAAAACAAGAACAAGAACCAGGCATTTCCCCTATAAATTGTTGAGATTTCCTCAACTTGCATTACCGATGTAAGGTATTTTAGGTCCGTATGTGATTGATTTGTTCCTTTGATAAGTCATGCATCAGGTATTGACGTCATTCAAGCATGAATTCCTGCAGAAATGAGATCTATAAAAGGTCAGGATGAGGCAGGACAGCAGACACCTGCGTGGAAACACCTGCACCCAAAGGTAGGAGCATCATTTTTTAAAAATCTTTCTACTTTTCCTCACTTTCTAATCAGACATTTTTACTTTTCGTTTTCCATTTATTTGCATTTAGGTAATTGTTAAATGCAAATAAAACATTTTTTTCCAGCTTCTATTCGTATTTGTCATGTTTGTTTCTTCCTCAGATGAATTTTCTGACTATAATCGCTGTTGCTGTGTGCGTCCTTGCACCAAGTGCAGATTGTGCCTCCAACGCGATCGGTAGGAAAAAAGAAAAATAAAATAATATGCACTTACATTTAGGAAAGCGGGGCCTACTAACCGGCTTGATTCTCTTCCAGTGTGGTGCTACCATAACTCCAGCTGCAGTAAGTATCCGCCGGGTTCCTCTGTGCGCTCTAACATCATTTGGCTGCAGCCGCTCAGCTCCTGCCTCTGCCGCAGGTGACGCCACCTGGCCGCTCATCTCCCCGCTCTATTGCAACGGGACGCGTCAGTCGCCCATCAACATCGTGTCCGCCAACGCGACGGAGGACGAGAAACTGACGGAGTTCAGCTTCCAGGGATACGACAACAGATCCGCCTTGGCCACAATCACGAACACCGGGGACACTGGTGCGTTAGACTGCGGAGGCGCAGCATCCGGCGCACGCAGATTTTATCTGGTGGCCAGATGAGTTGCATGAATCAGACGCTGAATTAGCTCTAAACTGGAAGACATCATGGAAAAAATATTAATAATATTTATTTAACAAGATTTAAGAAAAAAACCTTGAGATCTTCACTGACTCAGACGCGGTAAAGGGGAATTTATTTAATATAAATAGATAAACAAACAGCTTTCAAATGAAACTCTAATGTTGCTCACTGTGATATGCAGACAATGTTGAGTAATTGTGCTCAGATTTACATTGAATCTATTTCTTTAATTATTTTATACCAAAGCCTCAACATCTGTGTTTTTTTATGTTGGCTAAAAAAAGGCAGAAAATGTTTTTGTTGGGAATGATTTAACCCATTTTCCCAGAAGACGTGGAGGCTTCAATAAATGGAAGTTATTCACAATTTACTCCATGATAAATTGTGTAAATAATCAAATAGTTTTTTTAATAGAAGGATGATGTAGAGAGTTTAGATATTGAGTCCAAACAATAACTAATCTGGTTTGTTGGAAGTTTCATTTGTGCCATTGGAGGAAGTATTTAAAATCAGTTTTTCTTCATTTCCTTTTCTGCTTCCAGTCAAAGTGAACTTCCATGCTGGCGTCAAGGTGTCAGGAGGAGGCCTGTCTGAGAGCTACGACAGCCTGCAGTTCCACCTCCACTGGGGAAACGGCACGGCTCAGCCCGGATCAGAGCACACTGTGGACGGCAAGCGCTTCCCCATGGAGGTATTTCTAATCCCCATGCAAACGATTAGACCTCGTGTGCGTTAGCTTTCTTTAAAAAAACGTGTTTTGTTTTCATTCCTCCTTCAGCTTCACATTGTGAACAGCAAGTCGACCTACAACACCAACACCAACCTTGCTGTGCAGGACTCTGAAGGACTCGCTGCTCTCGGTTTCTTCATTGAGGTGAGCGGAGATGACCTCATGTTTGAGAGCTTTTCTGGTTTTCTGCAGCTGCTTTACCAACATCTCTCTCCACGTTTGAAGGAGCTGACAGGAGAAGACGATCAGCCAGCCAGCTGGAAGAATTTGACCTCCTACTTGTCAAGCATCTCAAATGCTGGTAAGCTGTGGGAGTGTTTCACGCTCAGCAATAATTAACTTATTTAACAAACCACCTAACTTCCTGAAATTGCCCCAAATTAACTCATTAATCATTAGCCAATAAATTATGAATTTAAAGTTTAAAAAATAAATCTATCTACATACAAGCCGAAATATAATTGTCTCTGTTCTTTTCTTTGTTCATTAATAAGAAGGTGAGGCTGTTTTGTAAATGTGACTGGACACATTGACACGCAAACTCACGGCGTTTTGAGATATTTACAGATTCTGAAAGCGTTAATTATGAGCTTTCTACATGGGAATTAAAAAAGAAGTCATGTTGTGTCCATTAATGACATTTGATTTGTAATTTAGACGCATAATAAAAGAAAAATAACATTTAGTTGTTTTGGCAGAAACAGAAATCTTCTTCTGCACCATTAAGTAACCACTTAGGTCCATCAGTTGTGTTAAATAAAAGTAATAACAGCTGTTGACATGCGAGAAAAGCGTCAGTCAGCAGAGTTGTAACAGAGACTTGTTCTCCGGCGTGGAGCCGTTCAAAAGAATCGATTCACTCCTGAACGACACATTTGCCCGTATCTTCAGTTTTTCTTTTGAGTGGCCCGGTTTTAAGCTGCTTATTCATCATTATTATTTTCAAGCAGAATCTTCTGATAAGCAAACTGCAGGCGTCGCACTTTGGCATTACGACAAACGCTCGTTTACGTGCAGTACCTCACGGACCGCTAGGGGGCAGTGTGGTAAAGCCCATTTGTTTTTGAACGCCTCACTTTGATGCTCGTTTTTCTCCCCAGGTGACATTACCACAATCCAACATAATATTTCTCTGGACGATCTCCTTTCTGGCGTGAACCGAGCCAATTACTACCGCTACCTGGGTTCGCTGACCACGCCTACCTGTGATGAAGCCGTCGTTTGGACCGTGTTCAAAGAACCGATTAAAGTCAGCAAAAACTTGGTGAGTTTCTCCATAAGGGAGGTTCTGATTTGGATCTTGCAGAGTGGTTATTTTCCCATGAGGCTAAGCGTTATCCATCCTCCCTTCAGATCGACCTCTTCAGCACAAGCATGCGCATCAAAAACTCCACCTCTCCTCTGATGGTTAATGTGTATCGAGGCATCCAGGCATCACAGCCGGTGTCAACGCAGCCGAAGGCAAGCTCCTCCACCAAATCTGGCTACTCTCTGTCTCTGATGACCTTTGCCCTCATAATGGCGAGATATTGAAACAAAAGCTCAAAAGCTCAGGTGGAAGGTCAACTTTTGGATAAAACATGCATAAAATGCCAAACCTCAGCCCTGCACATGTTGCAGGTTTTGTATGTGTGTGCGGAATGAAAAGACTTTTCTGCCTTGAACTAACTATGCAACACAAATGCATCTGTTACTTATTTACTCGTTTATTCTTCTTGCACTTTGCAGAAATGTCTGTGTGTTTAAATTGCACTAAAATCGAGCCTGAAACAGTTTTTAGTTTGTGATGAAGGTTCAAGGTGTAACTCTGGTTTATGAAGAACACATTATTTACTGTCATTGAAGATAAAAATGCTTTCAATAAAATATTTATCAATGACTTCTATGTGTTTGGTTTTTAATCTTCAGTATAGTTTTCAGTTTTTACACAAGGTTCTGTGAATTAGTCTGTGATGCAAAACAAACCTTTTTTTGGTATAAAATTATTTGTTCACAATTATATTCAGACTTTTTCTTCATAATTTTATATTTTGTTTTAAATATCAAATGACTGATGTTTTGATCAGATACTCTGTATTAGAGTATTCTTTTTACCAAATGCGTTTTTACTCTCACTTGAGTAATTTCTTAAGAAATTCATTTTCTTCAAGAAGATTTTCTTATTGCATGGATGAAGCATGAATGGATGGATTAACTATTACTAATACATTCTCTGTAATTCATATAAAAAGTGTACTATAGTCTTGGTAAATAACACCTGCGTGATCCCAGAGGCCATATTTCAACCTCTCTTCAGAACTGGAACAAATACCACTACAGAGACTTTGGACTGGTCTGAGTCACAGCTAAACAATGTCTGAATTGTAAAGATGATACGGAGTCATTAAGTAAATCAAACATCTGAATAAAAAACTTTTCTTAAAACACAAACCAATCACTGAGGTTTTTTTAGGTTTGCTTACAGTGAATTCAGATTTGTTTGATCACAGAGACAGAGCGTTAACAGCTGAGCATCGAGAGTCTCTTAGGTAAATAGGTCGCGCTGTTTCCTCAGAACCGTCTCTTGATCTTTGACTTGTCTGATTGCAGTGTCACTGAGGAATGTTCAGAATTTACCTGTGTGCTATGACATGTGACAAACACAATAACCTTCACCTTCAGGTGCACAACAGAAATAAACCAAAATATGTCCTTGAAGGCGATTAGACGAGTTTCTGATACGACTTCAGTAAAGTGTTGTTTGGGTAATTGAGGTGCGTTCCACCTGTATTGGTGTTAAAACAAGGTGCAGCTCTTGTTCCTCATTTGGGTTCCTCTGTTAGGCAAGGCAAGTTTATTTTAAAAAAAAAACATTTCAGCGACAATCAAAGTGTTTCATATGATAAAAACATAAAACAATACATATCAATGACATAGTAAATAACAGGAAAGATATAGTATAATGTTTAATATTTATCAAAGGCAAAGCTAAACAACTTGGGTTTTTGCCTTGATTTAAAAAACATCAGCGCTTCAGCAGTTTTATGAAAGCTTGTTCCAGATTAGAGGAGCTTAGACGCTGAATGCTGCTTCTCCATGTTTGGTTCTTGTTCTGGGGTTGCAGAGACTAAAGTTAGAAGACCTGAGGGCTCTGGAAGGTTGATCCAGAGACTTTAATGAATCTTGATTCCATGATTTATAAAAGTATTTTAAATTCTATTCTCTGAGCTGCAGGGAGCAACAAAACTTAGCTTCCTGGTTTCAGTCAGAACGACAGCAGCAGCGTTCTGGACCAGTTGCAGCTGGAGGATCCGTTCATCAGACCTGTATGTTGCAGTAATCAATGCAAATAAAGATAACATGTGAATTTTAAAAATTCTGCTGAGACATTAGTACTTTAGTCCTGGAAATGTTCTTCAGATGATAAAAGACTGACTTTTCTAACCACCTTTATGTGTCTCTGAAGGTTCAAGATTGATCAGTAGTTTGTAGCTGTGATACCTGAAGCTCTACAGACTCTTGATCCTTTGGTTAAATTGATGTTGCATCTGTTCAATATTTTTGATTGGTTCATAGTCATATAGTGACACTGTAATGTAGACCTGTGCATCATCTGCATAAATAAGGACCTTTATTTTGCTATATCTAAAAACCCGAGTTACACTGTAAAACACTTGAGCCGCATTTAGTTGTGTCTACTATCTTCTACTCTTTAAGTCAAATAAATTTAGCAAGTTTTAGATTTTGTGTGTTTGTGAAAGATTAACTCGCAGTGGTAGATTGACTGTGTGAGTTTTCAAAACAGGAAACTTTTCCAGGACTCAGGGAAATTATCGTTTACCCTCAACAGCCCCGCAGGGCAAAAATCGAGCTAACATGTTGGAAATTAACTGTGGCGATGCACAGTGGGGCAGGTGTCAGCACTGCCTTCACACGCTTGTGGGTGTGTGCGTGTGTGTGTGTGTGTGTGTGTGTGTGTGTGTGTGTGTGTGTGTGTGTGTGTGTGTGTGTGTGTGTGTGTGTGTGTGTGTGTGTGTGTGTGTGTGTGTGGGTGTGTGTGGGTGTTGTTTGCCAACCTCCCTGGGGTGTAACCCACCTTTACAAGCAGAAGTTGGTTGAATGGGTGGAAATTTACCCTGACAGGGAAACACTTTCAACTTTTTCACGTCAGTTATTTAAAGTTTTGTCTTTTTGTTTGCAAATACATGAACATACCCAGGAGGAAACGCACTGGAATTCAATGTTTAGTTGTATTTAGATCTTTCTTCATTTCAGACAAAAAAAAACAAAAACTACAATTAAAGGAAAAAAACTAAACTTTAACATTGACAAAAGAAATCTGAAAAAATCTTTTAGATGAGTTCATTAATACCTGTGCAAATTTTTATACCACCTGTTACATGCAGATTTTGTGTGTTCACAAAATCAGCATTTTTTTTTATTGTTGTGATAATTTATGCAATTTATGTTGCTAAATAGGAAGCCTGCCTTCCTCTATAGGAAGCTTATAGGTCTTCTCCATACATACAGCTGTAATCAGTGTGACAGAAACCCTGTTTACTCTCATTTTCACCCTAACAGAAAGTCACAATTGGTGCAATTTAGTCAAAATACTTTACTTAAGTCTTAAACTGTTATTTAAAACGTATTGGTTTTATGGTTTCACTATTTATTTATTTTATTTTAACTGTGGAAGTGAAAAAGTGTCCAGCGATGCCAGTGGGCCTTCCAGTGTCTCAGAGGTTGCTGTAATTGCCAATTTTCCAAAGCAGCAACAGAGCAGCAGCCAAAGCAACATAAAAGCTTCTGGGAAATTAAGTTCCTGGGTTCAGGGTGGCCCAGTGAAATCACCCTTAAACCCGACAAAAACAAATGTCCTTACAAAAGAAAACACAAAATAGTTTTATGCTTTTTTTATGCTCAACGTTCTCAAATATCCTTACGAAAGGAAACACAAAACCAAACTTCCTGCATGCATGTTCTCTTAGGATGCTCTAGTTTCTCCCCTCATTCTAGAAACACAACTGTTGGGTTAATTGGTTTCCCTGAACATTCCTGATAAGCAAGTTTAGACCTCAAATAGGTGTGTTGTTGGATAGAGAAATGCTTCTTGAAGCCTGTCAGACAGTGTATAAATCAGTTTACTGTGTGAAATATCTTTTCACTAATGACTCATTTTGTGAGAACTTTTCCTGTTCGACTGGTTTGCTGTTATGAAAACATTATATACCAAAGAAAAATATATGGAAAAAAAGCTATATTTTTTAAATCTATGATCTCTTCTGGGAAGTCTGTCCTCAAGGTTCAGGATTGTTTCTGGGGTTTTTCTTTGTGATTTCTGATTATTCATTTTACACTGAGAACTCCATTAAAATAAACAATTCATCTGTGTGAATCTCTGAGGATTTCATTCAAATAGAATTTTATCCAAATATTAATACAAAAACAAGTAAGTTCAGACAATTATATAACAGCAAACCTCAAACTGTTTAATAACAAATATTCAAATATATTCAGCAGTTGCGCAAGGCATAGAAAATCTAACTACCATATTTGAAATTGTGATAACTTAAAAGGATAATTGGTTGAATATATTTTAAAACTCATCTACAACATTTGGAAATCAGAACAAGGCGCCTCAGTTTTAATCTTCTAACCTTCTAAATGTGTTTGTCTGGATCAGATAAGAAGACGTGAAAGAAGAGCTGCATTTGCTGAATAATGGTGTTAAATATCAATCTCTCCAAACAGACATGACGCATTTTTGTCCATTTTTATCTTACAAACACAAAGATGTGAAACACAACTGGGAAGGGAGAGTGCTACTATCCTACAGCTGCCAAATCCTGAAAGTAAACCCTTTATAATCAAGAAATAAATCTGCATGAGGGTAGAAAGGTGCAGAGAAAACAGCCCATATTAGTTAATTATTTACAGAAATCAACCCATTAATTATTAGCATAACAGCAACCAGCAGCAGACAGTCGCTCCTCAGTGACAGAGACGATCTGTTGAAGCTGCAGCTGCAGGACGGTGGCTTCCCAGGATTCTGCGGCGCCGCCGTCGGAGGAGGACCCGGACACCGCAGCCAGTTCATCCCAGTGGCCTTGGGAGAAACGTACTCCTGGTTCATGCCCCCGTCCTTCAGCACCCAGTAGAAGTCGCCTTTGAAGAAGTAGGCGTCTCCTGAAGAATGACAGCAGCAGCAACGTTCAGTGAGGACAACCGAAGAAGCTTGACAGCTGCGTTGAACTGATCCGTCTCTGTGGTTCTGTGCTCTCTGCAGCCGCGGTGATTCTCTACACCAGGAGCATCAAACTCATTTTCACATTCAGGCCAAATCAAGGCCGCTCTTAAAGGCCCGGTTGTCCCAGAATGTATTGATAAAGCCCGGGTACAAACTTTTAAAACATTAATAAATTCTTAAAATTACATTATATTGACTGCTTTTTAACATCAATAAGACCTCCAGGGTTTTGTGATTATTTGCAATAAAAATCAAATGTTTGTGGTACAAATTAAGAAGCATTTGCAATAATTGCATTTATATATAACAGTAAATGTTTTACTATAAGTTGACAGTAAGAAAGTTAACATCACTTAAACTGGATGTTTTTCACCATTTTTACCAAAAAATCTACAATAAACACAATTATGCCTTAGCAAAGAAAAGTGCTGGGATTTGTTGATTCTCCACAAAAATTTCATTTCAACCAAAAGGGTGAATAATCTTTTTTTTTTTTTAAATACACACAAAAAAACTACCAATAACAACTTTGAATTGCTTTGTTGTTTTGGTAACATTATATTTGAAGGGCTGTGCATAAGATTAACGTGATGCTGTCGTAAACATATAACACCTGTTATGAACATGAACCTTGTTTGTGTTTGCAGCTGTGGTTGTCATTTGGTAAATAATGACACTTTTAATGCAAAGTTGCATTAAAAGTCCATTGAAAGTGAAAACAACTTTGCATTATTTGGACAATAATGACCCCTTTAACGCAAAGTTATATTAACAGTGTCATGCATGAACAATTTGATTATTCGCAGAATAACTCCTTCATGTTTATGACAATGTCGTGTCAGTTTTATGCACACTCCTTCAATTAAAGCATAACCAAAGATTTTTACAGTAGTTCTGCATTTTCATATTTTAAATTGTGATTCCCCCTTTACCTTGTAAATATTTTAAACAACATTTGAATGTGTTTTTTTACTTGGTTATTTATTTGTTTACTTATTTATAAAGTAGAGCTGCCTGCGATCCACTGTTGACAACATTCTTCATATGAAAACATGTAGTTTGGTTTATCTGCCTACAGCTTATGTTACCTGAACCCCAGGTGATGACATCATCCATGTGGGTCGGCATTCCCGTCCAGAGGTCATTGCTCCGTGGGTAGCCGGGATCCGGCTCCGGATGGCCTGTTTTTTGGCTTTCGTCAAACCTCCAAAACTGCCCCCCGCTGAACAGGTACGTCTTCCCGTTGTGGGCCCAGACGAAGGCTGCGTCCACCCGGTCCGGCGTGGCGCCGCTCGCCGTCACCATTCTCCAGTCGGAAAGGGGTCGGGGGTAACCGCTCATCACCTTTGTGTCGCTGAAGACCCAGTACTGCGAGCCTGGACACATCAACATGGTTCAAGACTTTTGGTGGATTTCTGCTTTGAAATGAAATGCCTCGCAAAAAATATTCATACCTCCATACTTTAGTGGTTTTTAATGGCATACAGGAACTTGTTTTAAATCATAAAAAGTCCTTAAAGTCCTTACAAAAAGTATTTATTCAACTAGCAGATTATTTTACTTACAATATGGGGAAAATATTGTATTAAGTGGAATTAGTTCTTTCTTTTTATTTACTTGAAACAAGCTCTTGTAAGGTAGTTTTGTCTTATTTCAAGTACACTAAGATATTAGCAATAGAAAGTAGACCAAAAATATTAACATTTTGTTTTCTTTCCGTGGAGTATATTTTATTAATATTAAAACTGTTTGTTTTAATATTAAAAATTGAACCAAGACAAAAATACTTGGTTTGATTTTGTGTTTTTGCAGTGTCGGTTTGGTTTCTCTTTGCTTCCGCAATAGATATTTGAGCAAACTGCTGCAAGCTGCAAACATGTGGGATGAATCAGCCAGGATCAAACTCTCTACTGTAAAACAGAGCCGCAGATTAAGCTGTGGCTTTATTACCGATGAAGAAGATGATTTTGCTGTCGCTCTTTCTCTCATAAACGGCGTCGACTTTGTTTGTTCCTGTCGGAAGGCCCATCCAAAAGTTTGTGATCACAGCCGGCCTTAAGGACACCAGAGAGCCGTCTCGCGTAGTTCTCCAGAAATGTGCACCTGTTAAACAAAGAACGGGGTTAAAACATGACAACAATATTTATTTGTAATTGCTGAACTTTTATGCATGTGTTTCTTCTTGCCTCTGAAGAAGAAAACCTCTCCTCTAATGTTTGCTACTGCGTCAAAGCCTCCCTGGCATCGCTCATCGAATGGAGGCTCAGGACTGAAACAGGGAGAGATTTTAAATGCAGTTACAGGAGAACACCACTAGATGGCGGAACAAGACTAAATGTGACCACAGTTCACAGTTTACACTCCTAATAATGTGAATAAATATTTTTATTTTGATATATTCTTTCAGTGGAAACATATTAAAACATTTCAATTGTGAATCATAACAAAAAGCAAGTCGAGTTTCATGATTTTGTTGAGTTTCCATAATATATATATATATATATATATGTATATGAGCTGCACTGGGCTGTAAGCCTCTGGTTTCTCCTCCTCTCGGTTTCCCACCAGGATGCAGCAGAGGGCTGAGTCTTTAACAAATCTCCTATGCAGGATGCAGCCCTGCGTCTCCAACAGCGAACCGTGGATTCTTTCACCCCAAGCTTACATGCAGTTTATATGGTGCTACTTAAAAGCTGCACCATATAAATTTCTTAGTGTGGTTTCCACTATGAGGAGTTTGAAAACATTTCTCCATAGTGACCCTGGTGGTTGAAGAAAAAAGCCGCGTGCTTCAAACCGTGGGGAAAAAGTAGCAGCTTATAGTCCAGAACATACGGTAATTCTCACTCATTTAAATTCAGTTTCATTTACTAATATAGAGCAAACGTCATCTGGAGACGCTTTACCAAAACAACAAGAAAACTTTTTAATTTAATCCCACTCACAAGTATGACATGTTATTGAGTGGAAAGTTTCCTTTGCTCATTGTGACACCTTGAGCTCGAACAGGATGAGTTCATTTCCTACCAGCATGAAAGATGCCACAGATTCAGACACGACTATAAAAATAATGCTTTGAACAATTTGTGAGAAGTGACCTGACATACAGATTTTGACATATTTTACATATTTCACCTTGTTCACAAGTAAAACACTCAGAGACTCTGCAACTCTTCTGATTCCTGTCTTGGTTGTTCTGTTTACATCTCCAAACCTCCTAACACTGAAACTTTGCAGATTAAGAACAGTCTGAGTGTTTTTAATAGAGACGAGGTGAAGGAGGCTAATGCTAGGATGCTTTATCTTTTCCCAAACCAGTTTGGATTGTTTCCAGATTCGTCGTTTGGTTCCTCACACATGAAAGCCAATCATTCTGGATCAAACTGTAAATAAAATCTAAAATCCTCCTCCAACAGCGACCCAAATTTACAAACTTCATGTCTTCTGAAGGAGAAGACAAAATTTGGACCCAATGACAAGACAAATGTTTGTAGGAATCGACACAATGCTTTCAACAAACCAACCCCGAAGAAACTATCAATCATAGTCATGTTAGCATTATGCTAGCAGGTTTGAATCCTGGACTCACCTGCAACTATTTTATTTTTTATTAGTACTGGATATGTTAAAAAAAAGGACTCTTGTTAATACCCTACAAGTCAACATTTGGGTCCTGAACCAGGAAACCAACCAGTTTAAATCACCAGTTCTTGTACGAAGAGAAGAGTTGCCAGATATCAGAATAATGTAAAAAAAAGAGGCTGAACGCATGACGCACCATCCCAGTGAACAGAACCTGACAGAATAATGTCAGGACCTGGTTGGTTGTTTCCAAAAGCAAGTGGTTCCTCAGAATGCTGTCTGTATTCCACCGAAATACAACAGTTCCAATGAATCATAAAATCCCCGACTTCAGCTTTGGAAACATCTATGATGGCAGAACAGAATTAGAAGTTGTGGTATTTCACTTCTGTGAACTCACAGCCTTGTTGGCCTCGGGGGAAGAGGACTCGGAAACAGCGGGGGGTCAGGATTAACTCCACCTGGTCGTGTGTCGTCTCTGGCGCCTGAAACACAGAATCATGACTTTAAATAGGAACTGAAACCTGATGACAGCATGAGAAAAGTGGCGGAAGAACCATATACTTCTGTTCAGTTCCAAAACGCACACAGCTGAACAGAAGTAGCAGATCCAACACTGATCAGGATTAAAAATAACAATTTTATCCCCAATCTAAATCGCTTGTTTTAAGAAAAAATAAAGTTACCATCAAACACAAACTTCATTTCTAATAACAGCAAGCTGAACTTTTATTTTTCTGTTTTTATGACAATTTTAACTTTAACAAAACTTTATTAGTTTGTGAAAGGGGCTGAAGATGGAGATATTCCCCAGATTATTACAGATTACCTACTGATCTAAAAGCAACACAGCTTCACCTCAGAATATAACACGATTTAACCTCTTAAAAACCTTCTAAAACATTTGCAAATTAATGTTTCACTTTCACTGAAGTGTTTCTAAGCACTTTAGTTTAAACTGTGCGCTGAGTGAATAATCTGAGCCAAACAAAAGATTAATTGGAGCTTTTTCAGAGGCAAAGCAGGGAGTTGATTTAGATCACAACAATCAAACACAACGAGAAGCAAAGCAATTTACAGGAGAAACATTAAAAGAACAAAACATTACGTTTTGCTATAGAAAGTTTAAAACGGTTTATGAAAACGTGCTGTAATCCACATTGTCTTCTATCCTCCACATTGCAAAAACACAAAATGCAGTTTCTACTGTAAATATCGTACTGCTTCAAATAAAACAGAGCTAACCTAAAAGTTAGTTGTTAGTTATTTTTGCCTTATTTCAAGTGTAACAAGATATTTACACTGGAAATGAGGCAAAAATACTTGGTGAGATTTTGTGTTTTGTTCATTTTTAAAACCTTTTTAACCAAAAAGGTCCTAAGCTTATTATTTATTTTTATTTTTATTTAATTTATTTTACTAATGTGAACATCGTTAGTGGAAAAAAGTAGCGGCTTATAGTCTGAAAAATACGGTAAATGCATTCTAGAGTTTGCAGAGCAGAGACTGTGGGTGCCACTGACCGTACAGCTGCTGGATGGCCAGCCTGTCGTCCAGTTCCAGCTTGTACTGGGAGACGTCTCCCACCGGGCCCTGGTAGTACGGCCTCATGATGGACGGATCCGAGGAGGAGTGGGAGAGGCCGAGCGCGTGGCCGAACTCGTGCACCGCCACGGTGAACAGGTCTGTGGTGCTGCCGTCGCCTGTGCAAGTGGAAACATCAGCAAAAACACTCAATCTGACCAAGATTTTGGTCTATTTTAAAGCGCAATTATCTCAGTACAGTTGGTCTGAGACAAAACTAACTTACAAATAAGTTGTTAGTCAGATATTTGAGCATGTCTGAAGTAAATAATCCACTAATCTTATAAGGGACTATTTCGCCTTTAATAAGACATTTTGCCCAAATTATATCGTAAGTGAGATAATCTGTCAGTGGAAGCAGAACAGGGTTGCTGGGTAATGGGCTGGGCCTTGGGTTAGGGTTTAGGGTTAGGGTTAGGGTTAGGGTTAAGTTAAGGGTTAGGGTTAAAAAGGTCTTACCTCTCACTGAGAAGTCACTCGTAAGTTAGTTTTGTCTTATTTGAATTGCAGCAGAAACTTTACCAAAAGTAAATTTTTTGCGCTGTTTCATATTTCTGTCACTGTTATTGTAAAATTGTACCTCCGTAGCTCCAGGTCTCATGGTCGTCAAAGTGCGTGTCGCCGCTGACTTCGTCCGCGCCAGGAAAGAAGGCGTGGGCCAGGGTGCCGCCCGGCCCGTCGAACGGATACCCGTCTTCATGGAGCAGGGAGGCAAACGAGACTCTGATGTCGCCTGCAGCCGCGCCGTCGCCCGGCAGCTGCCTGAAGCTCAGCGGAGCGGCGTCACTCCAGGCTTTCAAGGCGTGAGCCAGGAGACTTTTCACCTCGTTATGGCGAACAGGGGATCTTGACGGGAAGCTGTGGATGCTGGAAATAAGAAAAAAAGACTTTATTAGAACAAACACTTCAAAAACAGAACATTTTACCAGGTATTTTTGGCCTGATTAGTAGTTCAAATATCTTAGTACATTTGAACTAAGAGAAAAATAACTTACAAGTAACTTTTCAGTAAGACATGGGAACTTGTTCTTGGGCAATAATTCATAAATATTGATAGAAAAAGTACTAGTTATATGTCATTTGCCAGTGAATCAATGACTTATCATGAGTCCCATATTATTAGAAGTTACCATATGGGAAAATATATTGTTACACTACAATACTTTACTATGTACAACAATGTTTTCAACAATATTAAGAAATTATTGACCTAAAAAAAGCTCATATTTCTTTGGAAGTATGTCTTGTTATGAGTGAAATAGTCTAATAATGGAACCAATACATTTTCATCAATATTGTTTATTTAACACAGGCTTGTATATTTTGCTGAAAAGATGCTTATAAGTTAGTTTTGTCTCCTTTCAAGTTTGCTAAGGTATTTTCAGTAGAGACTAAACAAAAATATTTGGCAAGATTTTCTGTTTTTGCATTTCAAGTTATTTTCTTGCTTCTCTAAATCAGACAATAATAAGTGAGAATGATTTAACAAGAACACTTTCAGACAGAGTGGGGTTTTCAAATGAAAACAGCTGTTTGCAAATTAGATATGAAACATCAAAAGAGTTAAAAAAATAAATATGTGGTTCCCCTGATATTAAGCTGTGAAACTGCGGTTAACGAAATGATCATGATTCATGCAGTTGCGTGTTGAACCTGCAGAGCAGCATGACAGGAAACACACCTCCATGTGAGATCAGTCTTGTGCCACTTTTGGCCTAACAGAGCGTATCTCTTCCTCCTCCTCCTCCTCCTCATCTCCTCGCCTCCGATGATGTCTGGGAGCGAGCATCGCGGCGTGGACATGAGCTTCAGCGTTTCGCTGTCTGGAGCAACAGTTCGACATCATGTGTTAAACTGAGTGGACAAAAGGAGAACTTAGACAATGTTCCCACTCGATGTGATGCAAGAGCCACAAACCTCAAGGAGTTTTAATGGGATTGTGTGTAGAAAATTACATAAATTCATCTTTACAGTTCAGACGGATTCTGTCAAAAACATCAGTTGTCACAGATCTTCAATTGGATCCAGGTGTGGGCTTTGACTAGGTCATTCTAACACTTTAGCCATTCATTTGCTCTCTATTGAGCTCCATCCATCATCTTTTTTAACTCTGACCATCGTCCTTGTTCCTTTTGAAACAAAAGCATTCCCACAGCATAATGCAGCCACCACTGTGTTACAAGGGAGAGATGATGTTTTCAGGATTATGTGGAGTTTTGTTTTTTTCTTTTGTTTCATAAAAACAGCAGTGGAAAAGGTTCAGTCTCAGCTTTTTCCAAATATATATTTTGGCACCAAATATATCAAAATACATATTTATATTTAAAACTACATGGAATAATACAACCTAAACTTCACTACATGTGGAAAAACAATTTCTATATTATTTTTTGCAGTTGTTTTACAAATAATAGGTTAACATTTTCCTGTTGGGGAAAAATATCAAACTTGTTAACTTGTTTATAGTATATTTAATGTTTTTCAGCTGCTGTTACTTTCAAATCGTTGAAAATAACAATAAATACCACTCTGCACTTCAAAATCAAAATATTCTTGTTTTACTTTGCTATCCTGTAAGGTTAAAACCAACAGCCACAACAACACTGGTTTCATTTAACTGGTTATGAATGATGCTAATGATAGTAGGTATGCTACGCATATTAGCTAGTTTAGGAACGGTAAAACATTTGGTGTTGACATGTTCGGATGGGGAAAATTTAAATTAAAATCTGCTTGGGGCCCCAAAAAGGCTTGGACCGGCCCTGGAGGTTTGACTGTAACATGTCAAAACATAAAAAAATAAATACTTTTGTAAGGCAAAATATGAAAAACATCATTCGCAAATCATGTTTTTTTTGCATGTGTGTATTCTACCAATTAATCCGGTTTCCTGGATCCCTCCGAATCTCTGCATGACGCGGATCGCTTGCTCAATCCCTTCTTTGGTCTGCAGTTTGCTGGTGCGTGGATCTGGAGGGGGAAGGTAGCCATATCTGCTCAGCCAGTCCTAAACAGGAAGGGAAATAAGGAAACTAAGAGAAATGAAGCAATTCGCAGAAGAAAAAACAAAGAACCAGCCTTGTTTTTATTGCTTTTGGTAAATTACTGGCTGATGCAACAAAGACAGGGAAAGAAATCTAAATCATTTGATGTCACACCAACTGCAACGCCGATGACGTCAGGAGCAGCAGCAGCATGTCGGCCTTTATTGATGCAAAACCTCCATCCTCATTACGCAGGTTAGATATCAGAGCAAATGTTCTACTTCAAATTCATTTTAAAAAGCCCAGATGTGACAGAAACGTCTTCAGAAGTTAAGAAATGTGATTTTGAAACCATGTGAGGCTCCACCCTGACAAAGCGTTTGATTTCGCAGCCAAAAGGAAAAGGTGTTGAAAACGGTCTCTTTGTGGTTTTCTGGGTGTTTCTGGGTGGCTGCTGGTTTGTACCTGACTAAAAGGAAACTTTTGTGCTGTTATACTGCAAAACTTAAGATGTTTTATCCCAGGTGTGTCATTTTGGAACAATGTCCTCAAAGAGCCGGTGGATGCATTTTGGAAATCTTAATAAAACACTTTCTCAGCATTTAATCTTGTTAAGATTAAATTATATTAAACATATTTTCACTTTGTTTTTATGTTTTGCACAATGCAGAAAAACTGCTTTGATTGGATTGTGAAAATAATATTTAAGTACACAACTGAGGGCCACATAAATCATATGTCGGGCCAGATTTGGCCCCCGGGCCTTGAGTTTGACACACATTTATATTGTTTTTTTTCTTCTTTTTAATCTAAAGAAATAATACATTCAAAGACAGAAGAGAAAAAACCTGTTTTGACTCATACCTGCCTTAGAAAAGTGAAATGTTTCAGAGAAGTTCTTGTTTTTATGACTTTTCCACTTATCAGTTATTATTATGTCATTTATAATATTTATTTTTAAGGAGAAAAATAAATAAATGTAACTCTTGACAGAATATTAATTGAACTCTTTACTGTAAAAAAAGACATTTTGTTTTGCCAATCCTTCATAAAGTATGAGTTTTTGTTCTTATGTATGTTTTAAATGATTCTAAAATGAAATTTAAAATTGCACATGTTTTGTAAACATTCTACAAATGTGACAGAAAGAGAGGTTATAATTTAAGAGAAGAAATAAATGTTAAAAATAATGCTTCTTTTTTTATCTGTGTGTTTATGGAATGGATTAAATGGTGAGTTTGAAAAAAGTACAAATATAAACCGACTTAAAAACTATTTTAAAAAAGGAGCTCATTGGGAAATAGACCAAAAATGCAGTTATTCATGTTAAAACTATTAATTATGTTATTAAAATGTTAAAGGTTTTGCAATATAGCACATGCAAATGAGATGCAATTTCGCCCTAAAAACCTCCAAAGTGCTGCAAACATTAAATTCACTACAAGCGCAATTCCGCTTCATTTTTCTGCGTCAAATTGGAACATTTTTGCACCACAAAGCAGCAGGAGAAGCGGTTCACTCACCACCGCTCTGCTGTACTGGTTGGACTGGGCCGCTGCGCGTCCCGTGAAGTTCACCATCATCACCATCATCACCATCCACAGCTCCAGCTCCATCCCTGCAAACAAAGCGCGGCGTCATCCACTGAAACTTTGGAAACGTTTCCGCGTGAAAGCGAAGAAGAGCCTCATTTCACCGCTGCGTCTGCGCCGCATCACGTCTGTCTGCGGAGACCAGGCTGCGCTGATCGATGCGCCGAACCGTCTGCGCTCCTTGTGGCTGCAGAGCAAAAAGGTTCTGCTTTTTATTTCCGACAAGCGGATGTCGAGCGCATAAGTCACCGGTGGAAACAGTTTGTGTCTCATAAGGCTCGTCCAAACTTGGACTCCTGCTGCTCTCGCAATACTCAAACTGCCAACGCGGATCTGTGACGTCATAATAAAACATCTATTAAGTTGAAATTGAATGTATTTTTGTTTGGATTTAATTTCTTTTTGTAGAAGTTCAACTCAAAGGAGCATGAAGTTGTGAAGTAAAAGTAATTACACATATCAAAATTTTTTATGGGTGCTAAAATCTGAAAGGTGTGGCATGCTTTTTTTGCACTCTGCCAAGGTAAAGTATGTAACTTTTATTTAAATATTTATATATTTTACATATTTGTTAATCCTGTCATCATGTCTTGACAGTATGTTATTAGACAGATAATGTGTGGATCTCCTCAGGCACCTGGCTGAAACAACCAATCAGAGCCAGGAGGAGGAGCTTAGCGCTGTCAATAAATCTCTTGTAAATGTGCAAATGGTGGAGAAACAACTAACTGCAACAGAAAAAAAAGTTTATCTGCCATCATCAGTGGCTATGCTAACTAGCCTGAGCATTCATGGCTAGTTAGCCAATGTAGCACATGGAGCAATGAATGACAGCGCTAAGCTCCGCCTCCTGACGCTGATCGGTTGTTTCTATTTAATACTGGGAGAAAACAGAGGAGCTTAATTTTTTTTTCCACAGATTGTCTCCTTAAACTTGAGCTTCAGTTGTCAGTAAATACGTCTGAGCAAATAATTATATTTGATTACTTTAAGCTAAAGTAATCAATAATCAATAATCAGTTATTCTGGGAAACTTTCCCAGAATAAGTGTCCATTGTGTTTTTGTAAATATTTGGATTTTTTTTAATATCATATTTTAAATTGTTCAGTCAAGCTTCAATCAATTGAGTTTATTTGCATATCACATTTCAGAATCAGGGTTCATAAAAATATCACAGTCATATTTTGTTTCATCATCAAAATAATCAATACACATCAATCAATATTTAAACATGATTGATTTTTTTCTATTTAAATTTATTAAACTCAAAAGAAATCAATTAACATGAACCTGATTTATTTGGTTTCTGTTGACAGAAATTTTACGTCTCAAAATGCCGAGTCGTCATTTTTTTCCTCCTGAATCGAGCTGCTTTCCCAGTCTGGTTCTCCGCTCTGATCCGTCCTGTTCGCACGAGCGACTCTTCAGGAATGCCTAGAGGAAGTTCCAGTTCGGCACCGCCGTCCGCACGGACTTCAACAAAGACTTGATTACATGATGAGGGTCAAAGGTGAAAAGTCTCAGCAGTTCCGACTTCAGATGAGAAATCAAAGGAATTCATTCTTTGATTCCGACAGTTTTCACACAAAAGTCTCTCAGACGAGGTGGTAACTATTTATGTCTGGAAGGTCAGAGGTCAGCTGAACAAACGTCCTTTTCTGATGGAGTTTAACGTTTTCTGAAGATGAAGTGTAAATTAAATCCTGTCAAAACTTATAAACCTCAGCATTATGCTTCCTTGAACAGGTTAGAATAGGACTGTAGGCTTTACAAAACAAGTTCCATGTTTTTCAAACAAAATCATTTTATATAAGGAGATTTCAGCCTGCTCAGTTCTGCCTTGTCACTTTAAATAAGCGGCTGCTGGCCACGCCTCCCAGCTCAACATTTACACTTGTGTAAAAATGGCTGCAAACTGATCTGCAATCATACAACCGTACATTTTGAAAAGCAGAAGTGGAGCCTCCTTCATAACCATCAGGAATCCAGAAAGTGGTTTCTGGATGGTAAGTGAACAACAAAACACTTTGGCTTTTCCAGCAGCCATTGCACAGTTGTGAACCCAGCTGACCAAACATGCTGGAGCTCTGCTAGGGTTGCTAAGTAACGGTCGAATTGAGTCTCGCAGTTGATCGAGACTCAACAAATGTGAGGTTTTTGAAACGGCTCATTTTCCAGACATCACAAAACACGAACTTATTACAAAATAAATAAATGTTTAGGTGTTTTTTAGAAGCAGGAAAAAATCAAATTATAAAAGTGTGAATTTCACATCAAATGTCTGTTTTAAAAATGGAAGCATAATTTGGAAAAATGTGCCAGATGTATTTTTAAATAATTGTAGGTGGAAACTAATAGTTTCACACACATATAATCATATATCAGTTATATAAAGTTAAACTGAATCTTGGATAAAATCTGATCATAAAATCTCAACTTTAACTGAAAAGAACATAATTATCATTCAAAATGTCTTTTTCTTTTTGTCATTTTCGCTTTTTAACAGGAAATAATTCTCCCTTTATTCTGTAAAGATGCAGATGATGCTGCATTGAGCCGAAGTGCTCTGGCATTTCCTGTCTCCTCTCAGAGACCCATTATGTTTGCAGGTCAACATCTTTATTCTCACAGCAAACCATCCATTGTATTATCTTTCCATCTTCCTCCCCCCTTCCACTTCCTCCTCTCCTCTTGTCTTTAATTTCTCTTCATCCCCCAGGACTAAAGTGAGTCATGCCATTAGCACATAATGCAGAGCTGCTAATGGCTGTCCAGTTTCCGTCATGTCTCGTTCTTATTTCTGCCCCGTGGAAAAATAAACGCGTTTTTTTTTCAGCTGCTCAGTGTGTCCCACTGTCACATCGACGTTAATAAATTGGGCAAGAAAACAACAGGCCAGTGAGCCGAGCTTGTTCTCCATCTTTGCTCTTTTCAATCCACCTTATTGATTTCTTCAAAGCTTAGGCAGCAGCTGCAACATGACACCAGTTCTTCATGTCATACTCAATGAAACAGTTTTTAAGCACTTAGCCATTTACATATTCAGCAGATTCAGCCATGATTCATTTTTCCATCATCCAAAATCTATATTTATTAATTGTTTTAAGCGTTCTGCTCTTAAGATCTGACTGAAAATATTGGATTTTAAATGTTTCTGAATTTGAGTTCAAATGATTTTTGTCCGTGTTAAAGTCAAAGATGATTAATCGCAACCATATAATTAGAAACATGAACGACCAAGGCGAAATAATTCGATTTGACAAAAAGTCGGAATCGTGTCACTTCAGGCTGCAGTGTGAACGCAGCCCAACTTTTACTTTGAAATGTTTGTGTAATGATTTGTCTTTGCGCTGGTTTTGACTGCAGTTGTTTCAGCTCATTTGTTTTTTGTATAACTCTTACTTTATGAGGTGATCATTTGACAAAATGCAACAGATTAAACAAACCACATGTTCAAGTAAGATCACATTTTTATTCTGTCTTAGAAACAATTTTAATATTTAATCATCTGTTAAGACTTGTGCTGAGTAAAATATACCACAAATGCACATGAGTGTATGACACACCATTTTATTTTCATTAAAGGGATCCAAGGCCTTCACAAAAAGGGGTTGACTCTTGGTAGCTATAGAGTACTAACACAACACGTGACAACAATGAAACCTCAACACAAATAACCTGTGAGAACAAGTGAAAACACAAATAAATAGGAGATTTTAAGGACATTTCATATGAGTTGCATCAACAGAATCGGAGGAGAAAAAGTGAGCAGAGCCTGAATCTCTGTAAAAGTACAATAAAGGCTTCTGTACAATATTTGATTTGTTTCTGAGTAGCTGATTGTCTCTGTAGCGCCATCTTTTGGTCATGCACAGCTGGTTCAAGTGTGTAGTAGTTTTACGTTTCCTCCTCCACCCCCGATTGTCTCGTTGAAGTGCTTGCATTTTAGTTTGACGTGCAAGAATTTCTGATTGTCCCTCGCTGAAGAAAAAGTGTCGTTAGTGATGTACAAAACAGTTTAAAAGACTTTGTGAATCAGTTTGTAATCGCTTTAAAAGCCGCTGCTGTTTTTTTTAACTGACTGGATAAAAATATTCCCCAAATTAATATCAAATATAGAAGAAATTTGCTGCAGATTTCATTTTTCAGGGTAGAACCTATAACAGAATGGCAAAATTGTTATTTTTGATAAATTGTCTTGTGCTTCAAGGATGATTGGAGCCCAGATCATGCGACATTCTTTCCTCTAATGACGCTTTGCAGACTCACACAGTTACGTTCTTCCCCCACAGACGTCTGTACAAAAATATGCAGCCTCAGTGCAGTCAGGATAGGCAGGATTTACACTTTTTATGGTAGATTTTTAAAGTTTTAAGTACAAGTGATTGCCATAAGTGAGTCTAAAATCTTCACAGTCGTCTCACAGCTTAGGGAACAAGCTAGTTTATCACAATATGGTTAAGCTGCTCAAGTAACAAGAGACAGTGGTTGCACTTCACAATACACCTGAAATATGCTGATTTACCTGGGATGATTGATCTGTGTGTGTGTGGGTGTGTGGGGGGTGCATGTGTGCGTGCGTGTGTGCGTGTGTGTGCGTGCGTGTGTGTGTGTGTGTGTGTGTGTGTGTGTGTGTGTGTGTGCGTGTGTGTGTGTGTGTGTGTGTGTGTGTGTGTGTGTGTGTGTGTGTGTGTGTGTGTGTGTGTGTGTGTGAGTGTGGCACAGCCTTGCACTTTTCTCAGACTCAAATGTATAAAAATTAAAAACAGTTTTTCTAAAAAATAAAAATCTAAACTTTAGTTTGAATTTATTCTTGAACATTTTGATTCTCCAGTTGCTTGCAGTTCTAGACAACGGATGGATGGATGGATTACTTGGGAGACGAACACAAGGCATTGCATGATTGTGAAATGGGAAAAAATCACTGCAAAAACACAAAATCTTACCCAGTAAATTTTGTCTAGTTGAAATAAGACAAAACTGACTTGCAAGTGATTTTTCAACAAGATATATCAACTTGATTGGTTCCTTAATATTGATGAAAAAGTAATAGTTCAATTGTCAGATTATTTAACTTAACAACATTATTTTTCCACATTTATATCAAAATATTATTGGCTTAAAACAAGCCTTTATATTTTGCTGAAACATTACTTATGAATTAATGTTGTCTTATTTCAAATATACTAAGACATTTGCACTAGAAACTGGACCAGAAATACTTGTATAACAATTTGTGTTTTTGCAGTGATGGTAGAAAACGTTTTAGAAATAAAATCCTGAAAATTCAGGCCATCAACAGCTACCGTTGAGAAATGTGATTTAATTAAAACATTTTTCAAACAAAAGCACAACGTGTGCACAATCTGCAGCACAACATATCCAATGAAAAAAAATAAAACAAAATTTGTAAATAATAAAGGAGAAGAATTAACTCTGCAAAACATGGTGTTGGCAGCATGATGCTGTGGGGATGGATGGGGCGCAATGTTGGAGAATTCAGGTAAAATCAATCTGAAAAAGACTGGAAACTTGAAACAACCATTAACATCATGTGTGAGAATGGCCTACTCAAAGGCCAGACGCAAAAATATTGAGAATTTCAAACAAGACTACTAAATGAAAGTTAATAAACGCTTGCTTGAGTTATTTCTCCAGGAACTTGGAAGAGACGCACCATAAAAACCCAACTGCAGACTAAATACAAATGCCCACCACACTTTACAGATTTTGAAATGTAAAACATTTGAATTTTAAATCTTCTCTTCAATCTTCTATTTGATGAAGGCAATTGTGCTTCCTTGTTTTTATTGAGTGGTATCAGAGTAAAAGGGGACTGAATCCAGGTGCAGACCACCAATGGAGGATTTTCTTCCACTTCACAATCATGCAATAGTTGTTTTGGTTTATCACGTAAAATCCCAGAAAAACATAAAAAACTTTGTGGCATAATTTAAATTCCCCTAATTAAATAAATCAAATTATGGAAACAAAGTGATAAAATTATGAGGATTAAATCATATGAGAATAAAGTCAAAATAATATGAGAATAAAGTTATAATAGGCTATTATAACTATTCTCAAAATATTACTTTATTCTTGCATTATTTCAACTCTATTTTTTAATTCTTTTATGTGTTTACACTGTAATACTATAACTGTATATTTGTTTTATTTTATTGGCCTTGTTGCTCCATCGTAGTAATGAGACAAAATCTGAGAAATTCAAAGGGTGTGAATATTTCTTTGGTCCTGTTTGTTCAGCTCTCCTGTAAATCGGGGAACCCGTTCCCCCTGGCCGTTCAGAAACGGAACCGGAACCAGCAAAGTACTGTGAAGTGCAACCAAAGCTGCTTTTGGTTGGTTCTGTAAACATTTAATGCATTTCGGGGTCTTCAACCCTCCAAGGCTCCTCTACAGCTCCGACCTGCGCTTCCTTAAAACATGGATGCTAATCTTGCTACGTTGACACGACCTTTACATGCCCTTCGTCCTCTTCCTCCTCTTTTCTTCTTCTTTTGTCCATCAGCATTCGCCTGGAGCTCACTGTAATCTGGCCCAGTACTGCCCCAGGTTCTGACTCATGCTCTGCGGCTCCGTTCCTGGGACCTGGACCGGCACCGAAACCCCGGGTGATATGAGCCCTGAGCGGGAGAGGACAGGGAAACGCCACGGTTCTGAATTTAGCAAACACAGAGGGAACTGGAAGGTAAAAATGAGACGTTTCCGCCAAACACCCACCTGTGTTGGAGCTGGCCGAGGGCGGAGTCTGCAGGTGAGGGGAAGAGTACGCCGACGAGTCGAAGCTGCGCGGCGCAGAGGGCGACGGAGGCAACATGCAGGAGTACGAGGAGGCCGACTGGGGAGGAATAGACTGAGAGGGAAGCAAGAGAGAAAAAAAATCAGCTTTAGAGAATGAAGCATCAAGACCAGGGGGGTTCAAAGTGGGGTTCGGGAGCCATTCGTAGACCTTGAAATCTTTAAAGCTGCAGTATTTAACTTTTATAATAAAAATATGTTTTGTTGTGACAGTTTAGTATTTGGTAGATAATCTGAAAAGATCCACCTCTTCCCTGAGCCATTTGAAGAAATGCAACATTCCCAACCAAAAATAACCAATCAGAGCCAGGAGGCGGGGCTTAGTGCTGTCAATCAAGCTCATGTTCTCCCGGCTAAATGTGCTAATGTTGGAGAAACAATTTACCTTTACGGGAAAACCATTTATCCTCTGTTATTGCTAACTGGCTTTAGTGTTCACAACATGCTGTGCTAGCTGCAGCGTAGCTACACAGAGAGTGATTGACAGCGCTAAATCCCTCCTCCTGGCTCTGATTGGTTATTCCTAAATAACACTGGCAGAAGGCAGATATTTTCATAGATTATCTATCTCATAACAAACTGCCACAGCATGTTGACAGTTTTAATAAATACGTTAAAAAATGTTTTATCAAAGTTACATACTGCAGCTTTAATTTCATAAAAGTTTTTCTTTATTTTTGAGCAAGTAAAACCAAAAGAAAAAATAAGAAATCAAATCACAGTATACTAATTTTGCTTTTTTAATTCAATAAATTTTGTGACCAATAGTTTGGATTTGTCAGTTTTGGCTGCCAAGGCAAACAGAAAAGGCTATGCTGGAATTTGACCACTAGGAGGAGCTAGAGGTGTGTAAAACAGAGTGTAGAGCAGCTGGAGTCTGAATCATTCTTAACATTATATGAGGCGTGTTATACTTTTATAATTGCATGGAAAAGACCATTTATGTCTAATCTACATGTATGTAGATTAGACATATATTTAAGCAAAACTAAACATTATTTTTGTGCAGCTATTTCCTTCAGGAACATTTGGAACAATGATCCACTCACTGTGAGAGAATGTTCAACGTTCTACACATTTAATATCCAAATACATAATAACTGGCTTAAAATAAGTCAACAATGTCTGCATTAGAACCCAAAGGATCAAAAATGGCTCAGGTGGACCAAATCTGGAGACTTCAAATTATAGATAAGGGTTTCCCCACAACCAGAGTACGGAAGAGGACACTAAATAATATAAAAATATTAAAAAATATGTAATTCTGACTTTAATTTGCACATTAATTTCAAAATTCTGTTTATATTAGAATCTTGGAATTCTGATTTTAATCTCATAATTCTTTTTTATTTATTTATTTATTTATTTATTTTTGGCACTAATCCTCTCCCGTAGAGAGAGACGCGGCTCAGACTGTGACGCAGGATGAATGATGAGTGTTGAATGTCCAACCTGGACTCCAGATGAAAAGACAGACAGCGAGCTGTAGCTGGGCAGCGACGGCTCCGTTTGACTCAACATGGACCCTGCTGAGACAGAGATGGTGGTGAGCACACACACACACACACACACACACACACACACACACACACACACACACACACACACACACACGCAGACTCACTGAAACCATCTCGCGGTGGGAATATTTAATATGTTTGCACTCTAATGGAGAAACCCTGACTCTTTGCAGGAGCCGCTGTGAGGATTGTCATTATAAACTACTGAAATATTCCATCTTCGGATGTTTAAATCATGTACAGCAGATGCAGCAGATGCAGACCGCTGCTCCGGTGGCGATGGTCTGGCCTTTACCTGAGCTGCTGCCGTGCTGCTGGTGGTAGACGGACGTGTTGAAGGAGGTGTTGAGCGGCGCCTGGCTCTGTGAGCAGGAGGTGACGCTGCCCGACCTCCTCTGGTTGCGCAGCTTCTCCTCCCTCCTCCACTTGGCTCTCCGGTTGGAGAACCACACCTGACAGCCAGACTCCAGTCAGACTCCGGACCAAAACAAATTCACTTTTTCCTCAGAATTCGGACTTTAATCTCCTGAGACTAAAGTCAAAATACTGGGTAAAAAATAAATCAAAATCATGAGAAAAAAGTTGGAATTCTGACTTTAATCTGAGGATTCTGACTCTAATTTCAGAATTATAATTTTTTTTCTCAGAATTTTACTTTAATGTCAGAATTACATTTTTATCAGAATTCTGATTTTAATTTCTGAGAGTAAAGTCAAACTGGGAAAATAAAAAATCAAAATAATGAGAAAAAGGTTGAAATTCTGACTTTAATTTGAGAATTCTAACTCTAATTTCAGAATTATGATTTTTTTTCTCAAAATTTTACTGTCAGAATTACATTTTTTCTTAGAATTTTACTTTAATGTCAGAATTAAATTTTTTCTCAGAATTTTACTTTAATGTCAGAATGTTTTTTTTCCCAGAATTCTGACTTTAATCTCTGACTTTAATCTCTGACTTTAATCTCAGACTCAGGCTGCTCTTCAGATCATCTGCTGGAATCCGTCCTGATTTGCTCACCTGAATCCGGGCCTCAGGTAAATCGATCTTGTTCGCCAGCCTCTCCCTTGCGAAAACATCTGGGTAATGTGTCCTTTCAAACTCTGTGGAGGATATTACATGACGTCAAACACGCATCACAAAAAGAAAAACACAGGACTATTAACAGCAGTTTGCCCTGAAGCTTCAGAAAAAGTTAATCAAAGCTCAAATTTAAAATGAAAAAGAGGCAAATTTTAACAGACTGTGCTCAATGTCGAGTATTAACATTACTACTTATGTTTTAGAGGAACCTTAAATCCAGGAAGTTAAGCTTCCATGCTTACAACCCGTTTTGAAATATTTATCTGTTGCACTTTGTGTAAATTATTCATCCACGTGGAACACGCACAAAGTTCAACTGAAAGAATTCAAGTTGAGAAGCTGCCTTAGCATTTTATTTCAAAGCAGAGATGCTTTAAACTAAACAGCAGAGAAGTACACTTTGATTTTAATCTCATCAAAACTGGTTTCAGTTTGAATTTGGTGAGATAAACCAGTGTTACACTGCAAAAAACACAAAACATTCCCAAGCAGTTTTGGTCCAGTCTCTGGACTCACAAATATATTAGTTCACTTGAAATGAGACAAAAATAAATTGCAAGTCAATAATTCCTTAATATTGATGAAAACGTACTGGTGACACTGAAACATTATTTCACAAAATATATTGTAGAAATGAAATAATCTGTCAATGAACAAAATACTAATTAATCAATATTAAGGAGATATTCTTGCTTAAAAGTCACTTTTAAGTTAGTACACTTGAAAAAAGACAAAGCGTAAGATATTTATACTAGAAACTAGTCTAAAATTGCCTATTAAGATTTTCTGTTTTTGCAGTGTACTAAATCAGAAACTAAGTCTGGGTATGAGTAAACTCCAGCCTTCGATGCTGCAGTTAGACTTTAGGTTTCAGATCGTTATTGCTCAGCAGACAAACTGCTGACATTTCTGTTGTTGACAAGTCAAAACGTGAAGAAGCCCCGCCCTGCCAGGAGCAGGTTGAGACACCATCCTGATCTCCAAGTTTTCAGGTCTAGTTCCACAGAAAGCTCCAAACTTCACACTTCGAAACTGATCAATTAAAACCTCAACACTCAGAGAATAAGTAGCTCCAACGCTGCAAAAAGAAAATCTCAATAAGTAACTTTTCAGCAAGACAAACTAGCTTGTTGTACGTAAATAATTCCTTCATAATGATGAAAAGGTTCGACTTATAAAATAAGAAAAATGTCTCATGATAAGTAAAATATTCTGCCACTGGATCCAGTACATTTTTAAATCAATTTTCACAAATTATTGACTCAAAACAAGCAACCATATCCTGTTAAAAGTTACTTACAGGATAATTCTGTCTTAATTCAAGTGTACCAAGACATTAGCACTATAAACTATACTTGGTAATATTTTGTGTTTTTGCCGTGAAGTTGGGGTTTCAAAACCAGAAACAGTCTAAAGTTTTCTTAAGGAGTTTCTCACGCTACATCAACGCAGTGTGCCCCTTCCCCACCTGTTGCTGTGCACAACAGTCAAGACAGTCAGTCGACAGGTTGACTGTCTTGGTCACACATGTGAAAAACAATTTGGGTGTTTTTGGTTTGGAAAGTAAAAATTATGCATCTTCCTGTAACAGCTGTTGGAAACAATATAACAAACACATTTCTTTTGTTTCTATAAAAGGGACTAATAACTAGAGTTGGTAGTCAACCTGTTATTTTTGTTTTATCAAATAGATTTGTAATTCAGTACATTTATATCTCTGTTTAAGTCTTTCCAAATCTGTTTTTTTGTATCAAATCCAAATCGGCCAATACCTCAGATGTCTGTATCGGAAGTGAATACAGTGAAGTATAAATAAAAACACAAATTATTCATAATTTCTTGCAGGATGGTGCAGAAAGTGATTTTGCATTCATTTTTTGTTTAATGCAGACACATAATGCATTCAGTTACAGTGAAGCTGTTTTAAAACTGCTACAAAACTAGAGCAACTTTGTGCTACCTGTTACTGAGCACTGCTGGTCAGCTGGCTGAACAGAAGATCTTTTTCTTCCCTTACAAGGAGGAAATGTTTGGCAATATTTCAGGTTTTGCGTTACATTTTTTTTTTGTGTGGAAAAAGTGAAATTCCAAAAGTAAGATAGAATTAGATTGAGCCAAAATATGGAACGATTCACTTTTTTTCACTTCTGAAACTGATGTCAATATTGATATCTGAGGTGTATCATTGGCTGATATTGATGCAATACAGAAAAACAGCTGAATTTATTTAAAGCATTTATTTTTTAAAACGCAGACATAAATCTACTGAATGACAAGTTTGTTTGACAACTCTGCACCAGTACAGCGCTTTATCGTATTGCAAGCTCCGTCAAACATGTAAAAAACATGTAAAAATAAACTGCAACAAACCAATCCAATTGTTCAGAAAGTGCAGTTAGGAATTTTAAGAATAATGTAAAAAGTTATTTTTTGTTTATCATTTCCTTTATTTAACCAAATGAACCCTGCAGAGATCTGGATCTCATTTTCAAGAGGACCTTGGCAGAAGTCTGCAATACAGAATAAAAATAAAATAAACAGTATTACAGTCTAAACACGAGGCTGTAATTATGGCTCACAATACCTTGAATTATTTTCGATATCAGTATCGATACATATATTAATATCGAATCGATGTATTTCACCACCAGAGTTTAAATTAAACTTGTGTTGCTCTAATTGGCTTCGTTTTATCTGGCATCTGCGTTAACGCGTCGTGTTTACTGCGCTTCGGCTGCGCGCTGAGTTTCAGTGGACCTCATTACTGTCATCTGCACAGACTGACCGCAGCGATCGGTTTCTGCTCGGGCGCACAGCGGACGCTGCCTCCTCGTTTGGCCCCGGGGCCCTGCGCAGCCACATCCAGTCAGCGGGATGCGGCTCCCTGATCCGGGGGCCGCGTCCCGCTGCAGCAACGACGCATTTTCTGCTGCTTTTCGCCGCTACGGGCCTTTTTGGAACGGAGCGGGAATATTTGCGGAGATAAGATAATGGATGATTTGCATCTGGAAGTTGAGTTGTTTGGCCGCCAGAGGCGCCAATAAAAATCCCGACCTGTCAAAATATGCAAACTGATTTTGTTTGTGATGAATCAGGAAGCTGTGAACCAGTTTGTTGCAGCAGCTGCTGCAGCTGCTGCGTCATGGCGCAGCTTTGAGCTTTGCGTGCTCTGACCTTTCTCCAGAGCCTCGATCTGCTCCTGCGTGAAGCTGGTCCGGTTCCTCTGCAGCTTCCTCTTGAGCTGCAGCCTCAGCTGAGACTCCTCGCCTTCGTCCCGCTCCACAGGGACTCCTCCTCCTCCTCCTCCTCCTCCTCTGCCAGCGCCTCCTCCCCCCGCCTCTCCCCCCATGCTGCCCTCTGTGTCCAGCATGCAGCCCTCGGACACTGACAGCAAGCAGAGGAAAAACACACATGAAGAAATTTATTTAAAACAAATGTTGCTTTTTAGGGCTTGCAGCATGTTAGCAACAGGGGCGGTCGCTACATAAACGAGGCCCGGGCGAGCCCCTCTGTTTGGCCCCCCTGTCACACAGACTGAGCCAATTTTACAAAAAAAAAAACAAATGTTTTTGCAGGGTATCTTATCTGAGTCAGCCCTTCACTTTAACAGCTAAAATAACTGATGTTTTAAATGTAATATCTTGTAATTTTTCATGCATTTACATGAACAGAGGCAGATCAATAGGACCGATTATTAGAGCCACACTAAAAAATATATAAAAATTGAATACAAGAATAAAGTCATAAAATGATGTGCTTAAAATCAGAATCAGGTAATATTGACTTTATTCTCTAATTTCAACTTTATTCCTGAACTTTATTCTCACAATATTATTACTTTATTCTTGTAAGTTTATGACATCATTCTCATCATTTTAATTTTATGTATTTTTTCCTAGTATGGCTCTAGTACTTCATCGCAGATCAATGTCTAAGCAGCATAAAATTATTTGGTACAAGTCTGTACTTTGCAATCTCCAGGTTGGCCTTCAAGATAGTAATAAATGCCCCAAAATACATTGAAAAATTCTCATTTTTTAATGTTTTTACAAACAGAATAAGAATGTAAACAATCCAAACCTGCTGTTTTTAAGCATGTCTGATATCTGTGGAACAATCCTCTTCAGGTTTGACCAGTTTAAATGTTTTATATTTAATATTTTAGATTTAAATGTTGCACAAACTGCATAAAAATAACCTTTACCCAGCACTTAAACTGTATGTGACATAATGGGCGCCCACTCATTGACTAATCAAGCAAATAAGCAGCAAAAACTTATTGTGGATGTAAATGAGAGGCAACTTCTTTTGCGTCGAGATGCACGCTGTAGCCCCCCAGGCCGTGGCGCCCTGGGTGGTGAGCCACATCCCCCAGGTCACAAACTACAGGCTCAGATTTTCTGGCTGCAAAAGTTAATCTGCTTTAAAATTCAATAGATCTGACCTTAACCAGCTGACATGCATCCACGCTCGGCGTCACCCTCACCTGCGCTGTGCTGCGTCTGAACGCCGGTGGGGTCATGGTACCAGTTGTTGGGCCCGCTCCAGTTGGAGCCGCTCTGCAGGTTCAGCATAGTTAACTTCTCATACATAATACGGGCGTCCAGACCAGCATGGAGAGAAATAAAGGAACCCCCGTCCTCTGCGTGTGATCGGCCCCGTTTAGTCCTCTCCGCCTCCTTGGGTCCGTTTTGAAACGGCAGAAAAACGAAGCAGAAGAAGAAGAAGGAGGAGGAAGGAGGGGTTCGTATCGCATGAGTTCACACATGGTTGGCATTGTGGCGAATTAGCCTCATGATGACAGACATAAATGGAGTTAGTTACATGCTCGCTGTCGTAACGTGTGTGTGTTATACATTGCAAAGCTAGTATACCACGGGGAGAGGAGGTACATTAGAACCCACTCAGAGAGCTGTGACATTTGACTTGCTTTTAGCTCCGTTTTTGCAGAACTCAAGCTTCAATGCACTCAGAAATAAGCAAAAATTACCTATAAAAGTATAATTTTTCATGAAACTAATAAACTTTCCTTGCAGATGTGCAGAAATGAAGCCACTGCATGAGTTGGAAAGCTTTAAAATCAAAGTTGTTCACCTAGAAAAGGCTTCAAGTTAGGATGCATAAGGCTCAATCACACAGTTGTTGCAAAATATATATATATTTTTTTACGTTATATAATAGTGCGACTGAAGCAAAGAAGTGTCAAAGGTCAATTTGGATTAATTTAGCTTCAACAAATTCACAAATTTCAAAACTGGGTTAAGAAAATTATACAGCATGAAACATTTAAAAGCTTAAGAGATTAATTTTCACCAACTCACCAAGTTGACCAGAGAGACGGACGCAGTCGTCCTGAGAGTTCCTCTCCTCCTCGGCGGACCTTTATTCCCCCAACGTCCGGCTTTGTTGACAACGCTGTGTGTGTGTGTGTGTGTGTTGCAAAGGAGAGTGCAGGGAGAAAGATGAAGAGAGTTGGACAGGGTGAGATAGAGTGAAAGAGGGAGGAGAGGGACGGAGGGATGGAGAGAGGTGGAAGGAGGGGGGCTCTGGAGAGAAATGCGTCTGCAGGCGCTCGTGTCCTCCGAGCGATGGGGAGAGAGAGGAAGAGGAAGAGAGGAAGGGAGAGGGAGCCACCGAGGGGTGACAAAGTGAGTCAACATCAGTGTCAAGTTTGAACTTAATGCCAGCGAGAGGAGGAGGGGGGAAGGCTGGGAGAGAGGAGCATAAAGCACAGATAATGGAAAGATAGGGGATGATAAATAGATGATGGGGTTCAATTTTAGCCATAAATTACACATAAATACTGAGTAAAATCAGCAGGGAGGTATTTCCAGACCAGACTGCGCTGAACCGGGTCACATCTTTAATTATTGCTTCAATTATGGGAATTTTCTCTTTCTTTTTTTGGCCTGTTTTAAATCAGGACTATTTTGTGTTTTCTTTAAAGCTGATAAAATTAATTTCTATTAATAATGCGATGTGGTGAGAATCAGTATGCATTTTAAATATTTCAGAAATAAATTAAAAGTACCTTTATCTCACTCACAACCTGAAATCTAACAATAAAGCAATACATCTTTAAAAAAGCACCAAAAAATAAAAATATTTCAGATTAATTAATCAAAATGTGACATTTTCTTGCAGGATCTAAATTTATTTTTATTTGTTTCACAATCAGATGATTTGAAACTACAAAACAAAAAAAAACATTTTTTTGGGTGTTTTTTTTTTTTTACAGTGGGAGCAAATCGTTAATGTTAGATAATTAAAACATATTTAAGCTCCGAAGCTTTGAGGAAACATCAGAAATATCAACAAAACATCTAATAAATGAGACAGAATCTATTTCTAAGGTGTTTTATTATAACACAAAACCTTCTTTGGATATGAGGACACATTTTAATAAAAATCTATTACTGCTGATAGGAAAAGAAGATTTTTCTGCTTTGTGCTCATGCAATGAAACATCTCCACATCTTCACCCACAGGTGATTATTAATAGTTTTTAGAGAAAAATCCGACCATTAGTTTTGGGAAACCTGCTTGAAGGTAAAACTCATTTGTGTTGCAGCCTGAGCAGAACCTGCAGCTCGGCTCTGTTTTAACAGTAATGACCTACATCCAGTCCAAACACGTTCAGCAGCAGCGAAACACCTGATTTCATCAGCTCAGGTTGCAGATTTTAAAGAATATCTTCAAATTTGTGGCTGATTCACTCTTATCTTTTAAAATACTGCAGGCTTCAATAGTTTTATTATTTCTGTTAAACATGTTTTCATTTGATCCCCAAAATCTGATAAAAAAACATAAATATCACAGTGAGATATGTCTGATGATGAATGATTTTTGTGATGAATTGGCACATTATTCAAATTTAATACAGGTTTGGTGATGAAGACTATGATGAAGAGTTTAAACGGTTCGTTTTAAAAAGAGTTTTACCTTTAAAATGTCGTTTCAGCTGCAGCAGAAACAGAAAAAGTATCTGCACCCCTTCGACAAACATCACGCAGCACATGACTGCGACGGTTTTTAAAAGTTTTCAGGAATCTGAAAAGTGTGGTGGGCATTATTGATACATTGAAACAGAGTAGAAATAAGAATAAAATGATCAGAGGTTGATTATCTGGAAAGCATACATTTAAAAATAATTCAAAAGGATTTCTGGTATTTTATTCCAGTCATGAGAAGCTTTCACTGAAAATAAGCTTTGTCTGATTGCAATTTATTTTATTTTGTGGCATCAGAGTAAAGGAAGCTGAATTAAATGCAAATAATTATGTGGCTGTAATGTGAGAAAAAATAAATGGTAAATTAAATGTGTTACATTTAATTGTTGAAGGTAACGATCCCGTTCATCGCCTTCAGCCTGCAGATATATGGAGATTAAATTTAACACATTTAACCCCTTTAGTGTCTGGATCATTAATAATTTCAAATAATCCTAAACAAACTGTTTGTTTCTGAACTCTCCCTGAGTTAAAACATTAGTATTATTGTTTCTAAATGAATATGAATTTGTTCTCTTTCATTTTGAGGTCTGAAATCACTGCATGTTTTTCTCTCATTTTCTGCAAATAAATTCCATATTTTTGCTTGACACTGTCAGCAGTTCACAGAATAAAAGCTCATTTTACTGATCCCTTCATTTTTCCAGAGCTTTTCTTCTTTTTTTATGCAAATTATCACCTGGAGGGACAATAAACCTTTTAACCGTTTACATATGTTTGTGTTGAAACGTTAGAGAAAGGAAACGCGACGCGCTGTTGGATTCGTAAGCCTGTTTTGTCCAACCGGACTCAGACATGCAGCAGCTTGAAGACGCAGAAACTCTCCTGATTTTCCAACAGCAGGCGCCATCAGGGCCTTTCAGCTGCAGCTTGCAGGATCCCCATCCAGGAACTCCAGCCTGCAGACGGACACGCTCGGCCCGACGTGAGGTGTGTACGGTGACGCAGGTATGACGGGATGTACAGCGCCGAGCCGAGCAGAAGCCGGGTTTAAATATATCTCCATGCAGCGGAAGGGAGAGATGGAGGACGGAGGCGAGAGAGGCAGAGGGGAGGAAAACAGAGAGAGAGAGTGAGGAGGAAGTATATGACTTTGGGGTGGGAGTAGGGGCTTGGGGATGGGGAGGGTGCCAGCTTGTTTTATTTCCGGTTGACAAGACTTTGCGCTCCCTTTCTCTCTGTCGCTCCCTCTCTCTTTCATACTCTGCTATTCTTTCTCTGCTGCCCCCTCTGCTCCCCCCTTCTCTGTTACTTCCCTGCGAGATGCGCCTTGGAGAAAAGAAAGGACTTGACAAGTTCAAAGGTAAAAAGCACAGTGGCAGTGGATGCGTGCAGACGCTCCACTTAAGCAAAGGAATTACAATACTTGATTAAAAGTTTCCTGCTTGAGTTTCCTGCTTGGCTACAAGTGAACATTGTGCAACACTTCCATCGGTTCATTTGGGATGCTTTAATGTTTTGTGGAAGGAAACTTTCCCTGCTGTTAGAGGATGAAGGCTTTTTTTTAACATGTATTTATGAAGCACTTTAAAGCAGCCACAGCTTTTATTCTTCAAATATAACACAAAAATACCAAGAGTTACACATAAAATCTAAATAAAACAAACTAGGTCAAGTCTGGACCTGAGGGGCCAAAAAAGGTAAGTAAGGTTGAAGAAGCTCATGGAGATTTGCTGATCATTCAAACATTTAAATGTGAAAATAAAATAAACTGTAAAATGCACAGGCAGTGGAGTGAAGCCAGATGTGATCAGAACAAAGTTTATAAAACACCAAAATACAGCAAATTTCACCTAAACTTGGTCTATTTATGTCTAAGTTCACTTCATATAAATCAAATTTCTCCTCAAATTAGCTACATGCAGTCAAATGTGATACTAATTAAAGGAAAATACAATTGATCATTTAATCCCAAAAGATAAAATCTGGTTTTGTTTCCTGTTAAATCAACTCCTAATTTTAAATTATCTCAGTTATCCTTGGTCGATTGCTTTGCTTTCAAACCAGAAATAAACCGATAAAAACCAGAAGCAGCAGCAAAACGTGAGCCAGAAGTTCAAGGCTTCGATCAGAGGAGTCAAACTCCCGTCCTGCATCCAGCAGCGGGTGATAATTAGTTACATTTACTTGGGTAACTTATAAAAAAATTAATTTTAGGACTATTTTTACTCCACTGTTCTTTATTATAAAATATTTCTTCTCTTACTTGAGTCAAATTTCTGGATTTTCTATCCACTGAATGAAAAACAAACATGTTTTATTCAAAAATTCAACATAAACAGACAGTTTCTGTCAAAGTTTCATAATTTTTTTTTATTGAAAGAAACTAATTTGGAAACATTTATTTGACCTGACTTTGTTATTTTTTGTTACTTATATAAATTATTGTCATTTTTGTCCTTTCAACTTTCAACACTTACGTCACAGTCATAAAAAATCATTGTAAATTATTTCTCTTTTACCTGGAGAACAATAAATAAAACGTAATATTTCACGCTTGGCTTAATATTTAGTCATTTAACTG
The DNA here is from genome assembly GCF_027474105.1 of Poeciliopsis prolifica. Classification (NCBI taxonomy): domain Eukaryota; kingdom Metazoa; phylum Chordata; class Actinopteri; order Cyprinodontiformes; family Poeciliidae; genus Poeciliopsis; species Poeciliopsis prolifica. The sequence continues at coordinate 3,082,896 of NW_026562424.1, forward strand.
TTTGTTCTTATTACTTTGCACTTTTAAAGCCTATAAAATGTTTCTATTTTATTCCCAGCAATGAAATTAAGATTTTTCTTCTACAAACTTTACTTTAGTTAACAGAATAAAAAGGATGGACAGGTGTGCCCAGGTGTGTTTTTGAGTAAAAACTCACTAGACTTATTATGAGATCAAAATAAAATAATTTAAAACAATTGTTGTTCTCTTTTTTCACTTCTTACCCTAAAAAAATTACAAAAAGTGTCAGAGGGGCAAATATGTGCACTAACCCCAACCCTAACCGGAAGGGCCACAAATGGTCCCCAGGCCGCACTTTGGACACCCCTGCTCATGTACAGGTAGGAAAAAATGTATTTTAAAAAATTATTAATTATTAATTATTAAATCAAGGAGTTGCATAAGGAAAATATTTGGTATGAAGATGGACGTTCATGTTGATTCTCAAGGCTCCCAGTCTCATTTCTCCCAGTCTGTATTTCTACCTTCCCATTTAATCTTCCCCTTCCTCCATTTCATACCTGCAGTCAAATATCCATCCAGTTAAACTGTATCGGCATATTCAGTAATTATAAAACATCTCTAAGCTCCTGTTGTTCGATTTGTATTGGAGTCACATAAATTACCTTAAAGGAGACGAGATTATTTGTTAAAGTGTGAAATCAGGTATAAAATGTCACTCTATGGAGTACAAATGATGCCAAATATTCTGCACAAGACATCCAATGAAATGATCAAAACTACAATTATTTGGCTCCAATCTTTGATAAAAAAGTGAAAAAATATAAAATAATCCAAACTAGTGGTTCTCCAACATTTTATAACTATAATGACAGAGATTTTAAAACAGGACATACATTTTTTATAAAATCTGTTCTTGTCCACTGCAATGTTTAATCTGTTGATTTTTTTTTTTTTTACTGAGAAATAATTTTTGTTCAAGTTTAAAGAAGTAAAAGTTGAATTTACATGTGAACAAATCAAAACTTTCTCAGCAATCTTGTCCACTGAATCCAAAATGGCTGCCTTGCATCCAAAAGTTAGCGGTAGCTTCTGTAAAACACATTACATTTTCACATCTGATGAGTTGAATCTCATTACATCTTTCTTTATCGCCTCCTCTTTCGCATAAACAGGTAAGTACAAAACTTTAAAGCACAAAATGCAAAGAAATTCTCGTTAGCTGAATTGCTAACAGGAGTTAGCTTGCTCAGTGAGCTCGTCAATGCGCGAATCCAACTGGTTTCCCAACTGTAAACTGGAACGTTTAGCTCACAGCTCATCTGTTCATGGACCCTTCAATCTGTTGATGAAAGATGAAGGAAAATGGATCAGAATCAAAGAAATTTCATTTTCAGACTCAAACGTGATCAGTAAAGCTCCTTTCATTCAAATGTGACACAAAATGCTTTGCAGGTTTTTAAAGGCACTAAAAACCATAAATAGATAAAAACATAAATACTAAACATTCACATCTAATATTGTTGCAAACATGACAGGACTCAATAAGTGATTCCATATGAAATAGAACTGAAGTAATAATTTTATCTAGCAGTTAAAACGCTACAACAAAAAGATGCTAAAACAGCTTCACTAGAATTTAAATAAGACAATAAATAAAAAAAAAGAATAATAAATATCTTAAACTATTTGCTTTTAAAAGCAAAAAAACCTAAAATTACATGAATAAATATGCCTGATATTGCTGTTTTGTTGCTTGCTATGGTGAATATTTATGATTTTAAATTAAAATAAATGCAGGTTTTAGCAGTTTTTCAGTTTAAAAATTTTCACTGAATAATTCCATTGAATTTCAACAAAAGAATCAGTAATGCACTCAAATTTACTTTGATTTCTTTGTTTTGTTCCCACAAAATAGGATCAATTAAGTCCTTTTGCAAAAGCCTTAAGTTTTTTCTTTATTTTAAAACCTAAAAATAGAAATAAAATAATGTTCCTCGAATAATGACAGTCGACATTCTAAACAACTTTAAGGATGTAAAAGATTCTTTCCCTGTAAAAACTATGTGAACTCCAGTGTGTGACGGGGTGTACTTTCTTATTTTTTCACCCTTAACATGAGCAAGAAATAAAACTGAGTCGGATCGATGTTTGTCTTTTGGAAATATCCTCACTGGTGACTTTATCACATTTTATGCTGAAATTTGGTATTTAACAAGTAAATTATAAGACATTAAATAACATCTAGAAAAAAAAAAAAAAAAATCAGGATTTCTGGTTGTTAATACCAGGAGATTAAAACCCCTGAGAAGAAAAATCCTTCTTTAAATGTTTGAATAATCAAACAAAACTTCAGGATAATAAAAAAAGGATTAAAATTGTGACTTTAATTTCACCATAAAATCAATAAACAGAGTTTTATTGTAGCAGAGGGTTGAGTGTTTTCAAGCTTTTGTTTTTCTTATTGTCTTTCGGTTGTTGGAATTTGGTTGAACCTACGTGATCCCTGCGCCTGCCGAGCGCAGCAATGCATGTGTGTGTGCGTGTGTGTGTGAGTGTGAGCATGTGTGTGTGTGTGAGTGTGTGTGTGTGTGTGTGCATGTGTGTGTGTGTGTGAGTGTGTGTGTGAGTGTGAGGTGGCGCGTGCTTCACTGCAAAGATTTATGTTGCTCCGGGACATGCATTTTTTTTAGTGCATCTTGTTAGTTCATTCCTGTCACCTCTCTCGCTCTCCCTCCCTCCATCCTCTGCTTTTTCAGCACTGAAGGGGGGATGGGGACGAGGAGGGGGGGGATAGGGGGGTGGGGGAGGGGGGAGGGGGGAGGGGGGGTGGAGCCGGTCGCCATGGCTACCGTGCCATGACAAATATTCATCAAGTTGTTGGAATAACAACAAATGGGAGAGCATTATAATGGCTCTCTCTGACTGGGTCCAATAATGCCTTCGTATATTATGAGTGAAGGGAGGCGGATGGCAGAAATAAAAAAATAAAAACAATGAAATAAAAATCTATTTAAAAGATCTGCTGACCCTGCAGGCGGAGACACGTTTTTTTTTTTTTTGTCTTTTCACCTGTTTCGGTGACTTCACCTCCCCGTTACCTGCTTATGGGATTCACTGGGAGGACTTTGGTGAGTCTTTCTTTGTCCCTCCATCTCTGGCTCTTCCTGTACTGTTGTGTAGCCGCGGGCGATACTGTGATGTGTCCTCCCTCTGTCCCTCCCTCCCGCTCCCTCTCTCTCTGTCCCTGTCACCTTCAATTGCTCTGTGAAACTAGACACAGTGCCTGGGGCGGGCGGGGGGACGGAGAGAGGGAGCGAGGGAAGGATGGAGGGATGCAGGAAGGGAGGGGAAAAGGGGAGACAGACAGCTTTACAGGCAGACAGAAGGAATAAGCGCTCTGACATGTAAAACGAACCGGATTACCACATGAAAAGAACAAAATCGATCATTTTGTTTTCTTTCTGACCACATAATCAAACACTTAAAACAACAGCTGAATCAATGCCTGCCTGTGTGTGGCTCTGCACTCACTGAATAATAAAGCAAATTCCTAGAATTAAACCTGCTGAACTTGTTTAACAACTAAATATTGAAGAGCTTTAAAATCTCTTGAGAATCTATTCTTTTCATGTATAAACAGGATTATTTGTCTTTGTGCCTCTTTTGTTTTGTTAAATCAGACCAGTGGTGACAAACATATTTTCATTTTGGGCCAAATCGAGATCATGAATGTCCTTAAAGGGCCGGTTGTGCCAAGCGTATTGATAACACCTGATCACAAACTGTTAAAATATCAACAATTCTTAAAGTTAAATATTATTATTCAATTTATTTTCCGTCTCTACAGGATTTTGTGGTTCTTTTTGTGATTTTTTAAAATAAAAATCAAAGTTTTTGAGGTACTAATTTGGAAATATTTGCGACATTTGCTTCTATTTATACGACTTTTCATTACTCGCTGTATAGATCCTAAACTATAACCTGGCATCAATTTAAGCTGAGACAGCTGTTTAGTACAAGTAAGAAAGTTTTTGACAATTTTAGCAAAAAATGTGCAATAAACTCCCAGTTATGTATCAGCACAGAAAAGTGCAGAGATTTGTTGATTTTGCACAAATTTCCAAGATAATTCTCGAGACACTGGAGGGACTGACTGATCAAATTTGGCAGTAAACAGAAAAAAACTTAATTGATTTGATTGATATTTAAGCACACTTAGCGTTTACTCTAGAATCCAGACGGCCACATAAAATGCTACAGCGGGCCGGATTTGGCCCACGGGCCTTCGGTTTGACACCTGTGAGTTAGACTAAACTTTTCCTGCTTTTCCTCAGTTAGGATGACAAAATTATGTCAGTTTGCTAAATATAAGAATGAAGAGAAATATTTCTTTATTACTTTTTGTTTTTTTAACCAAAAACTGATTAAATAGATTTAAACATTTTTACCTAAAAGAAATATTTATTTTTGTAAACTTTGGAAATGCAAAAAGAATAAATAAATAAATAAATAGGAAAACTGCTGTAACACTGAAACCTCCTTTGTTCTCCATTTTTCACCGAACCTGAACCCGCTTCCCAGGAAAACAACCTGAGAGGAATGCAAGGACGCAGGTGCGCTGCAGGGGGCGGGGCGAGGCCTCTGATTGGGTGTGAAGTTCCGCTCAGGTAACAGGTTCCTCGGTTGAAACCGTGACTCAGGGTTGAGCGCAGATCGCGGGCTTTTGGGGGCGTAAACGGATTCTTGCGTTTTTAGGAAAGTTTTCAGAAAAGTGACAGAAGTTTCTCAGCTTCAGTTTCTGCTGCGTCATCACGGAGAGGGCCAGCCGCAGCGTTGGGACGATTTATTGAAATAACCGTCTAAAAACTGATTTGTTAATGTAGGCTATTTGTTCATCAAAATGGCGACGAAGTTTCTATTTTCTGTCATGTTTTTGTGCTTAACAGGTGAGTGCAGGGCGGAGGTCTTCCTGTCGGTTCCCCTCCCCTCCCTGTTTCTTTGTTTGGCAAACAGACATTTTGTTCTCTCGGCTCGTTTTCGGCTGTTTGAGTTTAGCGGTCATTAATCGTCTCCATGCTCTGCTCCGGGGTCATAAACTCGTATTTTGTCCAGGGTTCTCCGATGCGCAGGTTTGCGGCCGCCGTCCGGCGCTGAACGACAGGATCGTGGGAGGCGTGGGCGCCTTCAGGGGGGCTTGGCCTTGGCAGATCGACATCCAGGTGAACCCCGATTCACCGGACATGTTTGCGTTTTCATCCTGCGGGTTTGTGGTTTTGCTGATGGAGGGGTTTGCCTGTGATGCCGAGGTGACTCACTCCTTCATTCTCCTCTCTGCCTGCAGAAAGGCAAAACACATGTCTGTGGCGGATCCCTCATCGCGGAGGACTGGGTGCTTTCAGCTGCACATTGCTTCCCGGAGTAAGAAGCTCCAGCCGGACTGACCGACAGAACCTGCTGGACTCTGGTCTAATTTGCATTTGAAGGCATCTGGGCTGTTTTGCATGAAATCAGAATCTGAAACACAGAAACTGCCTTAACTTAAAGGTTCATTTCAATTTCAAAGGTTAAATTTGTGAAACCAAAAGACGATCTTTAAAAAAAAACACATACTATTTCTAAATCAAATGCTAAATTAATCAATATTAGTCGCATAATAAATACATTTTAAATGGATTTAGCTGTTGCACTTTTGTGATCAGGGTTTAAAATGGTGTTGCGAAATATCAGGAAATTGTGCAGTTGCTGTAATATTGCGATGGCTGTCATTTTCGATTCATTTTATCATCTGTGCTTCCATCATTTTGTCTCATGAGTTCGATGAAACTCTGCCCAACTGGCTAATCATTACACTAGGATGTAAAATGAAGGTTTATAACTCTTGGAATATATTTGCTGACAACTCCAGGGGTATAAAATTAAACTCAAGCGTGTTTTTAATGCTTTTCTGATGCAGCTGAATATTTCAGAATCACACACTCTGCCGTTTGCTTCTATGCTATTAGAAAATAGTGCAAATTGTTGTCCTTATTTATTCATCTAATCATTTAATTTGATGTTGGATACGTCAGATCTTTGCACAGATTACCAATAAGCAACTTTTATCAACGTTCATAATCAGTTGGTGTGAAACTATCTCAGAAAATCCGCATTTAAACCTTTTTCATGTAAAAAAAGAAAAAGAGTGACCGCCCCTGATTAGCCTGTGAAGTTTACATTTCTGCCATTCACAAAATCTTTTAAACACCAACTTTTCTACATTTTGGTCATGAAACAGAGACTATGAGACTCAAAGCTTGCATTTTTACGTGTTTGCAAAAATTCTTCTAAGTGGCCAAATTGTTTTCAACCAGAGGAAATAAACACTGAGCGTTGGATTTAAAACATCTGCATCATCTGCATTCTAATATACATTTTCAACTTAACTTATTAGGACTACTTTCTATAATGCTCTTGATGTCTGCTCTGATTTGAAAGATTAAAATGATTTCTTATTTAACGCCAGTAATTTGTTGTTTTTCAGTCCATCCGATATGTCCTCTTACACTCTGTACATCGGACGGCACCAGCTGGACGGGAACAACCCGCAGGAAGTGGCCCGTTCTGTGAAGCGCATCGTGATTCCACCTGCCTACGAAGACTCCAAACGGGGCAAAGACATCGCTCTCCTGCAGCTGTCCAGCTCCGTGTCCTGGAACAACTTCATCCAGCCTGTGTGTTTGCCTGCGCTGGGAACGTTGTTTCCCGCCGGGATGAGCTGCTACGTCACAGGCTGGGGAAACGTCAGGGAAGACGGTAAAGCCCGTTAACTTCCTGGGAAGTAGAATATCCTCAGTTCATTTATTTAACTTCAGAACATGAGGCTCTGATGTTGTATTGGTTTCACATGCAAGTGCAAAGAAATGAAAAATAAAAGAGAGAAGGGCTTCTTCAAATGATTTAACAGAAAAAAACTAATCAATAATTATTTTTATCAACTGCAGATGTAAACAATTAATTGACTTATGAGTAATGTTTACATTAAAATGAGTTCCTATTGATTAATAAGTCTTAACTAGTACATGTTCTATTAGAAACAACATTGTTAAAACGACTGGTTTTGTTTTAAAAATGTAAACGAGTTTTATTCTTTTCATCTTTTTCTACTCGGCCACTTAAAAGGTTCCTATTTTTTGTTTTATTAATGTCTAAAGTTGATGTGAGAAAATATTTCTTTTTTGTTTATTAAGTCTATATTTAATATACAATATTTGTTTAAAAATTATTGTTTTTATGAAAAATAAGGAAAGACAGTCGACACCCCCTTAATACGAAAGAACAATTTTTCGGAAAATGGCTGCTTATCAGTTGGTAGTTGATTTAGTTCATTTGATTTTAGAATAATTCAATGATCTATTACGTCCCTAATCATTAACAGATGTGAAATGTGTATTACACTCACATTATTCTAATGTAAGATGATCTTAAGTTATAAAACATGCTTTGCTAAAAAAGCAGCTGTGATTGATTAGCTTGCGTCTCTCCAGTGCCTCTGTCAGGAATCGGGACTCTGCAGGAAGTGCAGGTGCCAATCATCTCCCAGACTTCCTGTCAGAAAATGTACCAAACGAATCCGACGGAGCAGGTGGACATTCTGTACGACATGATCTGTGCAGGATACCAGCAGGGCGGCAGAGACTCCTGCCAGGTACCGTTTGATTTGTGTTAACAAACATTCGCTCGTTTGAGTGAAAAAATCTGAGCTAAAGACGCATTGCACGTCGTTTACATCCGGAAATTTCACACATGCGCACAACACTAAAGGGCGAAAAGACCATATTTTCACATGCTATTCACAGCTGTGCTGCTGCGGTTGAACAACAAAATGAAACCTGGAGTTGTGGGCATTATTAACCACCGAAGTGGAAAAAAACCTGAAAAACCATCGAAGAACAAAGTGGCTCTGAGTCTGCTATGCCTTGGCATAGCAACTGACTTACAACAATGGCGCTGACATATCAGAATTTGACACCAAAAAGAACAGAAATTTAACCTGTTGGTTTAATGTTTTCAGGGTTGATGTTTGTCTAAACACCTGCTCTACCGATGATTTGTCAGTGTGTGGATCGCCTTATCTATTAGTTTTTAAATATTTTTTTAACTGAACCTAAACACACCAAATTCCACAACACATCTACATTACGGTTGTCATAGTCAAGCTAGCGTAACTAAACTACTTCTCTCTCCCTTGATATTATTTTTTTATTAAACATTTTTCTGACCTTATCTAGTTGTAGTGATGACAATCAGTAGCAGAGCTCTGTTTATTTTTCTTTTATATGTCAGGTTTGCATTTGAGATTTAGTGCTGTATGTTGACGACAGCTAAAACCGACGGCAGTCATTGTCAGCCAGCAATTACAATAAATTAATCGCACAGTAAAATTAAAACCCAATAATTTCCATTGACGTGATTTATCTTTTTCTCTCATTGAAAATGTCTTTCAGTTGCAGTGTTAAATGTTCGTTAGAATTTAAAGTTTATTGATCTTGTAGAATTTGTTTTTGCATTATTATTTTTTCTTTAACCATCATGTTACTTAAAAGTGCTCCCAAAACAACAATATCATTATTTATCGCGATAACTTCTGTAGCAATTTATCCTCCAGGAAAATCTATCATGACAAGGCTCGTCCAGCAGGGGGCGGCATGTTGCACACATGACATCACATCTGCAAGCTGAGTAACTCTTGGTCTCTTCAGGGCGACTCAGGGGGGCCCCTGGTCTGCGACATGGTGAATGGCACCTGGGTGCAGGCGGGAGTGGTGAGCTTTGGACTTGGTTGTGCGGATGAGAACCGGCCGGGTGTTTACACCAGGCTGACCAGCTACTCCGAGTTCATCCGCTCCACAATACCAGAGATCCAGCTGTACGGAGGAGCGCGGCGGACTGCGTGTGAGTGGGTCGTTGTGTTGGCCAGCAGTCTGTCCATATTCCTGATGCTAACTTCAAGATAAAACTGTTTTTTTTATGTTTGTGTTGGAACAAGAAACCCAATATGAATGAAGGAGTTATACATTGTTTCTGACAGTTTTAATCAAATTTGTAATTCTTTTTTCCTGTCTGCACATTAAGCCATATGGAACTTTGTAGCCTGATCTTGTTTTTAATTAAATTTGATTAGATTTTAAATACGAATGAGAAGTTTTATTTGGAATTAAAGAAAAAGTTTGATTAAGATGTTTGACTTTTCTGTTCTTTGTTTTTGGAATTTAATCCTGGGCAATTCGGCTGAAAACGTAGCACAATATAAGCGTTTCAAATCAGTCTATCGCACTGCAAAACATAGGTTGTAGTATTTTTGGTCTAGTTTCTAGTGAAAATATCTTGAAATAAGACAAAACTGTCTTACAAGTAACCTTTTAGTAAGATATAGAGCTTTGTTTTCAACAATTCCTTAATGCTGATGAAAAAGTTCTAGTTTCATTGGCAGATTATTTAACTTGTTTTAAGTCAATTTATCTTGAACTTTTCCATCAATATGAAGGAATTATTGACTTAAAACAAGTGCATATGTCTTGTAATTTTTAAGTTTCAAGTGTTCTAAGATATTTGCACTACAAACTAGACCAAAAATTCTTGATAAGATTTTATTTTTGCAGTGCAATAATTGATTTTTTTTCTTTTAAATATCTGAAATGCTACCAAATTGGTGACATTGTTCCTGTTTTGAGGCAAACAGGAACAATGTTTGCCTCAAAACAGGAACAACCAGCTTGTCAACTGGTTGCTGCTAGGTAACCAAAGAGCGATTTGCTCAAGCTTTTCCTCCGAGTAAATCCCCCAGAATGCTATGCGGTTCTGGATGGGAGTTCAGTGAAATTGAATATTCTAATCAGATGTATTATCTATTGATATTGATCATCTATTGCAGGGGTGCTCAATACGTCGGTCGATCGCGGGGAGGTTTTGAGTCGATATGAAACAAACTGAAGACCTCCAGGACGCTGAGAGCAGCACTTCCTCTTCTGACAGGCTTTTCAAAATATTCACTAACATCCAAAACGTTTGTAGCTTCATTAAATAATAATAAAGCCTGAAAGCTGATATCGTAACGAACTGAACGTTTTTAACGTAATCTTTGCTCGGCTTGCGGGGCGCAGGCGGTTGCCACTGCAACGGGTGTGCTTAACGATAAAGACAGAAAGAGAGTAAAAAGGTGCGAGAGGTTCTGAGTTGATCACCTGTTCGGGTTATTTTACCTTTGTTTTCCTTCGCTGTGGTTCATCACAGCCGCTGCAGTTTCTGAACGTTCAATAAACGACAAACTTGGACTAATTACCTCGTTCGTTTGCAGTAAACGTCACAACAAACGTCAAAAAGGACACATATATTTGATTACATTTTAACAAACAAATGGCTTCTACCACAATAATTGTGTCAAATTACATTAATTATATCCCAAATTCAGAAGATTTGCCTTTACCTCTGCAGAGCTCTTTGGTTCCTCCTATCAGTCTGCAGTTTCGCATATTGACGTCATCAAACCAAATTTCGGACATACCATAACTGACTGACACCTGCTGGCCTCAGGTTTGCAACCAGCTTGACTGAGAAACCAGTGACCTGCTTCCAGTGTCAGAATCTCACTGAGGAAGAAACTGCATTAGGTTTTCTATCACTTTATCATTTCTGATATAACTGATGCATATTTGCATAGAAAATTAGTCAATAGGGTTTCATTTATAATTTGTATGTCTTCATGTCATGAGGTAGATCTCAGCCGGCTGGTGAGAGACAGAGTAGATCTTGGTCTCAAAACGTTTGAGCACCCCTGATCTATTGCAATCTGCATTATTGATTTATTGCCCATCCCTAGTGGAAATAGTAGATTTTCTTCGTGCAAAATCATCAAATTTTATTCATAAAACTCTCATGCAGCACCCAACGGCAGCAGACTGGTGGCGCCAAAATGTTTTTATTACAGAAAGAGCTGCATGATTTAAGAAACACTCAACGTCGCCTATAAAAGGAAACATTATTGACTCGATGCATGTTGCCCAAGTTGGTGGTTAAAACACAAATGCAAGTGTGTTTGAGGAGGGAGGTGAACTCAGGCATCATGGGGGATGGTATCAGAGAGGATCATGGGTGAGCCGAGCTGCAACTCCTGCTGCAGCGACTCCAGGTCAGCCGGAGTCATGCGGTGGACCTCGCTCCAATCAGATAACAGAGAGGCAGACAGAGGCGCCGAGTCGAAGCTGCAGGGAAGAAAAATGCATAAAGTCAACACGTAAATGTTTTGGGGTTTTTTGAAGTGCTGTTTAACACACCTTACAAATCATAAAAACTAGACATGCTGCTAATAACCACTGAATTTACAGCTTAATGTGTTACTTATAAATGTTTAATTATCTATACTATGAGACGAGGAGTCCTGCTGTTTGCACATAGTTCAGCTAACTGGTCTGGAGTGTTTACCAAACTGGGAGGAAAAAAAAACAAGAATGTTGGACCAGGAGTTAAATTTAATCTAGCGGCTGTTTTGTAGATTTTATATGATTTGTTCCCCTTTAAAGCCCAATATCTGTCCAGTTTTGAACAACAGTGTCAAAAGCAAATGAGGTGGATTAGCAGTTAAAAGTTTTTAAGTGTCTTCAGTCAGAGGCTTTTTCAGATTTATTGCAAGACTGCTGCTGGAGATCCTTCCTCTTTAAAGACACTCGAGTGATAAGAGGTAAAACATTTCATTTCTTTTTGAAAAAGTTCTACTTTGTTCATCTCCATAACATTTTGTATGTTTTATTTATCAGGTGAATAAACATAAAGGCACAAGTAATGTATTTTAAAGCCATTTACATTTTTTGAGTGCTTTCATGGTGATGGTGAAGATACCGCTGCTTTAAAGAGACAGGTTGCAGGAAATCTTAATATAGTTATTGGTTATTTAAACATTTAAAAATGTAAAATGTTTTGGTTTTCATTGGAGATCATTATAGAAACAACTGCATTTTTGTCAATGTTTAAATAAAAGGGGTGCTTATTTACAGTTCAAAGCATTTACGCTATTGTGAGCTAAAAATGCTCACAAAAAAACTGCTGTTTTTGTTTTTACAGATCTATATCTTGATGCTGCGGCGCAGACTTAGAAACCTTTGATCATCGTGGAAACTGGACACAGTTCTAGTGGACAAGCTCCTCTTTTAACCCATTTTACCAGCATTGCACTGAAAAGTAGCTCATAATGAGCTCAGCACATGTGCAGCTCCAGCAGGTGTTTGCTAATTGCTGCTGGCTAGTTTGAAGGAGCAGAGTGGGGGAGGGGTGCTTTCTGAAGCTTGGAAACTGGAGCTTGAAGGCGGAGCTAAGTCCACCCAGACGCTTTGTACAGCTGAGTGGTTGAAAGAATCAAACATGTTTTTGATGAGAGGATGAATCCCAGTCGGAGATTCTCCACAGAACAGCTGCAAAGGTTTTAATAATCCTTATTGGACAGAAAAACTAAGGCCTGTCCTGGACCTCACCTGTCCCGGTCACCGTGTTGCAGCTCTGTCAGAGACTGGTTGAAAAGGTCATCCAGATCGAAGCCCACCCCGTACCCGGCCCCGCTGCCCTTTGGGGTAACCGAGAACATGGGGGGTAATGGGTCCTCCACCTGCCAAAGGGAAAATTATTACAAATTATGAACCCTTCATAAAAACTAAAAAAGAAGACATGAATAAAATTGCTCACCTGTGACTTTGACAGCTGCAGGGTCACTGTATGGATGTCAGGGGCAATAGAAGGCCCTTGTTGCCCCGTGTCTGTAAACCCTAAGCTGGGGTGTGTCTGGGAGGGAGGAACCGTCAAAGTCCCACAGAGATGGTTTATGCTCTGTGCTGCTGATTTCTCACCCAGAGAAGAGCAAAGCTTCTCCATGAGTCCGGGACTCGCCGTCAACGAGTTGAGGTTGCTCTGACCTCTGACATCCACGTTCCCATTTGTCTCTCTGATGGCCACCGAAGGCGCTTTGGGCAGAAAGCTCTCGAGGGGGAGCAGGTGCACCTGAGGTTTAGGGTCGGGCGGCGGCTGACTCTGCAGGAAGCCGGACGCTGGCTGCGCCGTCCTGTTCGGCTGCTGCCTGGTTTCCAGCTGCTGGCCGCTCCAGTTCCCCACTCCGGCGAATTCTCTTTCCCTGTTGCCCTCTGCGTGCAGCTGGAGTGTGTTGTTTTTCACATATCCACCGGTTACGGCCATCATGTCGATCCCGCCGCGTGCAGCAGCTACTACGTCTCCTGGAGGCTTCCTCTGGCTCATGGAGAAAGGCAGAGTTAGCTGCTGGGTGGAGGCTGGAGGCGGAAACAGACCCTGCTGGTTCGCTTTTACTAGCTGCTCATGAGGCTGACTTTTCCTCGCCTTCATGTTCGTTTTACTGTTCTCACTGATTCTTTGGGAATTCAGGTTACAATCCTTAGTTTTCCCGTCGTTATTAGCAGTTTGGGATTTGTCGCTGCAGCTGTCGATCATCTTCCTCCAGCGCTGCAAGAGGCTTTTGTCGTTGTCGCTCAGCAGGACCCCGCCCAGCGAGTCGCCCTGTTTCTTCTCCTTTCTTTCCTTCTCCTTCATCTTTCTCTCCCTCTCTCGTGCTCGTTCCTGCCTCTTTCTTCTTTTCTCCTCCCTCTCTCGCTGACGTTCCTGGGCCGTGACGGGCCGCCGCGACTCGGGAACAGAAGACACCGCGGACGAGACGCATCCTCCTCCGGTGCCATCAAGGCCCAACCCAGAGCCGCCTCCGTCTGCAAGAAGGGACTTCAGTTCAGACCAGTTTAAACTCACGGATGTTGCTCTTAGTCACTAAAGTGTGTTGAATTCAACTCTGAAACCGAAAGACGTTTTAAATATCCCAAATAAATAACAGAAAAAAAAACAAATAAAATGAACTATTCTGTAAACAAAATTGGTACAGTTGAGACCAAAGCACCAGCCTGCAAAAATACAAAATCTTTAAGTATTTTTAGTCTAGTTTCCATTGTTACACTTGAAATAAGACAAAACTAACTTACAAGTATTTTTCCAGCAAGATACAGAAGCTTGTTTTCAGTCAACATTTTTGAAAAAGCAGATTATTTCACTTATGACATGGAGAAATTGTCTTTTATAAGTACATTTATCTGCCAAAGGAACAAATACTTTTTCACCGGTGTTATGAAATTACTGATTAAAAACAAGCTCCTGTATTTTACTGAAAAGATACTTTTACATTAGTTTTGTCTAAATTTAAATTCACTAAGATATTTGCACTAGAAACTAGACAAAAACATTTGGTAAAATTGTTTGTTTTTGCAGAGGAGACTGAAGGCTTTTGTCATCCATTTCTGGTAGAAAAAGTAAATCAATAAATAATGTAAATGTAATTTTAATTTATGTTATTCGTTGAATTAATTGATTTCGGCTGAGTTGGTGTATCATGTAAAATCCCAACAAAACACATAATTTCTGGTTCTAACATGACGAAATGTCTAATGGCTCAAAGTGGACGAATTCTCCCTCAGAGTGCTGTGGACGCGACACACTTACCGCCTCTGGCTTTATTTCTTAGAGCCGATTTTAACAGAGCTGCTTTCAGGGCGTTTTTGGTGTCTTCAGAAATGGCGCCTTCCTTTCTCGTTCCCTCTGCTGCACGCGGAGGAGGCCTTGCATTCTTGGACAGCGAGTGTGAAAGAGACTGAGACAGAGACTGGACCTGTGCTGCCGACAGAGACAGGGAAGGCACGCTGGCTGGCAGGGCGGTCATGGTTTGTGCTTGTGATGAGGGAACGGCGTTGGGCTCCATGGGCTGGCTCTGGATGGCCACGATTCCTGCCTGTCCTTCTCCGTCTCTCATCGTTTCTGAGGGCGCGTCCTGAGTGGACACTGGTGTGGTGAGGTCGATCGTCTCTGGCTGACCGCTGTCGGAGTTGGCACTGGGCATGTCCACGTCGACCGGACAGCTTACGTTTTTACTGAGGAGGGGTAGATGATGGTTTGTGAATGCTTGGTTCACATCTGCTGGTGGGTTGTTTTGTTGCTTCTGGGAGTTTGCTTCTGTCATTTGCTGTTGCTGAATCTGTTTTGCCTCAAGGTGCTGTGCAATTGCGACCATCGATTGCTTGGTCAGGTCAACATTTGCTGGCTGATTACTTCTTTGTGCCGCAGGTTCGACCCTTGACAAAGGCTTGAACTGCAGCCTTGGACGGGAACTCAGTTTCTTTTTGTGAAAGTCTTGAATCTCCATCAAAATAGCTTCTTTAATTTGCTCTTTGTTCATTGGAAGCTTGTCAAACTCAAAGTCAAAAGCTGGCACGCATGCTGGCTCATCGTCTGGGTCGTGGTACTTGGACACGTAAGGATGCGCCAGCGCCTCCGTCACGCTGATGCGTTCACGGGGATCAAACTGCAGCATGGCCTGTAGGAGGTCTAAAGCCGAGGCTTCGGCTTGTGGGTACAGTTTGGCCAAAGGTATGGCTGTTCGGGATGGGAGACTCTGAACATAGGAGCGGACCCTATCAGCTCTGATAGATCCGATCAAACCCTCAGGGGGAGTCCCCAGCACGCTCAAGATGAGCTGCAGCTGGTGCACGTAGTTCTTCCCAGGGAAAAGCTGCTTGCGCCCCATCATCTCAGCAAAGATGCAGCCCACAGACCACATGTCAATGGCCAAACTGTAATGATTGAGAGACAGCAGGAGCTCAGGAGCGCGGTACCACCGGGTCGCCACGTACTCCGTCATAAAGCAGTAAGACTCCTCTGGGTGAGAGCTCAGACCCCGCGCCATGCCAAAGTCCCCTATTTTCAGTTCACAGCTCTCGTTCACCAGCAGGTTGGAGGGTTTGAGGTCACGGTGGATGACGTTGGCAGAGTGCACGTACTTAAGGCCACGGAGGAGCTGGTAGAGAAAGTAGCGCGTGTGTTCAGGGGTTAGAGTCTGGGCAGAGTGGATGATCTGGTGCAGGTCGCTCTCCATGAGGTCCAACACAACATACCTGCAAACACAGGATGGCAACACAGAGATAAATTAGGAATGACAACTCAAGTCATGGGCTGTCTTTTACCGAAGCAGAGAGCAGACGTTTTCTGCATGCACTTTTTCCCCAATGATTTTTTAAATGAGTTCATCTTGAGAAAAATGTGTCTTTTTTGAGATTATGAGATGTTTGGAAAACCTGGTTTCATCCTTCAAATGTATGTTTAATACACACAGCAGTCAACTCATCATATTCAGAAAACCATCAGGAAAAATTATATGTGGAAAACAGAAAACTAACTCATTACCTAAAAAAAGACCAATAGAAAATTAACTTGGTTTTTTGAGAAAACAATCAGCAACAAGTAAAAACATTTTGTTTTGTTTTTAAATCAGGAAAACTTTCCCTATCCCCTAACGTCTGGTCCTATCTATGAAAGGTTACACATTATGTAAATGATTAAAAATAAATTGCATTTAGAGAAAATAATTACATACACAGACTTGAAGGCAGAGTGCGGAAGGTTGGGCTGCAGGATGTCTTTGATGGCGATGATGTTGTCATGTTTGAAATGTTTTAAAATCTTCAGCTCTCTCAATGTTCGCTTGGCGTTTGTTACCACCTCAAAAGCATTAGAGATCTTCTTTATTGCCACCTGCTGGCCTATATAAAGTAAAAATAAAGAAAAGAGTGGAAAAGATCAAAGAGTAATTTCAACTAAGTTAATTTTTTCACATTTAAACACGTCAAGAGATCTACCGTTGTCTCTTCTTCTGGCAGATGAAACGACACCGTACGCCCCTGTGCCGATGGTTTCGATGACATCATACTCTTCTCCGACGTCAAACTTTACGTCCAGAGAGTGTGCTTTAAGCAGGGCCAAGTTTTTTGCTGCTATGCTGGTGTCTGCGTTGCCTGGTATTGCCTCAACTCCACGCTGGTTCTGGTTCGTTCTGCCTTTGTCTGTGGCCATTTTTTCAGGCGAGGCCAAAACTTTGGCCCCTCCACCCTCTTCAGTTGACATGTTGCTGCAATGAGACCTAAACAAATAAATAAAAGACAAAGTTGTAGTTTCTTTATTACAGTGTCATCAGAAGTTGCCAATCGCAGAGTATGTCAAATGCAAAGTTGGATAGTAACTAGTTACATTTACTTGAGTAACTTTTTTTTAAAATTTACTTTTAAGAGTATTTTTACTGCACTGAACTTTTTAGCTTAACTTGAGGAATTTTATTATTACGTATTTCTACTCTTACTTCAGTGAAATTGCTGGATTTTCTTTCCACTGAATGCCCAGCTCTGACCAAATATTACCCAAATCTGCAGTTATTTGTCACTTTTAATAAATTTTTATGGACCACAAAAATATACAGAGCTCTTTGTCACGTCATATTTATAACCAAATTTTATTTCTAATAAAATACTGGCAATTAGATGAAAAAAATTATGTAACAAAGGACAAGTGTTTGCATAAATATTCAGGATTTAGCTTTTGAACACCTGCAGGGAAGCGGAAAAATCACTGAGATTCTTAAAAAATATTTATCTGTTGACATTTACTTTTTGCACTCAAATGAAAGATTGGATTTTTCTTGACTTTTCTGCATGAAATTGCAATGAAAAAGTTTTTGAGTCCAACCTATTTATAAATATTTACAAGCAATTCCAATAAACATGATATAACCTGAAATAACTACACTTTAGTGCTCCATATGAAAATAAAAATATGATAAACAACCGTGTGAAGAAGTTTATCATCCAGACATATCACTGAATGGTATTACTTATTAATTAACTCAGAGAAACTGGGAGCAGGTGCCTATTAATGGTGCATAAAATCTACATTTTAAAAATTCAACACTGACTGAATCACTGCTAGAATTGCTCAATTTTCTCCTTAATGACAGACAACAGAGTCTCTCTTTGGAAAGATAAGATAATTTGACTTCAGACTCAAAATAAAGGAATAAAATGGACAGAATGAGGCAAATGGTGCCTTAAATTTAACAAGCAGAGGCCTGGATTGACTAAATGAGAAGGAAACCTGTATATCTCAGCCAAATGCCTAAAACAGACCAGAGGACAGAGGCACGCTGGTTTTATTTGGTCAACGGTGACAAAGGATAACCTTTCTCACTTATTGACGCAGGGGCGTAGGCTTGTTACCTGGAGATCTGGCTTCCCACGTACCGTTAAAGCTGCTCCTTCTCGGTTACAAAACGAAACCAAACTGCAAATGAATGCGACTCAACAGAGATTAACATACTTTCAGCTTGCGAGCGAAACCTCGCCGTCCATGGCTCCAGTTTTGGTGGCGAAAGAGCACGATAATTCACTTGTTTTGTCCGCCGCTTCCTCGTCCACTTCCGGGTTTGCTTTGAGTGTCACGTGGCCAGCCAATTAGATGAAGGGAGGGAGGCCCCGTCATCCAATAGGCGCGCACTACGCACTTTGAGGCGGGGCTTCATGCCACATAGAATGGAGTCTGTGTGATTTTGTTTATTTATTCATGGGAGGTGACGTCGTTTTCCACATTTTACGAAAAAAATACAGGCAATTATGACGTAATGGTATATATTTTTTAGAAAGAAAAAATATATAAAAAGAAAGAAAGAAAGAAATACAGGCCGCACAATGTTATTTGGAGGGCCACAAATAAGTCTCGGGCTGCACATTTGACAACTAAGACATGTCCATTGTTTCTTCATAATTCTTTTTTTATGTTCTGTTAACACAACTGTCCAAATAATGGGCATTAAAAACTGTAAATGCAGGGAGACTTAAACTAATCAAATGTACACTAAATCAAAATTTGCACAGAAAAACCAAGACAGAAGCTTAAATAATCTATTTAGATAATTTATTAGCTGATTTAGGGGTAACGCTTTAATTAAATCCTAGTGAAAACCTATTCCCTTATGCCAATTTATTTTATCTATTTAAGTTTTTGCACAAATGAAAAACAAGACAATCAAAATTCTCAAGTCAACCAATTACAAACAAAAAATTGATTGGTTTTTAATACAACGGAATGGTTTAAAATTGCTCCACCCACTGTTAGATTTAAAAAAAAAACTACAACAGCAATAAAAGTGAGCTGTAATAGATGAATTTATATTGTGTAATGAAAAGTTAAAAGGTTTTTGGCCGAATGAACCGTCCAATGGCAGACCGGGACACAAGATGAAGCCAGCCAATCAGAAGTGAGGATGTGAGTTTTAACACGTCGCCCTTTGCAAACGGACTCCGACGGCCGAAACTGTTAGAATCGGTTTATAGTTTAAATATCAATTGTTTCGGGGAGGTTTTGCTCATGGCGGCGGCTCCGGGGCTGCCGAGGTGGGAGCCGACGGCGCGCATCGTTTTGGGTCTTCTGGGTTTGGTTTTGTCTGTTTACGCGCTTCATGTGGAGATTTCCCGAGAGAGAGACCCGGATTACAGGGCGATGTGCGACCTGGGCGAGTCTGTGAGCTGCTCCAAGGTTTTCACCTCCAGGTAGGAATCTGATTCACACCTGTTGTTTTTCAAATCACACCTGCAGAATCCACGAAGCAGGTAAACCATAACTTTGCATACCTGTGGGTCAGGGTTTTATTACCACGTGTTGAATTTTTTTGACATTCCTTTGGGAACTTTTGCAACCACAAAGTGAACGTTCTTCTCTGACTCAACTGCATATAGCTGATTGTTTTGGCTATTGGAAAAGTATTAACAACCAAATACATGTTTTATTTCTTTTTGGGGATTTTATGTTAAAAGAAAAACAAGTTTTTGTTTGTGAAATGGAAGGAAAACGACACTCAGTTTTTTGCATCTTTACAATACATTAAAATCGTAAAAGTGTGGCGTACATTTGTATTCATTCTGCCTTGATTAAATACGTTTTACAACAATCTTTTCTTGACATTGTAGCCGATAAACCAGCTTTACATATTCTGCTACGCAAAATCATTTCAGAAGTAGAGTGTCAGGACTTTGACTGGGCTGTTACAACACAAAAATACGGTTGGATTTTAACCACTCTGCCCTAGTTCTGCTGTTTGTTTAGGGTGGGTGTCCTGCTGAGAGGTGAACCTCCTCAGTCCCAAGTCTTCACAGAGTAGTATAGTGTTTAAAATTAAAAACTAGCTGTGTGCTAATCTTTTTCCTCCTTCTTAAATAAACTATCACATGTCAAACATGTGACAGATGAAATGCAGCACTCCTGACCAAAAACAACCAAACAGAGCCAGGAGGAGGGTCTTAGCGCTGTCAATCAATCTCATGTACTTGCTGATAATTACTGCCCTTGTCTTTACAGGAAAACCGTTTATCTGCCGTTATTGATGAGCATTCACAACATGGGGCACGCCAGACTGTGATTGACAGCGTTAAGTCCCGCCTCCTGGCTCGGATTGGTTGTTTTTAGTTAGCATTATTGTTCTTCTACCTAAATATGTAAAGAGTTTTGTTGTTTTTTTTCAATAAATGTTACATTCTGCAGTTTTAATTTTATTTAAAAAACTTATGAAGCTTGAGGAGTTCTGGGTAGAAAATATCTATACACAAAGGTGTTTTTTTTCTGTCTCAAATTAAAATGTATGTATTTGTGTACGGTTTTGGCTTAATTACTGCTCTGACTGTGTTGTTCTTGAACCAAATTGATTTTTTCCGAGTCTATACTCCAAATAGTAATTATTTGACGATTCACCAGGATTAATTGATTAATTTTCTTTTTTTCCTTCCACTTAACCATTACCCCAGATCAAGGCATGACAATTTATGATTGTAATATGACAAAACACAAAAAAGAACACCAATACTTCTGCCACACAGCAGTTTTTTAACCAGCATTTTATTTTGTTGATGTTGCCGCCTTTTTTCCTTTTTGGCAGATGGGGACGTGGTTTTGGTTTGGTCCAGCTCTTTGTGGCCAAAGATAGCGTTCTGAACCAGCCCAACAGCGTCCTCGGCATCCTGTTCTACACTCTGCAGATGGGCCTTGGTAGGTCCGCCATTGTCCTCTGCAAATTATAGAGCAGAGATTTTACGCTAACCGTTCTGTTTGTTATAGCTCGGCCTGCGTGTGAGATTATAGGGGTTGGTTTCTGCATATAAACTCATTTTTCTTGTCTGCAGGATTGTCTGTGTCTAAAAAGACAGCCCTGGCCTTGGTCATCTGCTCCTGGGTGTCTGTGGCCGGATCGCTTTATCTCGCATCTATTCTCGCCTTTATTCTGGGAGATTTCTGCATGGTGTGTGTCTCAACGTATGTTGTCAATTTCGCGCTGCTCTACACCAACCTGAAGAGACGGAAAGCAATCGAAGGAATGAAGGAAAAGACTGGATAGCAAATGCAATCTGTCGAGCGCAATATTTGTTTTAGAAGAAACTGCTTCAAGTATTTTATATGTTCTGATAATTTTAGTAATAAACATTAAATAAAACATATTTTGATGTATTCATTTTTTTTGTTTGTGACGCACAAACACGTTTTTTCTAAACACTATGGTTTGAAATGATTTTAAACTTAAAAAGACGTAATTACTTAGTTCTACCAGCAGAGGGAGACAGATATCGTGTTTTGGTTTAGTGTCGCAAAAGCAGGTTTTGTTTTCTTGCTGACCTCAACATTTGTTTTACGGCAAACTAGTTCCGTTTTTTATAATATCTATTACTTTTAGCAATAGACAAAAATAAAGCATATATTTAGGTTTTCTATTTATGACATTTCACATGTTATTCTAAGCATTTTATGTTTTGATACGATTTAAATCTTGTAAAGACAGAGAATCCTTTGTGTAATTACGCAGTTTTACCAGCAGAGGGAGACAAATAGTTTTGTTTCAGTGTCTAAAGTAGGTTTTGTTTACTTGAATAGGAAATTCATTCTGCAGAGATCAACATTTTTTTAGGCTAAAATTGTCCAGTTTTGTAAATAATTTAATAATTTCAGACATAAACATTAAATAAAACTTATGTTTGTGTATTCTATATTTGTGAAACCCCTTTCATGTTTTTTTCAGACTTTTTAAATTATTTTACTCTTATAAATACAGATGTGTAAGTGAATTCACATTCCTGGTGTGAATAGTGAAACACAACCAAGAAATGTGATTCATCACAACTAACATATCACTTTAAAAAAGGGTAAATTATATTTTCAAATAAATTTTTCCTCTTTTCGCACATAAAATCTTCATTTGAAAACCATATTTTGTATCTTGACCTGTTACTAACCTTTATTGAACCCTTAAAAGATTTTGGTGTGACAAAAAGCAAAATGAAAACACTGTAAACATTTATGAGGAGTATTTAAATTAGACATGAAATACCACAGACTGACTGGTCTTTATTTATGTGCTACAAATTATATTCAGCTCCATCCAACATAGTAATTTCTATTAAGGGGCAAAAGATGAATAATTTTCCACATAATTGATTGTATATTTGGATGTTGAGTCACAATCATTATTTCTGCTTCCTGATGAACTGACTTATTCAAATGATAAATCCAGAATCACTGCTGTAAACGTCATCATCATCATCATCATCATCAGTTAGAAATATGAAGATTAAATAATCTGTGATGTAAATAAGACAGTTCATAAACCCTGTGCTGTGCAACTCATGAACATTTTTAAGTAAAATAAAAATTTGTTATTCTTTTCATTCTCTTTGTTCATGATATTTCTGGTCGTTTTGTACTTTTCCCATTAACTCAGCCTTTTCTTCAGATTAAACATATACATTAAATCTAATTATAATCCTTGCAAAATATTACATTCACATATTATGCCCCCTCATTTAGTAATTGACAGAAAAATGTTTTCCGCTTCTGTTGAAAAACTTAACTTTAATAATCAGAAACTCATAAGTAGATGTCTCTGTCATAGTTATTTTTACTGTTGCAGATCTCTTATTATTTATATTTAAATGTATATTTGACTTTTTTGTTGAGAAAAAATGCTAGACTAAATGGTACACATTGTTTTATTTTGCCTATTTATTTATTTAACTTTTATTTTTTATTTATTCCACATCATTTATTGTCAATGTCTGAGGCTGCTGATTTTTATTTCAGCAATGTGATATTTTTCATCCTCAACTTAATGTTGTTTGACATGATTTTTTCAAAATGACACTTTCAATCATAAAAATTCAATCTGGAGAGACTCAGTCGGAGAGAGAGAAGCGATTAGAGGGGTTACTTAACGTGCATGATTTAGAGTCTTTGGCGCTCGGGCCCCGGCTGAGGACATCGAGCTGCGATTGCGATAAGCTCGGATGAGCGTTCCCGCTGCTGATAGGAACGTCCGTCCCCCCGGGACCCGGCACTGGTGGTGGAGGTCGAAGAAGGATGTGGCCTTGAAGAACTGGCGGAGGAAAGGTGGAGATGGGGAGGAGGTGGGATGAGCTCGGCGGGCAAGCAGAGGAGTCCTCGACTGGAGATCCTTTTAGCTTGGGCTTGATTGATGATTGGAAGAGGCGCGGCTTGGTCCGGCGTTGATTGGTCCGGCGATGATTAGTCGAGGCAATGCATGGCGTGGGCTGATTGGGAGCTGCTGGTGAGGTTAAGGAGTCTTCCAAATTGAATTTACGCCTAGGCTTCATTTCAATACAATCAAATATTTTGAGGATTTTACTAAACAGAAAAAGTGCATCAAGTTTTATTATTGTGTAATTTAAACAGCCATTAAATTTGCATGTAATGTTGCTTTTAAAGCTCATGAACTGACAATTTGTATGACTTAAAGAGAAAACAAGATAATCTGATGAACTAGATGAATTTAAATTACTTTTTAGCTTAGCATAAAATCATTAGCTGTGAATCAAATACCAACTTCAGCCTTCATCAGCTTAAGTTAGCATTTGTTGTGTTAAAGTGTCTCCCTTTGACTGGAGATGCAGATTATCTACAGAAAACTTGCTCAGTTGCACTTATTTCTTGATTTTTATTTTTAATTGTTTTGCATGGTGCCATCCCTTGGTTTGTGTCGCCCTGGACAGAAGCCACATCCTGAACGTCAGCGTTACTAAATTTCCCTAATTAGTCATTTCTCTGCATATAAAATTAAAATTCCATTATAAATGAATCACTTCCAACTGTATTTATATCTTAGTACACAATATTCAATCAGTGCTGTAATTTTCATGAGAACTAATGACTGGTACTGACAGTCAACCACATCGTCACTCCAGGAAGTCTGAGGTAGAGGACTGGACTACCTGGTGTCATCTTAACCTTTTTTACTGCTTCTTTCTTTAGAAATGACAGAAAAGATGAACGACATGTGGACTCTACCTGGTTTTCATGTTTACCTCACAGATTGTTGACGATAATTAAAGATCAAACATATCAGAATAAACAGTTTAATTTATGTCCAAATCGAAATAAAAAAAAAAACAAGTATGACTAATTTGACCCAGAAGATGCAAGACACATTTAATCCACAAGTTTTCGCTTTGTGGATTAAATATTTCTACACAATGTTCTTTCTTTGTGGTTATATTGATTTATTGACGCTCCAGCTTTGTGATTTTTCCTCTAACTTCACTGTTAGTCACCAAAAGTCAAACTCTTTCTGCCGAGCGCATTTGAAAACTCTGGTATTTTCTGCTAATTGTCTTATTATTTTTACCATACCTAATTTTATTTTCTGTTTTATCATTTGTCTACCTGCGATGTGATTGTTGTGAAGCACTTTGATCAGCTCAGGTTGTTCCTGTTACTTCACTTTATATGTTGCTTTTGGATTCATGTCTTCTTCCTCTATCAAATTTTTAAAAGTCAGAAATGTTTGTGTGTGTAAACTTTTGGTTTTGAGGGAAATATTAACATATGTCTGTTATTAATCAAATATACAGAGTTTTGGGAATCCTATTCATTACAAATAAATCAGAAAATTGGATCTGAGTGAGTTTGACATTTGTTTCAGTGAAAAGCTGTGATGGTTGGTATCAAGTAAAAGTAAAACAAGTAAAGAGTAAAGAAAATAATTGCTAAAATGTCTACTCATAAAACAAAGTCTCACCAAGTGTTTCTGATCTGATTTCTAGTGCAAATATCTTAGCATACAATGGATAGTAACTAGTTACATTTACTTGAGTAAAGCTTCTGATCACAGCAACACTCTCTAGTTCAGCTCCTTCAGACTAGCCAGCAGCAATTAGCAAACGCCTGGTGGAGCTGCTGAGCTCATTATAGGGAGTTCTTTCTCAGTGAAACACTGGTGAAAAGGACTCAGATGAGACAAATCATGCTAAAGTTCTGTGTTGTTTTTATATTATTTGAAATCACCATGTTTGAACAAACTCAAATTCTGCTGACAGAAAAGTTACAGCATGATTGTCAAAATAAATTTACACCAGCAAATGTATTCTGGAAAATAATTCCCATTCTTGTCTTTTTCTTTTTTCAGTTTTTTAAGTGCTAACCTAAAAACTCTAGTTCATTCAACTCTTAATAAAAAGTTAACACAGTTACTGCTGTAAGTTTATCTTTCACAAGCAGAATTTCAGTCCCTGTAAAAACCTTTAGGAAGAACAAAGTGAAACGTTTATTTTTGACGCCATTATTTCATGGCGGTTCTTTGAAGGAAACATAAATGATTCTTAGAAAGAGGAATTGGTTGATTGGTGTTTGAGTTGAATCACACATCACTGAAAAAAATAAGTCATTGGATGAACATAAAAAAATTATGGAAAGGATTTCCACCTGATTACTTTGCTTTATTTCAGCACCATGTACTTGTGTTACACCTATTTAAAGCAAATGTGTTAGGTCAACCTAATTTATTAAGATTATTCCAATGTAAAGCAAATGTGTTGGCTCAACTTGTTACAATGGTGATTCAATGGGTGATTCTAAATCAAACATGTTGGCTCAACGTAATATATTGTGGTTATTCTTATATAAATAAAATGAGTTGGCAAAACATAATTCATTAAGGTTGTTCTAATTTAAACCAAATGTGTTGGCTTAACCAGAATTATGGTAAGGCAATGGATGATTGTAAATCAAATGAGTTGGCTCTACTCCATTCATTATGGTTATTCAAATTCAAATGAAATGTGTTGGCTCAATGTATGTTTTAAAGGTTCCTTTAACTCAGTTACTATAGCGTGACCCAGTGTAATGCAATACAGCCCGCCCAACTAATCTGCAATGTTTAGGACCAAATCATTGATGTAACTTCATTAAGATGAATGTAAATCTAGTTGAAACCACCTTATTTTACAGTGGTACCTTCACACTACCTGATTCAGTAGGTCCAACTCACTAAAAGCAAGTTAGCTCAACAAATATGCTTCATGCTAAAAGACAGTTAATCATGTGGAAATCCTTTCCATTATTTCATGACGTTAATTCAAAGACATATTTTCAAGCGTTAATCAAGCATTTTAAGATAGCACTAGGTGAAAGTGTAGGAAGAACACTCAACAATTAGAAAAGGTACAACACAATTGTATTTTCAGAATTATTATACATCGTTTTTTTACACAGCACAAAACACAGCTGAGTTGGACATTGAAATAAAAAAACAACTACAAAAAGGTTACAGTTTCATTTCCCAGCCAATTCTTTACAACATAAAACATGTCAGTATAGTTGCTCAACTTAGAGAACTGTAACAATATAAATCTTTTCTACTGCAGACTTTAAACACTCATTTTCCATATGAAACTTTACTCAACTTAGCAGCGAGTTTCATATTGAGAACTTGTGCTTTCTTTGATAAGTTCTTTCCATCCAATTTCATTATTATTTTCTGTATTACTTCAAAGGTATGCTTGAGTTACTGAGCAAGTTGAGTGCTGAACGCACTAAACTTGAGGGTAGCTCAAGTTTAGTGCGTAGATTAGTCCCAGCAGCATCACTATTGCAGAAGATACACTGCCCAAGCTGTTCATAACTTCCACCTCCTCCAGGACAATCCCAACATCCAGATGTGCATCGGCAGCCTCTGCACCCTCTGCTCAAATGACGATTCCGAGGACAGTCTCGGCTTTGGCCATTTCTGCACATTCATCAACGTCCTAAGGGAGTTAGGGAAGGGTATTGGGGGGGAGACAATTCACATGTAATTAAATAAATAAATTAAGACTGACATTGATTGAGTCACTCATGGACCTTAGTTGGTGAAAGTATTTTAACAACTCTTAGGAGTTCTATTGTAAACACAAAGAGAATTTAACATACCATGTACTCCCTCACCAGCTTCTCTGGATCTTCATTTAGGTACACACAGACCTTTGAGGATGCACTCTCGTCTGACCTCAGCAGTGTCTTCCTAAATATGCAGATCAAAAAACAATGAGAACAATCTCAAAACTCCAGCAGTATAGGTTCACACACTTGAAAACATAGCTACATTCAAAGGAAGTCACAACAAAAGTGATCAGTGGCTTGCAGTCTATTTGAAAGATATTTAAAATTGTTAGTATCCCTTCATTATGCCATGACTAAAATTGAGTTTAACATCTCATTTAAACATCTAACTGAAGCTGTTAGATGTTTAAATAAAGACATGAATATATCACCAAAGAAATATGTGAAAAGTACAGAATGGTCAACACAGTCTATATCCTTCTACTTAAATGAATATGCAAAGCATTCCATGTCTTACAAGTACATGGACAGTCTATGTGTGGGCATGGATAACGTCGCATATGCCGGTGTTTAAGTGTAAAATGTTTTAACAGGTCATATCTACGAGACAGAGAGAGACTACACTCCTTACATTTCCACATCCCCACGCAAATAAAGACAAATAAAACAGACTGGCCAAATAAATGTTCAGCTGAACCCTAGCTTTATAAGCTCTCTAACACTACATTCAGTCACTTTAGATCTGGCAAAACTTACTATTAGCCACTGAAATCTATAACTTGATAGCCGATGAGCCCCTTGACCAGTACTTACGCAGGTGGATTACAGACAGGTGATGTTCTGAAAGAGATCAGATATATTTTCAGCCATTAAAATATGCAATTCATACTGAACTGAGTTGTATCTTTTAGTACAAGTCCCTTGAATGCCTCATGAATATAACCACTGGACACTTGTATGCAAGCACATATGTGCAGAACAGTGGTGAATTGAACATGGTAGAAAGCAATAGTAACATAGGTCAAAATGAGCACAAACAATCAACACAAAAAACATCAACATTTCAAAATTAAACCAATGAACTTCAATATTGTTTCTGAGCTACAATTATTTGGGGACAACAAAGAAGAGTCCAAAAAACCCCAACATTTTTACAGCAGAGGAATATGTATTTTAAAGAAAAAAAATAGAAAGCTCAAGTCTGTAATAATGGATAATCCATTGAGAGTTTTAGCCTGACAAAATATACTAGAAATCCATAACTAACAGGTATTTTAGGAACATTTAACAAAGCTCAGAAAGCAATGCTTTCTGCAGGTTTCACCGACTGAAATGTAGGACTTTTTATTACCATAATTAATTAAGAATCTCGATGATGATAGAAAGGTACCAAGTGTGTGTATCTACATTTACCTCCATAGTAACATTACTGAAATAGAATTAAAATAGTTAGAAATAGACTGATGTTAGATCCGTGTGTTAAAAATCCACTAAACCTCCAGGGAGCTCAGGAGGAGCAAAACTGTGACATTTCTGGGGTCCATTTGTGTCTCTGGCAGCAGCTTTGTACACTACATATGGCTCTGCAGACTTTTTTCGCACAGAATGTACCTAACATGGTGCGGCGATAAATGTAGACAAAAAGCTATCTGCCTTAACCTAACCGACTTAATCTACAGAACATGAAATAATGTGACACAAGTATGGAACAAGTAGAAAATGGTGCAAATGGTAGAGAAATTTTAAGTTACATATTTTTATATGGATTTAGATGAAAATAGTTTGACTCTTACCTTCTTCAAATTAAGTGGATGCACGCCAGGAATCTCCCCTCTGCCCTTGAAAAAACCCAACAAGGTGCAAGCCAGTTATCTCGCGTGATTTTCCGTAATCTCTTGATGTCGCTGGATCCTCTTCAGCGGGAGATGAGTCTGACACAATAGCGCTTTGGAACTGACGTCACTGTGTTTTTTTTTTTATTAGATTAACTTTGACAAATATTGATATTGAATAAAATAAAAAAACACACACACACACACACACACACACACACACACACACACACACACATATATATATATATATATATATATATATATATATATATATATAAATTCCCTTCTCACCCACCGCGGGTGGTTCTTATCCTCTGAGCTCGGGTCCTCTACCAGAGGCCTGGGAGCTTGAGGGTCCTGCAGTATCTTGGCTGTGCCAAGGACTGCACATTTCTGGACTGAGATGTCTGATGTTGTTCCTGGGATCTGTTGTAGCCACTGCTTTAGTTTGGGGGTTACTGCCCCGAGGGCCCCGATGACCACAGGCACCAGTGTGGTCTTCACCTTCCAGGCCCTCTCCAGTTCTTCCCTGAGGCCCTGGTATTTCTTCAGTTTCTCGTGCTCCTTTTCCTGATGTTGCAATCACTTAGTATTGCTACATCTACCACAACGGCTTTCCTCTGATGTTTATCCACTACGACAATGTCTGGTTGGTTCGCCATTACCATTTTGTCTGTCTGGTTCTGGAAGTCCCACAGGATCTTAGCTCTGGCTAGCTCCTAGCTGACTGGATAGCTCAGCTGACTGGATAGCTCAAGCTGACTGGATAGCTCAATACATAAGGCATCAGTATATCACCCGAGAGGGCAGGGTTCGAATCCAGTCTGGGTCCTTAGGCAAGACCTCATACCATGAGAGATACTAAGTTGCATATATATATATATATATATATATATATATATATATATATATAAAATACTGCGCAGGACCCTCAAGCTCCCAGGCCTCTGGTAGAGGCCTGAGAGCTTGAGGAATTAGATGTATTCAAGTTGAGATAACGTCATTCAATCACGTTAGTCCAGTTGAGAGAAAAAACCGATTGTCTCGCGTGATATCCCGTGATCTCACTCGTTGTCGTCAGCACAATATCAGTCTGACTATAATGAATCATGTTAGCTCAACATGATTCAATTTTATAAATGTGAAGTCGTGGAATATCTTGTTTATCCAACATGATTTTATCACGTTTTCGTTTCAAACCCAACATTATTGTGTGAAAGGTACATTATATTTTTTTGTTAATGTAATACGCCCCGACGTTCTTTTTTTTTTTGGCGGAAGATCTAGCTGACGTAATTGAATCACGTTATCTCACCTTGAATACATTTTATTCCATTTGCGAGAAAAAACCGATTGTCTCGCGTATTCTCGCGTGATATCCCGTAATCTTGCGTGAACTTGCGTGATATCGCGTGATCTCACTCGTTGTCTTCAGCATAGGATCGGTCTGACTATAATGAATCATGTTCGCTCAACATGATTCAATTTTATAAACGTTGAAGTTGTGGAATATCTTAATTATGCAACATGATTGTATCATGTTTTTGGCTCAAACATGCAATTATTTAGTTAACAGTACATGATATTCTTTTGTTAATGTGATAACCCCTGAGGTTCCTTTTTTACAGTGCAGGAAGAGGCGAAGGACGGGGGAAGATATTTAAAGAGCTTCAGACACGGATTTTGCACTTCCCTCCACAATGTCTGCACAGACTCTGCTGCACCTCTTGGCTCTGGTGGCCTTTTTCTTTGCAGGTAGGTGGAAACTCTCTCTGTTTTCTGTCTTATGATTGTTATTATTAACAATAAAATGGTATTCTATACAATTTTATCACAAAAACAATATACTTTTAGTGTAAATCTAGAGCTCCAGCTCTAATGCTCTGGGTTTTCTTGAAGAAAATCAACTGAAATGTTTTATGTTTTTGTCCCGTTTCCCAGGATCCGATGCACAACTTCATGGTTGGTAGAAACCTAAAACCTCTTTAAAGTATCCAGTGCAATAAGATTTGCGTCCTAATCTTGTCTGAACTGATTTCTTGTTTCAGAATGTGGCTTAGCTTCTCCCAACTTCAAAATAGTTGGAGGTCAGGACGGCTCACCTGGAAGTTGGCCCTGGCAGGTGAAGCTTTATGGCCCGTTCAAGTGCGCAGGCTCCCTGATCAACAAAAAGTGGGTTCTGACTGCAGCTCACTGCGTCTCTAGGTAAGTGCAAAGATAAACAAAGTTCTCGTTAAGATTTTTATCTGTAAACGCTGCTGGTTGAAGTGAAAGGAAGCGTGTCACAAAAGATTTAAGCTTTGTTAAGAATTAAAAAGATGAAGAACTTGATCTTAGCTCGTTAATTAATTCTTAGTCCCGAATTCCTGTGTCTGTGTAAGTGTGCAGAGAGAAAAGAGCAATCGTACGACGTCAGACTTCAGATATTCAGAGTTTTATCCAGAGAAAATCAATCCAAGAAGAACTTTACAATAAGCCTCTCACCTAGAGCAAAAGTCCAAGACATTACAAAACAGAGACAAAGAACTGAGTAAAAAAGACAACAAATTAACAGAAGATGCATCCTCCGGGAAAACTCTCACCCAGCACAAAGAGATTCCAACTTCTGCTGTGAAACAAACCATTTTTTATAGACTGCATATTCTCCTCATTTAAATATATGCATTAGGAGTGTGTTTTCCTTTGTGTGGGCTGTCTTAATGTTAATTTTATTACCTCCTGCTCAAGAGCCCCAAAGGCAGATATATGGCCCGGCTCTTTTCGTACCTGCCGCTGTCCAGTTTGATATAGAGTGCAGCTGCAGCGCTATCTCTTCCCCAAGCTGTTTCCACAAGAAAGTAGTTTGTATTTTTAACCAAGCTTGCACACAATGTAATGCTAAATAATGACTATAAGTTTGGATCTAATAAGTAACTAATTAAAAACATGCTTAAAGAAATATAGTTAATTCTAATATAGATAAAATTATTTATAAAAAGTTTTAAGATCCTAGTGAACTTTTGAACCATGCTCAGGAATTTGTTAATTGCCTGGCATACAGGCTCCTTATCTCAAGAGATCCAAGGAGTCTAGGCCTACGTTTTCTGTTTTTCTGTCTGATCCTCCTTTTAAGAATTTATCTGCGTTTCAGAGATTGAGCCGTTGTTTTTAGTTTCATCTAAATTTATATGAACCTAGAGTGTACTTTAACTTTCTATGTTATATTTTATATGTGTCAAAGCTATCCTGTGCAGTATTGTGCTAACTTAAAATTCTATGTCAACATTCCCCCTTTTGATCTCTTTAAAAAAAGATCACCTAAAGTATGACCATACTTACCTGGGAGCAAACACATAAGGATTTAACAGAAAGATTAACATTCCCCCGACAAACAAAACCCCAAACAATAACAAGACTTGATCCCCCAGTCACATCAAAAAGAAGAAAAACATACATCACATAACATCAATACAAAATCACAAAAACACAAAAAACTTCCTGTCACCTAAAAGCAGTAAAAAACATTCAACCAGGTCTCTCATCACACCGTCAGTCGGAGGGCTCGGACGTCCTCTCCATGACTTGGTAGAGCTCAGTGAAGCAGGATTCAGACCACTGCCGTTTTGATGACCTTCAGCCTCACCCAGGTGTATCCTGATGCAGATCTCTTCTCCGACCTCTCCTGTGACCCCTGGTACTCCACAAACTCCGCTGCTATTAACTGTAACCCATCAAAAAAAAAATCTTTTATGAGATAAATGTACAGGGTTACCTGTCCATCTGGGAGTTCTGACAGCTGGCCCTGGAAATCTTCTGATCTCATGCTCGTACGAAGAGAAAAGCCCTGTAAATTTATTAATGGACATCCTAACAGACAACAAAGCAACAGGCAATATAACAGGCACTGCAACTACCCATTAAAATTTTGTCTGTGCACAGATTTTAGCCAATTTTGTATTTTGTTCCATTCAATCCCCACGTTTGCCCGCAACTTATGGATAATATATTGTACCAAAAATAAAATGATTCAAACCCAGGATTTTGTTCCACTTCCTGGAGATCCTGATACCTGAAATGTAGCATCAACCTACCTCATTAGTTCCTGGAATCCATCACTGGAATCTAATAAGTAATCAAATCCTTGTGACAGTTAATTGTACTCCTTGTATATAAAAAAATCCTGAGAAATGGTTTCAAAACACCTCAATACCTACCTGTGAAAACCTACCTCATTAGTTCCCTGTGTTACCTGGAAAAACATTAATTCTCATATTTACGGGGAGAATCACCTTATCAACCGGACCTGTGACGGTTTCTCTTATGACTCGGGCCACCACACCCAAAAATGATGGGCCAAGGCCAGAGATTACTATAGTGACATTTATTTTCTATCTGTTCAGTGTATCAAAACAATTAATCAATTAAGCACTTCCTTCTAACTCAAAATAAACTATTAAAGTATAATACAAGAATATAATAAATAAAGTTGTAATTAAAATACACTCCAAAAGAAATCCTGGGAAAATGTCTGACTGAAAATAGATTTGAAAGCCTGCCAACCAAAAAACACACATGTGCACCCACAATGAACCGTCTCCGTTTAAGCTGCAAAAATAAGTTATTGATGTGCATATTTGTATATATGTGCGGGCTGGATGGCACATACTCTTTAATTAGATGTCATCTCATGATGGCTCTGCTTGCCTTCCCCATAGATAGTTCTTCTGGCGAAACTCTGTTGATGTTAAATGATTTTACCAAGTGGTTCTGTTCCACCTATTCAATCGCAATACTTACCATTTACAAACTTTTATATCTAAGCATCAACAGTCCTTGCATGAATCATCACAGAAGCAATGCTTTCTCCAGTTCTCTCATTTCAATCTCATGTTTTACTGGAGAATTATCTGCTCTCCCCCTTTTTCTGAAACAGAACTGCTAAGAACATCAGTTCTGTTATAGAAAAATCCAAATTAAACGGCAAATTATAATGAGGTGCAGCCAAATATGCAGCAGCAGATAGCAGGAGATTATCAACACACTAAATCAAAATCACATCTACTGAAAAATAGACAACTAGCCAAGTACCATTACAAAACCCAATTAAACATTCCTAAATAAAAAAGAAAACAAACGTCTGTGGGAGAAGTACATACCACAAACGGTCACCTTGTGTAAGGAAAAGAAAACACATCTCTACAACCCTGGCAAGAGAAAAACTAAACTGACCGGCACTACAAGGTTACCAAAGTCAAAACAGTCTTCTACAAATCATGTGTTCTGCCAGTTGTCCTATCTTCCTGTCTCCAGAAATTGCTGTAAATCAAATGGGAGGAGAGGTTGTAAAACCAAATGTGATTGGTGTGATGTCAAACAGACTGTGATAACCAGGGAGCAAAAGACGTCCCAAAACCAGTGTGTACACAGACAATTCTTGTTGTTATATTTTATACGTGTCAGTCGATGGAGAGAAAAATAGAGGAGGAGAAACTATAATGTTCAAATTCAAAACATATAAAAGGCATTTTACCACACCACCTAAGTCCTGAACTGTATTGCTGTGTTACAGAACCAAAGAAACATGTGTTACTGCTTCGTCCTGCATGTTAAACCAATTGTACCATAGTCAGACAAACTGCGGCAGCAACACTCTCTGGTGCCACAAAATAACCTGAGAAACCACTGTCTAGCCCCTGCCAACTAAATGTTCCCTCAAATTGCTCCTGATACCATTCAGACTGGCTAGATCCTAAAAACAGAATGACATGAGACAGGTCAGACTTCTGCCCGTAGGTGTAAGTGCCTGGGTCGAGGGTTTCCAGAGGGGTGTTCCTCCAGCGGCTGCAGCAAAAACAGTTCAGCAGTGCAAGTCGCAGAATATACAGTCACAGCAGAATGCATGTCGAAGGCATCACAGTGTTCATAGAGGTGGCTCCAGCATCCACCAAAAATGACAACAAATGTCCAATAACTCTCATGCTGATCAGGAGTTCTCCCATCAATCCCTCCTCCACAAGTCTCTGTGGGGTGTGTTCATAAACTGAACTGTGAGGTCAAAGTCCACCATGTCCTGAGACCACTGCAGCATGTGGGGGTGTGCAGGAAGCAGGACACACAACACATCGTCTTTCAGCAGATGATGACGGTCCATGGGGACACTGCAGAGCTCAATGTCCCTCCTCGCCACGGCAATGACAAGTGTTGAAGCGCACACTCGTCCTCCATCCACCCCTTTACCTGACACCTGACCATCCGGGCATCTGCCTGCGACTGCCATGCCAACCTGAAACTGCAGTCTGCCAATTCGGAGAGTACATACGGGGACCAGAGCGTGTGGCTGCAACAGGAGCCTGAGTGAAAAATAGACAGTGTAAGAGCAGCAGCCACCATGGCCACACCCACAAGTAATATTTTGTTTTGTTTATGCACTGAATACCAAGCATCCACTAACTGGAGCTGAAGCAATCGCTAGTGAAGTCCCCCTTTTCCACCCAGTTACTCTCCATAGACTGAAAATATGCAAATTATGCAACAAATTATTCCCCATTAATCATCATCACCACCAGTCAAATCTGAATTTTGTGTTATCAAATATAGACACGGAGGGAGGAACAACAGGCAGCACATCCAGTCAAAAATGCTCCTACAAATTAGATAAAAATATAGTTTATAGTTTATCAGAAAAAACATTATGCCTTCCACAACTCTATGGCCTCATATAAAAACATATAGGGATGTATGTAAATGTCCTACAAAAATTTAGAAATAACACCCGGAGCGGCAAAAGAGAAAATAAATTCCCCAGGTCCGCATCCAAAACAGCCAAAACTAAGTAAAAATGTGTGTGGTCAGGGGAAAAAAAAAACGGAAGATTTAGCGCTTAATGCAAAATCATAAAAATTTAGTTGAAAGCGTCCAACCTAAAAATCTGAAATTCCCAAATCAAATTTAAATCCCTCATAAGTAAATAAAAGACATTAATCCACAACACAGCACCAGTATTAAAGTCCAAAAAGACAAACTTTCCTATTTGAACGGAACAACACCAAAACAAAGTTTCACATCTGTTCTCTAGAGGTGTGACTGATAATCAGTGTGACAAAGGAGACACATCTAAGAAACGGGACAGCCTAATAGTCTGACAGCCAAGAGTCTAATATTTTAGTCATTATACAAGTACTTTATATATTTTCATTCATTAGATTTGCAATATGACACCGCACCAGACTATGACGTGTGAAAATAGGCCCTGCGAAACAAAACCACCCACTAATTTAACTTCCAAATGTTTGTGCACAGATGCTGAAAGCTGCTTCCCTCTCTTGGTTCTGGCTCTGCAAAATCAGAACCAGAATCAGAACCTAAGAGTCTGGAAAGTTGATACAACAACAGCAGATCTTCAGATGTATTGTGGTGCTAAACCGGTCAGTGATATGTAAACTAACAACAGTATTGTAAAATATATTCTTTGAGCCACAGGGAGCCAGTGAAGGGATTTTAATACTGGTGTAATGTAATCCAATCCTATCCACAGACAATCACACCTCTTTTTTTTTTTTTTTTTTTCTTTTTTTGTTAAGAGGTGGAACTAGGCAAAACACTTGTAATCCGATCTATACAAATCAACAGGCTTAATTCTAATCACCATAGAAAAGCTACCAACACATTTACTTAGTAAACATTTATGCAGGAGAGAGAAAAAACAAAAAATGACCCTGCAAACTGGTCCTACCTGTAAACTCTAATCAACAACCAAAATAGAGGCCAGCACTGCAGAGAATGGAGTAGACTGAGGTGCGACAAAACCTCAGACACCGCTTTTAATTTAGCATTATTACTACAACTCACCGGTTCCCCATAAAAGTCACAGATAACAATCATTGTATAAAGAAGTGTTCAATGTCTGGCCAACTCACCAAAACGGGTCCACAACTTTCTGCCCTGTGTCGCCTCCTGTAAACTCACAGACGCAGCTGTCCAGGGAAAAAATTAGCCAGCAGTTGTTCTGCAGACACAATGTGTAACAACCAACGACCTGCCTACGTGTAAGACAATCAAAATGACAACATCACTTTATTGACGAACTACATCTGCCATGAGAACTGTAAAGCGAGCCGGAGTCACATCAAACGTAACAAACCAACTGCTGGATTAAATGCTAATGTAGCTCCGTACATGCGCCTGTACCGTAAGCCACGAGACAGAAGCAGACCAACAAGCTAACACGTTATATTAAAATCAACCGCCATAAGCACATAGCCTGATAAAAATTATATCATCAGTATTATTAATATTAGAGAGTATTCATAATTAGTTCTCAAATAGTACATAAGCACAAACCGCGGCAAAACAACACTCACTCAGCAGCTGCAAACGCCGTCTCACATACACACAATAACATACAGAGAGCCGTACAACACACACAGACAACTGCGACACACACACGACCACGCACAACGAACACACAGACAAACAACAACTCAGTCACTCCGACACAAACAGATAACGTACTGACATAAACAAAGACAAAAACACAAAGACACGCCGGCGAAACAACACAAACAGACAAAAAACAGCGAAAACACACGAACAGACAAGGTGGTCAACACACAGGAAAAAATCAAAATAACATCAACACACAGAGACAAACGAGGAAAATTAAGAAAGATAAGAAAGCAAAAGGAAAGTCCCTATTGTTATCGATAACAGAAGAGTTTAATTCTTTGGGGCCCAATGTCTGTCTCTTGCACTTTACTGCACATCACTTTCATTTTCAGCACTAGTTGCTGCGGAAGGACCGTCTCCCAATTTAGCATAAGTCCTTTCAAGCTCGGGCAATAGCTTAAGTGATTCAACTTTTAAATCTGGAGGTCCTTTCGATCCAGAACTAAACTGGAACGTGGTGATACAACCGTAGCCAATTCTCATAAGCCCTGCAAATAATCAGCTGCTTTCGGAGCGAACCAAAACTCCAAGGTCGATTCAGGCCTCTTCCTGTCTCACACCCCAACTCACAGGCTTCGTTTGAGTGTAGTAAAATCTCAGGTCGAACCAACCTAGCTAAATCCACACTCCGTCGAGTGTGGTTGAGGCGCGCCACTGCCAACTACGGGTGTGTAACCAGCTTATCTAATGGTTCAGTAGAATAAGAAGAAACAAAACAACACAAAGAGATCACACACTAACAAAGATCAGTCCGCGGGGATAGCCGCGCTGCAGATCACTCCGCAACGTTCCAGCTGCGCTCCACAGGCTAACACAAACAAACAAGTCTCCACTGCACACACACAGAGACACAGAGAAAAAGGACCGGACGAAGGTGTGTTCTTTTCCTTTGTGTGTCTTAATAATTTTATTACCTCCTGCTCAAGAGCCCCAAAGGCAGATATATGGCCCGGCTCTTTTCGTACCTGCCGCTGTCCAGTTTAATATAGAGTGCAGCTGCAGCGCTATCTCTTCCCCAAGCTGTTTCCACAAGAAAGTAGTTTGTATTTAACCAAGCTTGCACACAATGTAATGCTAAATAATGACTATAAGTTGGATCTAATAAGTAACTAATTAAAAACATGCTTAAAGAAATATAGTTAATTCTAATATAGATAAAATTATTTATAAAAAGTTTTAAGATCCTAGTGAACTTTTGAACCATGCTCAGGAATTTGTTAATTGCCTGGCATACAGGCTCCTTATCTCAAGATCCAAGGAGTCTAGGCCTACGTTTTCTGTTTCTTCTGTCTGATCCTCCTTTTAAGAATTTATCTGCGTTTCAGAGATTGAGCCGTTGTTTTTAGTTTCATCTAAATTTATATGAACCTAGAGTGTACTTTAACTTTCTATGTTATATTTTATATGTGTCATAGCTATCCTGTGCAGTATTGTGCTAACTTAAAATTCTATGTCAACAGCTTACATTTATTCTCAACTGGGTTATTTGTAAAGAAAAATGTAAAAGTCTATTTAGTTTATCTGTAAAACATTTAAGTTGGTTTAACTTGAAAATGCAATTTAAGTCAACAAGAAAATTGTTTTGGTTTTAACTCATTAATTAAAGTTCATGAAGTTGATTTAACAACAAGAGTAAATTGTCTAAACATTGTTTTTAATTAATCTTGAATTGTGAGTTTTAACTTAATGCTGCAATTTAAGCTAAATAATTATTTCACAATATGCAAGAAAAGGTTCAAAATCTAAACCTCACTAAATTTATTTGACTTAAAGAGTAAAACTAGTAAACAGAACTAAATGCTTCACAAATGTTTTACACTGTTAATGTTCCATTTATTGAATAGAAGCAACTCTGAACAGGTGGAGGTTTAGTTTTGATTGAACGAAACTCAGGTGATAGAAGGCCGACTTTGTAACTGTCTTTATGTGACTCTGAACGTCCAGGTCTGAGTCCAACTATAAGAAGTTGAAAATATTGTCATAATTTTTTGTGATGAAATAAATTCCTTGTTTTTTCCCCTGTAGAACAACTCCGTCCATGTGGACGGTGGTTCTGGGGCAGCAGAATCTGAGCGACACACAGATGAGAACCGGAGTGAGAAGGAACGTTGGAAGAATCATCGTACACCCCAAGTTCAATCCCTCCCCCATCGACAACGACATTGCGTTGCTCAGACTCTCCTCACCGGTGAAGTTCACACAGTACATCAGACCGGTGTGTTTGGCTGCGAGTGGCAGCCGGTTCAACAACGGCACCGACAGCTGGGTCACCGGCTGGGGAAACGTAGGAGAAGGAGGTGAGACTCACCTGACACGACCCTCATCCTGACCCACACAAACTGAACTTTTAGTGCTTTTATTGAGTGGGTAAATTATCTCCTGTTGTTTTGAGACGACCATGAAAAAAAGTTCATTTTGTTTCGATTTACCACTTTAGCTTCATCCAGTCTTTTTTCCTACCCAATCAGATTCAGTGATTACAGAGGATCTGTTGTGCAATATTTACTTTTTCCTCATTTTTATGTTTCCATTTGGGTTTCAACTCAAATTATTAAGTAAAACACTGAGTCAATGTTTTTAAATAAGCCGTTTGAAAAATCTCCCCATTGTTGAGTCACAGTCAACAGTAATTGTACCGTTACCTAGCGACACAGCCTGTTACCTAGCAACGTAAACAGAGCTCCAACACATTTGGTCAGCTGATTTTATCACTGTAGAGTACTTTACAATGGCTGCTGGGAAAGACAAGTGCTTTGTTGTTGACTTACCATCCAGGAACCACTTGTTGCATTCTTGTTGGTTGCACAGGAGGCTCCACTTCTGCTTTTCGAGTATGTGTGAGTGTACATGTTGAGTTGGTGGTTGTGGCCAGCAGCAGCTTATTTGGATTTAAAGTTATGGCAGAGTTAATGTTGCAGCGTACATATTGTTGTGTGTTAATGTCAGCGATGTAAACCTCCACAGAATCTCTACCTGAACCTCAAACCCTTCAGGAAGTGAAGGTGCCTGTCATTGGGAACAGACAGTGCAAGTGTTTGCTGGAAAGATCAAAGATCACAGACAACATGATCTGTGCTGGAGTTCTTTCAGGAGGAAAAGACTCTTGTCAGGTAGGTGATAGACTGTAAATTCGTCTGCAGATCTTTCTTTAATATGTTGCACTTACAATAAATACCACTCTGCATTTCAAATGCAAATCAATTAGAGCATCTTGGCTTGAAGTTAAAATCAAGACAAATAATAATACCAGCATCATGTACACTGCAAAAAACACAATTACCAAGTATTTTTGTCTGGTTTCTAGTATAAATATTCAGTTATCTTGAAATCAGACAAAACTAACTTACACATAACCTTTTAGAAAGATATGAGAGTTTTTTCCCATATTATAAGTGAAATTATCTGCCAGTGGAATCATTTGTTTTTTAACAATATTGAGAACTTATTTACCTAAGTCAAACTTACATATTGCTAAAAAGTTACTTATAATTTCCTTTTGTCCTGTTTCATGTGCACTAAAACGTTTGCACTACAAATTTAGAATAAAAATACTTGAGAAATTTTGTGTTTTTGCAGTGAAAGCTAATAATAGCAGGTATGTTACAGGCAGAGTGTAACCTAGAAATGATGAAGTACCTAATTTTGATATATCAGTATGTCAATATGATATATCAGTATGTCAATATGACACAAGCAGCCTGGAGAGACAATAATAAAATACTACTTGTTCCCTTCTGCCGTTCAGGGAGACTCAGGAGGTCCGATGGTCAGCAAGCAGAGCTCACGCTGGATCCAGTCTGGAGTTGTGAGTTTTGGCGTGGGCTGCGCTCGGCCCAACCTGCCCGGCGTTTACACCAGAGTGTCCCGGTACCAGTCCTGGATAAACGCCCACATCAGATTTAACAAACCGGGCTTTATCGAGTTCGCCTCCAGAGGATCGGATCCAGACAGCAGCTTCTCCTGCCAGCGCCGGCTGCCTGTCACCAAGTGATGAAACTTAACCTCAGATTCCACCCGAAACCCTTTCATCCATATTTTCTTACAACAAAAATGGTAGAAAAACAACAAAATAGTAATTAATATTTAAGGAAAAACATTTTAAATGTTTGATTTTAATATTTACTTGTTTGCTCTTCTGTTATTACTGTAATTTCTTCATATCTATATCTTTCCCACACAATAAATGAACTTATGAGGTTGTTATAAATTAAAAGTTTTGTTAATAAAGATAATCTAATGCAATTATAACTGTGTTGCATATTCTGTTGCACTTTGGTGTAAACTGAAAAAACATATTTTGGTCACTTCATGAAAATAAAACCTAAAGGAATCTATTAATTTTCAAATAATTTATTTTGTCATTTTAGTCTTAAAATAACATTCAACACTGACTTGTTGCTCTGTAATCTGTGATGTATCCGATATCATGGACCAGGAGGAGATTAATGCACAATCAACTGAAATAAAAAAGTTTGCAGGTGTAACAGTGATTAGATAATAAAATAAATAGATTGTGCATTTGGATTCTGTGCGATAGACCAACAGAAATGAATTGTTGAATATTTAGAGGAGAAGTTTAACTTCAGTCTCAAATTCTTATTAAACAGGTTGCGTTTGGCGAACTGTTATAATGTCAAATAGTTTTATGAATATCTGCTTGGTGAGGTTTGTTGATATAGAACAACAAATAAAAGAGTTTGCACACTGCTGGTCTCACAAAACCCCCGTCTACATATTCAGGACAGGAGTTCATAATCATTTTTTTTTCTTTTTCTTATTTATGTTTTTTATTTTTACTTTTCTTTCCTGTTTTTTTATTTTAAATGATACTATTTTCTGCGATGAACAGTGGTCATTGGTTCTGTTTTGTACATTTTTGTTCCCAAGAAAAAAAAAAATATATATATATATGCAGAAAGAGATATTGGAAAAATACTATTGGAGCAACTTGGTAATTTTTTAGATAATACAATACAAACATTTATTAAATCACTTGGGCTTGCAGTTTTCTGGTCGATCACAGATAATCAGTCTTTAACATTTCTGACCTGCTGATTCCGATTTTTGCCGATACCAATTTTTCTTTGTCTGAAATGTTGATAAATGTAGCAACAAAGATGCTGAGTTGGAAACAGACTATTGTTAACAGACTTTGTGGTCCAGTCTGTCAGTCAAACTGCTCTCTGCAGAGCAGAAGAGAACAGTGGAGGATTTTTATACCTTTGCTGAGATATATAAGATCGGATTCACATGTAAATATCAGCTGATCACCAATCTCTCAAAATAAAATAAAAAAACAAAAAACTCAACTTATAGTTAAACCAATCAGTAACGCTCGTCATTGGTTCAATAATATTGTGTTAAATAAGGACAAAAGCATCGGTGTGATGCTGGACTGAATTTATTAAATGATTAAAATCACTAGAAATGATTCACAGAAACAAGAACATTTGCAAAATTACAGAAGGACTGAAGGAAACAGTTTTCCACCTGAGAGAGACATTAGGGGTAGGTTGTCATCAAATCTCATTTTGACAGGTGCCACGCCCTTTTTACCTCTATTTAACCCCACCCACCCACCAGCCCCACCCTCCTCCCCCTCCTCCTCCTCCTCCTATTGATTTTTTTCTTTTTTAAAGAGTAATACCAATACAACAACAGTTATTAAACAAGAAAATGTATATAATTACATACTATGCCTACTGAAGTTTTAAATAGATTTGGAATGGAGATGTTACTTCTGATTCTGTGTCTGTGTTCAGCCAGGCCTACAACTGGAGGTCTGAGCTGCGAGGAGGCCTGGTTGTCATTCGGGTCATGATTCTCACTCTCAGGTCAGCAGCTGTCTCGTTCAGCTCTGTTTCGCTCATTGGGGCCGTGTATCCCCTTACTGGGTGGGGACTTGTAGTTAAGTCCACAGTTCTGACATCCGGGTTCCTCCCTTTTGCCGTAGCATTTGTGTTGTATCTCGTCTCAAGTTGTGATAGCAGTTGCCGTTTGCGGATGTTGGAACACTGAGCTACTAGTTGTTTAGCGCTTAGTGTGGGGATGTCGAAGTAACATTCCTTTCCCCAGTCTTTGCATGTAACCTCTCTCACTAGGGTTACTTGAGTAGTAGCATTCCAACAGATCCACATTTTCATCTCTCGCCCATTTCCGTCTTGTTCCAGTAGCCCATTTGTCATCAAGGTGCTCTGGTTCCCCAACACCTGACGCAGACCTTGTTTGGCCGGGCGACGTCTGAGCCGGCATGTTACGCAACTTAGTATCTCTCATGGTATGAGGTAGGCAGTAGCTTGAAGGGTCTTGCCTAAGGACCCAGACTGGATTCGAACCCTGCCCTCTTGGGTGATATACTGATGCCTTATGTATTGAGCTATCCAGTCAGCTATTGGAGGTTCTACTGAGAACCTCCAAAAAAAAAAAAAAAAAAAAAAAAAAAAAATATATATATATATATATATATATATATATATATATATTATATATATATATATATATATTTTAAATTTAATTTAGATTTCCCTGCTTTGTTCTTTCTTTCTAACATTGAGTACAGTAACTACACTATAAAACGTCATAAGTTCGTGTAACTTGATAATTCAACAAGAAAACTATTTTGCTTTTAACTCAGAAATTAAAGTTTATGAAGTTGATTTAACACCCAGAGACAAATTGTCTAAACATTCTTTTTTAAGTTCATTAACCTTGAGTTATGATTTGTAACTTATTGCAGCAATTTAAACAAAACAAAACTGACCAGTTAAAGAGACACATTTCTCTATTATTTTGCTCACAATATCAAGTTAAAATAACTTATTTTACCATTGAATCATTTAAATTCTTGTTTCAAATCACATGAACCAAATTCCTGATCTGATGAGGAGTTTCATGAAACATCTCAATGAATTCAGCTCAGAAACATTTAGTGTGATCAGGACATT
Source organism: Poeciliopsis prolifica (assembly GCF_027474105.1). NCBI lineage: Eukaryota > Metazoa > Chordata > Actinopteri > Cyprinodontiformes > Poeciliidae > Poeciliopsis > Poeciliopsis prolifica. The sequence goes on from NW_026562424.1 coordinate 3,127,114, forward strand.
TTCCTCAAGCTTTGCAAACTGTAGCCTAAAAACTCTGTTTATTCAACTCTTAATAAAAAGGTTAACTTCCTGCTGTAAGTTTATCTTTCACACATTTAGCTTCAAAATCAAATTTATTTGACTTTAACAGTAGAAGGTGGTCGACTCAACTAAATGCTCTAAATGTTTTAGAGTTGTTATGTTCTTTGGGCACTCTCTAATTATTTTTATTTTCTTAAATAATCTTGTATTGATTTAAGTTGAGTGGTTTTGTGTTTAATATATTTTTAGTGTAGTGATTCTTTTTGTAATTAGTTTGGCTTTAATTGGTGGGCGAGGATGGCCTATATATATATATATATATAGGCTGGGTTGTAATGGCCCACCCAGCCGCTCTCTCTCTCGCTCGCTCATCCACCTCCACCTCCACCTCCAAGAGGGATGCGCCCGGAGGAGGCTCCTCCAACTTTGTCGGCCTTTGGACCCATGTGACGCCTCCTGCCTGCCATGGGGATTTTTTTGGTTGTTTTTTTGGTTTGTTTTGGCTTGGTGAGTCCGGTTGTCCTGTTTTCGGTCATTTTTGTGTTAATAGCCTATATTATTTTTCCCTATTTTCTTTAGTCTGGTACTAGCAGGGGCTTCGACGGCCCTGTATAGGGTTGGCCCCTTGCTGTACCTTTTTGTTTCTTTGGACCGGCTCACCAGGTCCATCTTTCTGTTGAACTTTTTTCTCTTACTTTTTTTGTTACGTTTTGGGACACGGGAAGAGGGGTTCTTTCCTTCCTTTACAGAAAAAAAAACAAGTAGAAAAGGACAAGGAAGTCTAAAAGAAAAGAAAAAAATGAATAAAGGAATTTTTTTCTTGGAATCCTTTTGTCTACGTGTCCTTTTAAATATGGCGTCCTGGCGGATGTGACAGAGTGTATGCAGCATTTCAAGTCAAATATGTCAGGAATGTCAGCTACTCTACTGTAAATCATTTGTAAAGTAATGTTTGCTCTTATAGTCAGATCATTTCTCTACTGACCGGCTGACGCAGTGAGCTGCAGTCAGCACCCAGCTCTTGGCGATCAGGGAGCCGCCACACCAATGCCCGGATCCATTCCACTGCAGGCTGACCTTCCAAGGCCATCTTCCCGACGACGCATTCTGACCGCCAACTATTTTGGGAATTTGAGGAGCGATGCCGCACTCTGCAAGAGAAATCAGGTCAGTTTGTTTTATTTCTAACATTCTTTAAAAAAAACGTGAGATTTAATCATCTACATACCGCTAAGTTGTGCGTGTGACTCTGAATAGGAGAGAAAAAACCATCAGAAACGTTTAAAAAATCTGTTATTTTCCATAGTAATATGTTTTTTTTTTAAAATACCGTGCATATCTCAAGTTTCTTAAAGTTATAGATGTTAGTTATTTTTAATAACAAATCAAATATGTTGAATTAAATAGATGAGTTTAATGTGCATAAAAGGTATATTTTAGTCTGATATTTAATCAGTTGTGTGATTTAATATCACACAACTGCATTGCTTATTTTTCTGTCTAAGCAATGCAATGCTTTGACTGCAGTTAAACTTTATCCTTTTTTCAATGTTTCTAAACAAAAGAAGGACTTACCTGCGAAAAGGAGGCTCAGCAAAGCCAGAACCTGCAGCAGTTTCCATGAAGCCATTGTGAACGTAGCAGCAGAATCTGTCTGTCAACTTTTATATCCTCCCAAACCCTCCTAAAGGTGCAGGATGACGCTCCCTCCCCTCTACCGTGTGCATAACATGCAGCTTTAGCCTTAGTCAGTAAATCAGCTGATCTGTGGTTTAGTGGCCAGATTTCTTATGAAAATATGTTTCATAACAGCTCATGGTTTTGCCAGTCACTGATTTTTTTGTTAGTTATTAATTCATTTTTAGAGAAATCACTTTTATCACACTGACATAACTTAATATATTTTAGATATTTGTCAATATCTAAAAAGACTTTTGTCAGGTTTAAACCCCTAACATTAGTAAAACACTACCTGGAAAGAAAGACAGAACACATCAGTTAAGTTTTACTCGCGAGGAGAGTGCCCCAGAGACGTACATCAGTTACAATCTCCAACACACTCTGAGTACGTCTTGGCTCTCAACGCCTTTTATGTCCTGGTTACATGAAAGTCACAGCCTCTATAGGGGGAAGGGTAACAAATGGCTGCAACTCAGAGATAAACACATTCCAACATACATAGTAAGAAAAACAAGAACTGGTTGCTGGTGCGACCTCTTGACCTGCTTAAAGCCGTCTGGTTGAGATCTTTACAGCTCTTCCTCTCCCGCTGTTAAACCGACTCTTGCACCCACTTCACACTCAGGGCCGCACCAACTCAACATACAAGAAACAACAATACATGGGATAACTTATATACAATTATTCCAACAACTTTTTAAGACGTTACCAGTTTCTGTCTTTTGAGCATTAATTTCTAAAGTTTGCCTAAAACTCACCTCGATTGAATCTGCTGTAATTTAAAGGTACCAATCAGGGTTCTCAGTCAAATCACTCAAAACCACCTTAAATAAAGTTTTTCACCTGCAGAAAGTGAAAACTATATTTTTGTTCTAGATCTCATTTTAATGCACAAACAAAATTTTGAAATCACAAAGTCTTGAAGTATTTGTACTGTGTTCATTTGCACATTTGATTGATTTTTGTATTTGCATGTTTTAATCAAATTTCTCTTTTTCTTGTTCTCAGGATGCAACGAAATAAGCTGTATGTGAAAAACACAATAATAAAACCACTGAAGTTAATTGTGACGAAGAGCAGGAAAAGATTTCATCATGATCCTGGTGAAATATTAGATTTATCTCCAACCAAAAATCCATTTTTTAAGTTCCTGGAAATTAGTTTTGAGCTACTTCTTTGATTAGTATCTGATTTTGCACTGGTGCTGCTGTACTGACTACGTTTTTATTTTTAAATCTGAATAAACACACTTTGCAAGTTTCAAAACCAAGAATCTTTTACAGATATTTAATGAGTAAAACTTAAATTAAACACTTTGGACTAGATTGTTAATAAAACTCGACATCATCAAAAGTCATCTCTGTGCCGAATTACTGTTGACAACAAATAACAACTGATTAGCTCAGTTTTTGTGTCTTTTTGACGTTATTAATTCAGGTAAAGAAAACTTTGACCATAAAGCAGAATGGGTTTGAATGACGTGAAATCAGAAATCACACAACAGACAAATTGGTTGCAGAAAACGACTCAGTTTTTGTAAAAAGATGCTTCCTGAAAGGTTTAATCACCTGAGTGTGTTTCTGTGAAACACGTCCACCAGCAGGAAACCAGGAGTCTTTATTCTTATTTTTGGTTCAAAGTTGCCAGGAACGTGTTAAGATTGAACCGATCACATGAGTTACTGACTAACCAAGATGATGTGATGCCTTTCATTTATTCCCACATCCTGGAATCGCTGACTCAATAAATATAATTATTAACCGTCAGCAGCTTCAGTCACTGCATCAGAATTTCTTTAAGGTATTAAAGTAGCTGCGTAAAATACATTCTTTAAAATATTTTTGTCATCTGACACCATATCAAATATAAAGCAAAAACACAAATGCTGATGTCGGCACATTTGGATTTTTTCCAAAGTAAAATTACTTTCAGGAGTTTTTTTTTTTTTCACTGCAAATGTTGATGATTTATTTTAGCTGCACAAACATGTAATAATATCAAATTAAATCCACCTGTAATGTAATTTTGTTCCAGTAAAACAAAATTACTGAATTTTCTAATTCAGTAATTTAATAAGCTATCATTAGAAACCAGTTCTAATGATTATTATCATTAAAAATTCTAAAAATGTTATTATTATGATAATGATGATTTTTTTATCATTAAAAATGATAAGCTGACCACAGCTTATTATCATTTCTAATAAGCTAAAATGTTATTAATCAAAAATTAAACATCTTCCAGATATTTTACCTTGAAAACATTTTCAAGGTAAAATACTTTATGTTAAAACCAACTCAGTGAATTATATTTAAATAACATCAGTTTATTTTTAATTTGGTGTTGGAAATTGTAGTGATCCTGCTGTGTCAGTGTGCCAAGGTTGGAGTGAGTCATCCTGTTTCTCTGAGGATCTCTGCACACCTGTCATCAAGACAAACCGCCTGTGAATAAGAAAGGAAGATAATTTTACTACTCTGATGAAAAATGCATCATAATGAGTTAGTCCAGTGATAATTATTAGATAGTTCTGTGATATTTCTAAACTTGATCATTTCCTGGTTGTTGTCATGACCTGCTGCTTCCATATTTCCACATCATGTTTCTTCATCGTCTTGTGAGGAGCACAAAAGAAATGACTCCTTCACATCAACATGCTGCCATAGTGATGATTTGAGCCTTTTCCTTCTAATGTAATGATAGTTATCATTGCCAAACACTTCAGTTTTAGTTTTATCAGGAAATACCTGATGATTAATGTCTCTGACTGCATTTGCAAACGGCAGCTGTTGGTTTCGGAGTCATTTCTTCTTCCTGTCCTTTCAGGTGATGAACAGGATTTTTCTCACAGTGAATTTTGACACTTTCTAATCAGCTTCAGGCAGCATTTTACAAGGTCTTTTGTTTTGGATAATTCACACATTTTGCACCTAAATCTGGTTTGTCTGTTGGACATAGAATTTCTTTCCTCAACAATATAAAACCTGAATTTTATGCAATTATTTTGAACCTGCAGTCCAACTGTTTTCAATATTCGTCCTGACGTTTGGTTTTTAAATAAATCCTTCACTTAATTCATAGTTTGCCTCTTTAACTTCATCTATTCAGAACCTGGAGGGAGGTTGTGATTCTACTGAATATGGAAAGAAATATTCCTTTAGTTGGATGAAAATAATCAGATGCAGTTATAATTTGAATAGTTTTCTTAGGAAAAATGAAAACAGGTTTTTGTATTGGTTTTATAAAAGTTTCCCCAGATTGACACAAGTTTATTGAAGATTTAAGGCCTTTCTGAAGAAAAATGGTCAGAGAGAAACCAGACTGTTGCTATATGTGAGAAATGAATCTCTCCTGTGGGAAATGGGGGACAACTGATCACATTCTGCTAAAGGAACAATTTGGTTCAGTCAGGAGCATCCGAACCACACACAAAGATCCCCCTTCAGCTTCAGATGAGGTGCAACGTGCTGTTGCCCACCAGGGGGAGCAGCTGGCTGAGTTAGAGAAACCATTCACTGCGTCATCAACTGTGTGTCTTCACCAGGACTCAAAGAGTTAAACCACACATGATGGTCAGCCTATCTGTTGTTACGGTTTATCCTGAGGGGCAGGAAAACTAGAAAAGTTGTCAGGAGCCAAGCAATTCGGCTCTCTGATATAAAACCTGGACAGAGATGTAGCTTTAAAGGGGGCAGTTAGTAAATGTAAGAAGGAGGAAATAAAACTACAGGATATGAAAGTCCAGTGAGAACCATTTCAGAGGGACAAACACTGGTCAGCAACACTCAGCACCATTCATCCTGCTTTTCCCAGCCGGTAATGGACCAGCGGTTATGTCGAGCTTGAAGCTATTCTGTGGGTCTGACCCTGCAGAAAGAGAGTTTCTTGTACCTAAAGATTCAGCACAGGCCTCATCTGTGCCTTTTCTCTTTGGAATGAATGTGATTTTAAAAAAACATGCTAGGAACCAGTGCATGGCAAATTTAAAACCACAATGAATGCAGACAGTTAGTTTATCAGACATGCTTTTGTTTGTCAGGATGGAAGGGAAAGAGACGGTTCATGTGCCAAACCTCATCTGCTGCTACAGTAATGGCAAAAGGACGTTGAACTCAGTGAAAACTGTCCTACTGGACTCTGGCCACGCCCCTTTACCTGGGCCATTGGTAGATGATGTATGAGAGGCATGTCTTTCCTGTCCAGGCCATGAACTCGTGTGATGAGGATGCAAGCCAGCATCAGACTTGGACTTTTGACAGAAGTTGACTCTGTAAATATTGACCAATTGTGTAAAGTTCAGTTTCAGAGAAGTTCAGCAGACATGCATGAAGGCAGCATTCGCAGGCATCCAGAACCACCAACAGTTGTCCAGTCCATCCTTGATGAGCTAAAGGTTAGCCTGACTGCAGAGCAAGATGCTGTTGGGTAAATACTTATTTGTTTTGCAGCAGAAGATGAAAACCTAGGTTACACAGACAAAGTACAACATGAAATTCACCTCACAGAGGACGCACCTGTGACACAGCCTTACCGACGGATTCCAACCACGCAATGAAGCAAGACAACACATTGATAAGTTGTTAAGGAAAGGAGTTATCAAGGAGAGCTCCGGTCCACATGCTTCCCCATTTGTGTTGGTCAGAAAAGCTGATGGTCGTCTAAGGTCATGTGTTGCCTCAGAAAGCTCAACTCCAAACCAGACGCGATGCTTTTCCGCTCCCTAGATGAAAGTTTTGATGCACTGAAAGGACCCAAATTCTTCCGCACAATAGATTTAGTAAGACTCATTCATTTTTGCTAAATTGTTGTATTTAGCTAAACTCTATTGTTGAGGGGCACAAGTAGGACTCGACGCACAGATACAAAATATGTAAGAAAAAAATTCAAACGGGGCACAAGGATAAATGGGGCAAGGGCTCAAGTCCCCTCTGTCTCCCCTCTACATGTGCCTGTACACGAGTAATGAGATCAACAACCGGATGGCGTTGTTATGCAACGCAGGTCAAGGTCCTTCTCAAACTCCCAGGAAAGCATAAAATCAGGCTGTGCCTCCGTTTCCTGCTCATCTGCTTGACCAGAGACGATATAACACTTCGAGTTCGTTCTCAGAGGGACAAGCACCATGGATCTGATAATCACTGTGACTCTTTTCTGCTCAGGTAAGAAAAAGTAGTGCTTTTTGATTTCACTCAGACGTATTTCACCCAGTGATGTCAGTCTAATTCAGAGTGAATCCTATCAGTGTCTTTAGGTTTGGTTTGTACATAGCTACTCAAATCAACTCTTTCACATGTGTGTCTGTAAGAACAGGACAATGATTAGACTTGTTTAAGTTTAGTAAAAAGTAATTCACCGACACACAGAAAACGTTTGAGCGCCAAACTGCCAGATGCAGAAATGCATTTTTGAAACATGAAGGATAATTTTCTCTTGTGGCTCAGATTTGTGGTGAGATTTTACATTTTAACATTATTTTGATGCAAAACCCCAAGTTATCCACACAGAAGTCATCAAAGTCTTTAAATAGTTTATGTGTATTGTGTATAGGAATAAAAATGAATAAGTATAATGTGTTGTATGTCTTAAAAATAAAAGTAATTTTATTTATATTGCACATTTTCTGCAGCAAAGCAAAAAAATGATGCAAAAACATTATTTTAGATTTTACTATTAATAAAACAAACATATGATATAAACTGAATATTAAAAAAATCACAAATTTGATTGTAACATTCAACTCACTGTGTAATTGAAATTCTCGCTTTCTGTTTCTTGTGACATTTGTTGGTTTGGTCTTTAGTGCCCTGTAGCGAGTAAACATAGAAACTGCAGAGGATCTCATTTCACCAGTAACAGCACAGTGAACCCTAGAAGTAAATACGTGAATTTTTTTAACAAATGAAAATTGCAACCATGTACAAATAACCACACTGATTTTTTTCATGTACAAATAATGACACTGAATTTTGTTTTTAGGTCAAAAATATATTCAGAATTTATTTTAACACTGAAAAAGTACACACAAATATGCAACATTCAAATTTCAGAGGCATTTTTTATTCAGATCCTGATGGCACATATTTACTTCCATATAACCCTCGCTATACAAAAAAACCTTTCAGTATTTTTCCCATAAGGCATTGTGTTCTGCGTCCTGATTGGCTAAACAGTCTCTGCGCTTCTTCTCTACCTGTGTGCTAAAAACCTTACTGTATTTACATATACAGCTTGGCAAATTTTGGAACAATGAAATGCGAGTCACAATTTGTCCTACTGTACAACATAGAAATTATTAAAATTATTATTTTACTGTTGTTATTTATAAGAAAGCTTTATATTTGTTTAAAAAAATGCTTGGGCCTGAAAACAGGTTTCGTTTCAGTGTAGGGTATTTAGTTATGCTGTATGATACTTGTAAAAAAATAAAGGTAATTACTTCACGGACAAACGAGGGTTCATCATTAAAAAGAGAAAATAAACAAATAAAACACGTCACAGCTTTGAATTAAATTAATTCAGTGATTTTTTTTTTTTTTTTTTGTCTTTTTTCCTCAGTGCTGAAAGCTGCTGTCGGCTTTAATGTCGACTCCAGTTCTTGGAAAACCCTGAATCATTCTGATGAAAGTTTTGGATCCCATGTGGTGCAAAGACGATCAGAGTGAGTCATCTTGATTTAATTTTTTGTAAATGTTTATAAAATGCCTTCTAACTTTCTTAGTTTCTCTTAGTCTGCTTGTCAGCGCCCCACGACTACAGTATGAACATAATGAAACAGGACAGATATTTCAGTGCTCTACAGATCATTGTCGCCCTCTGTTCACTGCAGGTAGGAATCATTTTCTCCCGATATTACACATGCATAAATTTCACAAGAAAGACAGCTGCACTTACATATTTTATAAGTTGATTTTATGACGAGATATATGCACCAGGAGCTGAAAATATGTTAGGAATGTGATAATGTTCAATTAGTAGGCATAATGATCTTACTGAGGAAGCATTTATTTAGTTTAGTATTTGGATAAAACTGTTTATTTGGTTTAGGGCTAAAATTGCTTCATTTTTTAAAATGCCATAGATTTCTGTCATAATAATGGCCCTTTAAAAACAATGCGATGCATGATGGGATTCATGTCCCCTGATTGTGTTTAGAAAAGAGAAAACTACACAGGATGTAGGCGAAAACAGATTTGGGTCACTTCAGGCTGCAGAGTGAATATAGCCTGAGAAACAAATATTCACTGTAATTTATGGGAACAATTTTTAATGAGCGATGACTTCTTCAAGTCGTCATCAGAAGTGACTGTTTTTCAGAGCAAAGAGCTGCAGTCAACATGTCCCTTGGTTTGGTGATGATACATGATCCATCAACACAAAACACAAAGGTGAGAGGATGAGCTGCAGAAAATAACAAATGTACTCAACAAGAAAATGTAAAATTCAAGACTCAGCAAAAGAGACTTTTGCACATTTTCCAGGTCTGTGGTCCAACCATTCCCAGTGACTGCACAATGATGACCATGTACAATGGTTTGTGCTATGAGATCGATCAGGGTAATGCGATTGGAAAGTCTTACCCGTCTGCGACTGAAGGTAAGTACAGTGAGCTTGTTCCATCATAATTATTTCACTGCCTCTGCAAACTGGAGGTTAACATTCTCATCAACACACTTGAATAACGGTGGTGGAAACTGGTCTGGATCTCTGATCTCTTTTCACAGAGTGTCGAACCCAAGCTGACATTGCATTTCTGCTGGATGGCTCAGGCAGTGTAGCTTCTGTTGATTTCATCAGAATGAAAGTATTTGTGAAAAATCTGATCAAAACATTCCTGGGAAGAGACACACAGGTGAGACTTGTAACTTCATCAAAAACCTTGTTATGTTTCTAAGTGTACATCTCCTTTTAGGTCATTGCTGCTTTTAATTTACTGTAGTTGATTTTTATTGAAAGTAGTTTTAACTTCATATCCATTTTTTCATTTTTGCAGTTTGCCATTACCCAGTTTTCCTTTTCTCCAACAACGCATTACTACTTTAACACTTTTAGAACCTTCAACTGGGAATCTCAAATTGACAACATCCGTCAATTAACCGGAGGAACAAATACTGCTAGAGCCATCCAAAATGTTGTGTAAGTATTTCTCACGTGTTAGAGTATATTTCACCAAATTATTTCAATATTATTATCGAGAAAGCTTAAATACACAAAACTAAATTTGATCATGAAAAGTTTAGAAAGTCAGACATGTTTCAGGAGTTAATGTAGTTTTTACCCACTAGGAAAAATAATTATGAATGAAACTCGAACAACATTCTAGACAGGTTGATAGGTAGATTATTTTTAGATATAAAGAGCAATACCATTACCCTTCTCTTTAAGATATTGTATCGAAACTAAAAATACTTACTTTTGGCTACTTGATAGATGCATATTTAAAAAAAATATGCATATGCAAAATATGCAGTTTCACATGAAACTACTTAATAAAATATGAGAGAAGTAGACTTAAAATAAGATTAAGTCTGTGCACTTATTGCATGATAGTGGGTTAAAATGAATAAAATGTTTTTAGACAAAGATATTTGCTGCCCTGATGTGCAAAGGAGCGCAATATAAAGTATTTTCTGCCCGAGGTGGTCAGTCATTATTCTTAAGTAACCTCTAGAGTGGTGAAACTTAAATTAATACATTTTTTAGCATCGAGTGTACTTACAACTATTACTGCTACTTGTTAAAATATTGTGGTTTGTGTGGGGTTATTTTAATTGTTTTAATTTTTAATCCAGGACAATATTTAAATATTTCTGAAAACCACAACACTGGTAAAACAAAAGCTATGACATGTAGGAGGGGAACAACCCAACATTCCAGTTTGTTCACACGACATTTTTTAAAAGAGAGAAAAAACAGGGGCAACGATGGAGGAACACAAATAATAATAATATATATATATATATATATATATATATATTTTATTTTTTTAACAGGGACGACGTCTTCTCACCACAAAGGGGTTCCAGGTCAAATGTGAAAAGAATTTTAATAGTGATTACAGATGGAGAGTCTAATGATAGACAAAACTTACCCACAGCAACACAGTCAGCTGATCGAAAAAACATTCTTCGATTTGCTATTGGGGTAAGAGGCGTCTATTAATTACAACACAACAATGCTTTTGCATTTTCATACTGCAAAAGGATTGTTATTAAAATTATCTGCATGGTTAAATATTTATTTATAAAGCAAACATAAACATTGACCATTAAATTAATTCATTCAAGGTCTTCATTCTCAGAAAATCTTAGATTTTTGTGTTCTTTTATAAGATCATTTCATGTACTGAATTTAAACGTGTTTGAAAACATGGAAGTACAAATTTTTGTGACTGATTTTGATAACCATAACTACAGTTATGAAAGGAATGACTGGAGCATAATTTCTAATATATTGCATTTACACCTGTAGGTGGGGGACGCATTCACAAATGTTTACGCAAAACAAGAGCTCAGAACGATTGCATCTCAACCTGCTCACGACTTTGTGTTTGAAGTGGGAAGCTTTGATGCTCTTGACAAAATACGGGAGACCTTGCAGGCCAAAATTAACTCCATTGAAGGTACAAATTTATAATTTTCACAAGATTTTACATAAAATAATTTTTACATTCTCAACAACATAAAATGTTTTGAGTCCACATTTTATTTCATAAGTAACAATGACATAAATCAAACATAAATCAAAATGACAATAAATTATCATATTAATAAATATTGCATTTGCATCATCCTTATTTAGTCAGCTTTAATCGAACTCCAATCTGTCTGCCTACAAAGTCCAGTTTGTTTGCAGAGTTGTGAATGCAACCAAAAGAAACATGCAAGTCTAGCACTAGAGGAAGACATGGCTCTTGATCTTTAGCTAAAGACAAAAGATAATTCCTACAACCACTAAAATCTGGTAAAATCACTCCATTTTTGTTTACATTTTGTGAAGAAGGAAGTTTCGCTCAGTGTTGTCTTCTAAAATTTTCATGTTGCTTCCTTCATGGGTTCTTGGTGCAGTGCCCCCACAGTTGAGGAGGGGAACAGCCATATGTAGGTATTTCAGTTTGTTTAACTGTCCAAAATGTTTAAAGAGACTATGTCCTCTGATGTCTGAGACTATTTAACCGTGAAACTCCAGGTTATTCCATGGCTGTTGCTAAAACCAACGATGGTCCACTGACAATTCTTGGTGCTCCAAGAAATCAGAACAAAGGAGTTGTTAAGACTGTTTTCAATGAACAACTGAGAGATGAAATCAGACCCTTTGAATCACAGGTAGGAACAATTGAAACCAGATATTTTTTTTACTGATACTCAATTAAAAAAAAATTTCAGTATCTGTAAATATTCTCAGTAAAGTATATTTCTTGTACATTTTTCCTCTGGTATTATTTTTATTGAGATCCAGCTGCATATGCTCCGAATGCATGGAGCGCATACACAGACGGATAACAGAAACAATAGCGGATAGCATTGTGCTATGTGTGCTACTTAACCTGCTCAGTTTTACACAAACTCTGATAAGGAACATATGTGTTTGTTTTCTCCAGACTGGTGAATATTTTGGGGCTGAGGTTTGTGCCATGGATGTGGATTCTGATGGTGTTACTGATCTCATCCTCATATCCTCTCCGATGTATAAAGACGATGATAGAGAAGGACGTGTTTATGTCTGTGAATTAAGTCGTTTGGTAAATGCTGAGTCATTTATGTTCATTTATTTAACCAAAGTTTTTTTTAATGTCAAGTTCTGTACTGCTAAACATTGGCAAAAAAAACTACTAAGATTTTCTCATCCTCTCATTTTTCCAGGATGTGGTTTGTTATTTTGATAATTCATCACAAATCACCACACTAAGAGGTGATGTGTCTGTCAGAGGAAGGTTTGGGTCGTCTCTTGCTGTTCTGCCTGATATAAATGCAGACACATTCAATGATCTGGCCATTGGAGCTCCTCTAGAGAATGATGGCCAAGGCAGCATCTACATTTTCCAAGGAGAAGGAGGAAGAAAAATAAATCCTACTTACTCACAGGTGAGTGAAACAAAAACACAAACCATTAAATGGTTTTCTTTTTTAAAATGAGTTGAACCTTTATAGTTGGTAGAAAGTGGTAAATTACGATTGTTAGTTTTGTTGGATTCTCTCAATTGCACTGGAAAGTGTGTCCATTTTGACTTGCCTAATAGTTGTATTAGCGCCAGCCAACTCCTAATGGGGGTTAAGCTGATGAGCTTTACCCCCAGCCACACTTTGACTCTGCACAGACAAGCCGATTAAAAAAAATGGATAGATAAACTTGAGAAATCAAGATGTTTCTCATTACACAGAGAATTGCTGCATCTGCCGTCCAATCAGGCCTGAAGTTCTTTGGCATCTCAATCAGTCAGTCTTCCTACGATCAGAGTGGTGATGGACTTCCTGACTTAGCAGTGGGTTCAAAGGGGAAAGTAGTCTTACTCAGGTAAGTCCCCAGTATTGTTATTTATAAACACATATCTTTCCTAGTTCAACAAATTCTTCTTAAATTGCCATCTGATACGATACATTTTTTAATTGCTTCACAATCACAAAACAAACATGATTTTTCTGTTTCTAGATCCAGACCAGTTGTATCAGTGACTGCCACTGTGACATTCAACCCAAATCTGATTCCAACTCAAAACCCAGACTGTTCAAAACAACTGCCAAGCAAGGCTACCGTCTGCTTCACTATGAGCAAACTGTCTAATGTGAATGAAGGTACATTTCTTACTTTAGTTTTTCTATTTTTCCATCATTTTATTTGAGAACTTTAATCAAACAAAACACATCTTGCAGCTAAAGCAGGTCAATTTCACCTTAACTTTGGACGCAAATCGTAAGATACCAAACAACCGAGCTGAGATCAGCAAGGATGTGAGACACAAGAGTGGATCTCTTAATCTTAATTTAAATAGGAGAGAATGCACTGATGTGGACTTCTTTATTGAGGTAAGTTGTAATGTATGCATTGCAATAATATGAAACAATAATATATTCAACAACATTTTAATTGATCATTTTTTATTTCATAATGTTTCCACCATCTTCCAGTCTTGTCCAGAAGATGCTCTCAATCCACTCAATAATGAGCTCAGATTCACATTTGATGGTTTGCCTTCTGGTTCAAACCCAAGACCAAGCCTTTCTCCACAGGTTAAAACCACAACATTTCATCCTGTGAGTAACTCCTGTACATCCTGAATCTGAACAGAAAAATCTTTACTGAGCTTTAGCCTTTCCACTACATGTGATGAGTTACTGCTATGACTGTTTTATGCAAAACTTTAATGTACAACTACATCACACAGTAATTTCAAAAACATATGATTTGACCTAAATATAAAGAATTTTCTGAGCAGATCACCTGAATAGTTTTCTGTCATCCACAGCTTGGCTTTCAGATCTGAGGAGGAGCTGATGAAGAGTGTGAAGATAATTTGAAGGTGGATTTAAACTTCACCAAGTACGTCACTTATTTCTGGAAGTAAAAGCTCAATATGTGAATTTTTACATAACATGTCTGCAAATCCTACATCTCTGCATATCTTTGGCAAAAAGCAGGATCTAAAAGAAATTTCTAAAGTTCAACAAATTTAAGTTAAAGTTTTCCAAAATCTTACACTTTGGTTTTTCCTCTTTTACTGCACATTAAATTAGACTGTTGAATGTCAGGCAGGAGGCTGGCTGTCTCCAATCTCCTGGATGATATGTAAACAAGACGCTCTTTTTCACCTCATTCCCTTCCTGAAGACTTCCGTGCAACTGTGGAGCAGAGTGCTCCAAGGACTTGCTCTAAGATAAGACCACCGTATCAGAGACTGCTGCCAGGGAGAGCGGTCCCATTTTAGACATTTTTATGTTTTCCATTCTCTCTCTAATGCATCTAAAAAAAAGGCATGAAAAGGCAAAAGACATTTTTGGGAATAATTTTGTGCCTTTTGGTGTTGGGAAAATGAGCGGTACCAAAAACTTCCCATATGCTGAGTCATATTGGAACCTGTTACCTAGCAATCCCAGCAGAGCCCAGCACATTTGGTCAGCGTGTTTTATCATTGAATGTACTGTACAATGGCTGCTAGCAAAGACAAGACTTTTGTTGGCCTTTCTGGCTTCACTTACAGTCAGTCTGTACAAGGTGAATAGTCTGTGGTTTTCTAGAAATCCTAAAGATTCTTGTCGGAAATAATTGACAAAACATTAAGCCTTCCAGTATTTATGTTACCATACATGTGATTTTCATTCCATTTTCTTTCCTGTTTTCTCTCAGGCTGGATTTTTCATAAGCAATGACAACAATGTGATGAGTGAAAATGCAGGACGGCGAGCCGGACCTGAAGGAGAAACACTCAGAGAGGGATAAAATTCTCTCTTATCTGTTATCTCCAGCCAGCACATTTTTAATGATGAATATTTCTATGACGTGTAATTGATGGCCTGAATGAGCAAAACATAATGTGTATTTTCCAAATCATTACTTGTTAATTGCTACCTTGAAATGCATCTGCTAAAAATGTAGTTTCTCTTTCTACAGGGAATTGATTAAAACTGCTGTTTCTCTCACCTTCAGCGAAAATTTTGCTTGGCTTCTTTCATCATAAATGTTTTTTTTTTATAATTTGTAATTATCCAAATAAACAAAATCTTTTAAATTTGCTTCTTCATTTTATCCATGTATCTGTGATTTTTGCAAATTGTCTTCAATGACATTCCCTAGGTCCTAACATTTCCTTTAATTTATATGCAGTTCAAAATGCATGTTTTACTTTCATTAAAACAAATGTACGTATTCAGTGGAGTGTGAATTCAAAACACAAGTCTCCTGGCCAAACAATGTTTCATTATTTTGCATCTTCCCGGCTCATATTGCCACTTTATAGCACAATCAATTGACTATGTAACATTTAAGTGTTATAAAAATGCCATATGTTTCAAATATGACTTCAGTTTGAATTCCATAATAATGCTTTGAAATTGCACTTCTATCTCTTTAAGAAACTCCTGCTCTTTCGGCTTTCAGAAAGTCATCCCTCCATGGCTCCATCATTAACACTTTGACAACGTTTGTACCAGTTTCTCTTAGAAGTAGCTCCTATAATGAGCTCAGCAGATCCACCAGGTGTTTGCTAATTGCTGGGGGCTAGTCGTAAGGAGCTGAGTGGAGGAGTCGTGGTGAAACTGCAGCTCTGAGGAGGAGCTGTGTCTGGAAGGCGGAGCTAGGTCCACCCAGGATTTTTGCACAGCTGAATGGTTGCCATAGAGATTAAAGGATTTCTCAAACTTTCATGTAAGAATCAAAGCAACACTCCAAGTTTGACCGAATAAAATTACAATATGATGTAAAGCTCAAAAAAGATTATTTTGTTTTTAGGTTTTATACTTCTAGCTGGAAAAGAAGGATTAATGCATGACCAATAATTCTTAATTTATTAGTTCTGATACAAAGAAAGTTTTAGCCACAAAAAATATTTATTTTTTAAATAAACATTTTTTTGTCAAGTGATTCTTGCCTCTGTTGTTTAATAGTAATTTCCCACATTTGACATTGTAAATCACAAAAAAGGACAATAAAATCCGATCTTTATTCTTCCTTAAATAAATTATCTGAATTATTTAATGAACACAATACAAGAAAGTTGTTTTATTAATATAAATTGTTCTTTATTTCTAATCAAAGCAGTATAAGACACTTTTTTAGCCTTCATATAACTTTAAGCATGTTGTGTTTTAAAATGTTTAAAAATCACTGAACACTGTTATGTTTTTTGTCCACCATAAAATCAACTAGATAAAACAAATTTCACCTGAAAGTCCAAAGCAAACACAAAGCTTCATAAATATTGCATTGCAGTTGTGAATAGTTCACTTTGCATTTCATTATGCTTTATACTTTAATCCACCGTAACTTTGAGCAGCACAGCTCTATTAAATATACTTGCTTTCGTAATTATATCATCAATATACTTACAAAAGCAAGTATATTATCAATACTTACTAACATTAAGAGAAGATACATTATTATCAGTAATTCTGCATAGACTTACTGGTTTGTTGTTCAAACTCATATGTACAAAATAACACAGGGAATGGTTCGAAAAACACACACTGTGTTTGGTACATTCGCTAAATCAAATGACCATCTGATACATTTCATAGAAACAATGATCATTGCAAATGTACTGGAAATTTCATGCGTTTGTGGGAGTTGCTCCTTCGGCTCCTGGTTCTGCTCCTCCTCCTTCATTCTCATTAATCATCTGGTTGTATTTGCTCTTGAAAAATCCAGCCTGAGAGCAACAGGAACGAGAGAACAAGATAAGTGAGGGAAGGCTTAAGATAAACATTTAAAGGTGACTTATCACGCTTCCTTGAACATGGTGGGCGATGCAGACGATGTACATTATATCCGGTCCACAAAATAAAATATTTCAGTCTAATCAGTTCTGCCTTTTTTGAGCTCCTTTCAAAATTAGTTGTTGTAAGATCTCCTCTCACTTTAAGTCTAAATAAGCGGCAATTAGCCATGTCACACCAAATTGACATTTACTGTACACTTGCACACAACAATGGTTTGCAACATATATCTTTGAAAAGCAAATGTGGGGTCTCCTGCACAATCAATACAAATGCAGAAAGTTGACTTATCTGAACGATAAGTCAACAACAAAAATTTGTCTTTTTCAGCAGCCATTGTACTGCGATTAAAACCAGCAGACCAAATGGGCTGGGCTCTGCAGGGGCTGTTAGGTAACATAGCAGTATTACTCAGCTTCTGCTGTTTTTGAAATGGCTAATTTTCCAGACACTAAGAGGCACTCAGTTATTCCTAGAAAATGTCTGGATGAAGAACTTGGGCTGTTTTTAGAGACAGTAGAGACAGAAAGGAAAGCATGAACACAATGAAAATGGGAATTTTGCAAAAAAAAATTAAGAAATCTGTTTGTTGAAATTACTGGTCATGTTTTGTCAATCACTTTCAACAGGAAATCTTTGGGATTTTAAGAAAATCTTAGTTGACTCACCTTATACAGACCAGCAGTTAGTAGAGCCAGAAATGCCAATCCTCCCAGAGATCCTCCTATAATCTCTTTAGTGAAATCTGGTTTGGGAAACACTTCTATCTCTGCTTCAATCTGAAAATGAGAGGTTCAGAAGTTTAAAATCCTTAAAAGGTCTGATTGGTACTAAGATGTTGATAGTAACTTGCTGTCACCTTGTGAACAGGGGGGTCACTATTAGAAGCTGTAGAGAAGAAGATGTACTGGCTTTCATCATACTCTAGACTGGCTGTACTGGTCAGGAGAAACTTAGCAGATGAAAGTCCAATCTGAGAGACAGAAACACATATCCGGGATGATGAGATTTTTTATATATATATTTTTTTTTTTTACATTTTACAGCCTAGTCAGTGCATCTATATCAACTTCACATCATTTACCTGTTCTATCCATCCTGAACTGATGTTTGCAGAGATGGTGTATGTTTTTTCCTTGTTTCTTTCCATGAACTCAGAGCACCTGAACACTCTGCACTTCGCAACAGTGCAGTCCTGTTCCAAAATTAAAGATCCATGATACTGATTAACTGTGAGAATTTCAGAAGACTAAATGCAAAAACTGAATCAAAAGGCATTTTAAGAAAGTATTAATTCTGTGATGTGAATCCAATATTCAGTCATGAATTCACAGTTTAAATACACAAGATACATGTCACATTATGTGAAACATATTTGGAAATAGCTTAACATTTCTTTAAACGTTAAAGAGCTACTCCTTTATTAAAAAACACTGCATAAAGACATACTTACCAATATTTTCTTTTCTTTTATTGTATTAACAAAGTCAGTGTCAGTAGGTTCTTCATCTCTGCTGCTCTGACAGTCTGGAATCTGAAAACAGAGCTCCACCTCATCAGTTTAAGTCTTATTTACATTTAATTATTTCTAGGTGGAGCATTTGTCACCTGAAAACTGCTCATGTCCACCCAGATGTCTTTGCCACCAAGTTTTACAGGAACTTTAATCACCACAGTCAAATTTAGTGGTCTGATGGTGTTAAAAACCTAAAAAAGTGGGAATAAAACATAAAGAACCCAAATGATATTAATACTGTATTTGAATATAGAAGCCATTTCTGATCTAACTTATTAAAATTTTCTTTTACCTTTATTTTTTGCTCAAGTGGTTTCTGAACAGCATTTTCACCAAATGTGAAATTGTTGTAGCTGAGGGAGCTGAGCACACATTTCATACATTCATTTAATAAGATATATTTAAACTATTGACGTTTTTTTAAATAAATTATTCATTCCACTTAACAAACCTTTCAATTGTGACAAAAACACTGTACTTGACATCAATGTCTTTGTTTTTGTAAAGTTCACTGGAAGGGGAATGGCGCTCATTGTCACTATAAAAGCAAGATCAAATAAAAATTAGTTAAAACTTCAGCATCAAAGAGCTGCACCTTAAACTCATAAATTGTACCTGGTGGCGGTCGCAGTCACTTCGATCTTTCTACGAAGATCACTGTTGGTGTTGAAACCATATGAGACAATGAAGATTGCCTAAAACGGAAATGAAAGAGGGATCAGAAGACGTCCTCTTCTACTTAAATAATGAGTGAAGGAGCAGCACAAACTAACCGCAGAGTTGCTTCTGAATATTGGTTTGTCGATACTACAGACTGTCTTTCCTTTAGTTACACCATCCTCACTGTCCACAGAGTTGCACTCAATTCGTCCCTGCAATAAAACACAGATCATCAGCTTGTTGCAGAAGCTTCACCAACATAAATTAATGTTAGTGTCTTACTTCCAGACGTGTAACCTTCCTGTAGGAGAGCCCAACGGGGTATGTGAGAGTAATGCGACTGTTGTACGAGTTTTCTCCTCTGTTCTTCACTGAGACAGTCACATTCACAAGTTCATCTATGCCGACCCTAACCACTGAGGATCTGAAAAAACATGATAAATGACAAGTGCATAAAGCTTGTGATATCATTTATTGTCCACTCTACATTTTGGTCAGTCCGTGCTGAACATTTAACATTGAATATTTTTTAAAATGGGAAAACTTCACACAGGAAAATGTGATTTTTGTTTTCAAGAAGAGACAGTAAAACATGTCTTATTGTTCTGTTCCAAATTTTCAATTGAGAGAAAGGAACTGGTTTGTTTACCCAAGCAATTGCAGTTGAATATACAAGCCGTTTTGCATAAACTTTTCTGTTTTGAATCTTTTTTTTTGTTGTTGTTGTTGTTAGGGCACCTTAAGAAGTAAAATCAATAGAGAGAATGTGATTACTTTGTCCAGGCTGACCCTGAAACATTCGGACCAGAACCCCTCCAAACCTACTCGGGACAAGAGTCTATAGGAAATGGATGAATGGATTTTTTTTTTATTCTTAGTTTTAAAAATTGCCTATCGATCCACACTCCATTCCAATATGTGGCGGTAATGCACATCTAAAAGTTGCTTGCCAGCCGTCATAAAAAGGAATACATAGTAGTTCTGTTCCTAACCACTAGGGGGAATAGCAGAATAAGACAAAGAGATGTAAAACGGAGAAGAAATTGTGCTTGACAATAATTGCCGACGTGTTTTGCTCTCTTGTAAAGAACAAAACCCACAAATAAATCTTCCCGGATGCGAATTAATCAGTAGCTCGACTTCTTGAAATGGTTTCAGAAGACAGTCAGTGGAAGATTTAAGCATCAAAATGGCGGCGCGTCATTCGCCGGAGCCGTCAGACTTTACCCAGCCTGGAAGAAGGACTTCTCCCCGGATCAGATCGCTCAAAGCTCGACCAGGAAGACGGTGAAGTACAAATAAATACACCTTTTTATGTTATGGCAAAGAGGCAGAGCTAATATTTAGCGCCTTTACTTTCATGGTAGATAATGAATAGGACTATTATGAAGTGATTTTTACCGAAAACGTAATGAAAGTTTATGATTCACAGACTCGCCCAGCAACAGGGAAGAGTCGTTTCAGTTAACCTCTCGCGATATGCTAGTAATCTCATGATAAATCATTTCCATTGTCACGATGAACGTTTTTAAGGGCAATTTTGATGGCAGATACTTCAGAATCTATTTTTAATTTAATATTTGCTGTGTTTAACAGTTTGTTCTATGTAAAAAAAATAAACAGGAAAAAAAGTTTATTCACCCACTGAAAAGCAGGAGTTCACATTTTTCTATGCTTCTGATGTATTGCATTATAATGATGTTTTACTATAAAGTGGGATTTAGGCACTGAAGAAGTGAGATGCTAGTAGTTTGACTAATAGTTATGTTTCTAACCAGCAGGGGACACAGCAAAATAAAATGGAGAGACATAAAACAGAGAAGCTGCTGAGCTGGAGAATGTGTTGTGTTTTATCCATCTGTTAAGAAACTCACAAATAAATGTTCTTGGATTGTAACCTGTGAGTGACTCGACTTCATGACAAAGGTGAAGCCAAGTGCAAAGAGACCTTCAAAACTGGACTAACAGTCAGCGCAGAGGTCAAGACTGTGAAAACATAGTAGCATCTTCCCTGACCTTAATATTGAAGAGTAGTGCTGAATCTTACTATGCAGTAAATCCTCAATATCTTGCAAAATATGATTACATTTGCATTTATGTATGATGATAGATGTGACTTTTTGCTACTTGCCGTCAGATCATTTGGGAATGTGCCAAAAGAAATATTTCTGGGACATAAAACAGAAGAAGCACAGTCTGAGATTTATTGTAAATCTTACTTTTACCAAACAAATACAAATGTGTAAGTTTTGCAGACATAACGTATATAGTTCACCGGACATATCAAGGCTTTACTTTCAGAAACAAATCTCTTACTTGGTGAAGTTAAAATCCACCTTCAAGTTATCTTCACACACTTCATCAGCTCCACAACTGATCTCAAACCCAATCTGTGAATGACAGTAAACCATTAAGCAGATCGACTCAGAGTCACAAAAAGTCACATTTAGGTCAATCCTATGTTTTTGAAATTACTTTGTGATTTAATGTTTTGTATAAAACGGTCCTACTGGTAACCATAAAAGAAACTCATCAACCAGACGTGGGAAGTTTAAAGCTCAGTAAAGATTTTTCTGTTCAGATTCAGGATGTACAGGAGTTACTCACAGGATGAAATGTTGTGGTTTTAACCTGTGGAGAAAGGCTTGGTCTTGGGTTTGAACCAGAAGGCAAACCATCAAATGTGAATCTGAGCTCATTATTGAGTGGATTGAGAGCATCTTCTGGACAAGACTGCAAGGCATTGAGATATAAAGGTGATTAATTAAAATAACTATTGAATATTATACAGTTGTATAAGATTACTGTAACAGTTCCATTATAACTTACCTCAATAAAGAAGTCCACGTCAGTGCATTCTATCCTATTTAAATCAATTTTAAGAGATCCACTCTTGTGTCTCACATCCTTGCTGATCTCAGCTCGGTTGTTTGGTATCTTACGATTTGCGTCCAAAGTTAAGGTGAAATTAACCTGTGCTTTAGCTGCAAGATGTGTTTTGTTTGATTAAAGTTCTCAAATAAAATGATGGAAAAATAGAAAAACTAAAGTAAGAAATGTACCTTCTTTCACATTAGACAGTTTGCTCATAGTGAAGCAGACAGCAGCCTTGCTTGGCAGTTGTTTTGAACAGTCTGGGTTTTGAGTTGGGATTTGATTTGGGTTGAATGTCACAGTGGCAGTCACTGATACAACTGGTCTGGATCTAGAAACAGAAAAATCATGTTTGTTTTGAGATTATGATGCAATTAACAACTTTATTGAGAGTTTTTATTGTTTAAACATATTTAGGTTGCAAATGGAGAATAATTTGTTAAATTCTTTAAGATATGTTAAGATATGTGTTAATAAATAACAATACTGGGGACTTACCTGAGTAAGATTACTTTCCCCTTTGAACCCACTGCTAAGTCAGGAAGTCCATCACCACTCTGATCGTAGGAAGACTGACTGATTGAGATGCCAAATAACTTCAGGCCTGATTGGACGGCAGATGCAGCAATTCTCTGTGTAATGAGAAACATCTCGATTTCTCAAGTTTATCCATCAATTTTTTATAATTAACCTAATGTAAGTACTAGGTAAGACATAATGGGCACATTTCTAAGTATAATTTAGATAAGCCAACAAACCTAACAATCGTGATTAAGCACTTTCTGAGGAAGCCAGAGTCGCTGAGAGAACTTCAAGAATAATGTGAAGAACATTCAATAAAGATCCTACCAACTGTGAAGGTTAGACTCATGTTGATAAATAAAACCATTTGATGGTTTATGCTTGTGTTTCACTCACCTGTGAGTAAGTAGGATTTATTTTTCTTCCTCCCTCTCCTCGGAAAATGTAGATGCTGCCTTGGCCATCATTCTCCAAAGGAGCTCCAACGGCCAAATCATTGAATGTGTCTGCATTTATATCAGGCAGAACAGCAAGAGACGACCCAAACCTTCCTCTGACAGACACATCACCTCTTAGTGTGGTGATTTGTGATGGATTATCAAAATAACAAACCACACTCTGGAAAAATGAGAGGATGAGAAAACTTTATTTTCTCATTTAACAGGAGGTTAAATAAATGAACATAAATGACTCAGCATTTACCAAACGACTTAATTCACAGACATAAACACGTCCTTCTCTATCAACGTCTTTATACATCGGAGAGGATATGAGGATGAGATCAGTAACACCATCAGAATCCACATCCATGGCACAAACCTCAGCCCCAAAATATTCACCAGTCTGGAGAAAACAAGAAGAAATGGACATCAGAAACAAGCCTAAATTTGTTTACACAGTTAGTGTTATAACGCGATCACAATAATTCAGAAATAGCATTCAGCAGCAATACCAATGTTAACTAATGGGCCACAAGTCATATGAAACACGTATCCTCTGTTCAATTAATTCCCTCTGTCACTGAGAATGTCAACATTTGTACATCTTAATTGGTTAAGTACAAAGAAAATGTACCTGAGCCTCTGAATTTGTAAAAAGTAATCAAATAATTTCTAAAACATTTCATCAATTTTGTATTTAGCAAATGGTAGTAGCTTTGGTTTTCATAGCTGACCTACAACAACAATAGTTTGGTCTAATTTAATGCCAGACACAGAGGAAAGACAGTTGTTCATCTTTTTATAGAATGGATGTATTGTTCCTACCTGTTGTTCAAAGGGTCTGATTCGATCTCTCAGTTGTTCATTGAAAGCTGTCATAACAACTCCTTTGTGTTGATTTCTTGGAGCACCAAGAATTGTCAGTGGACCATTGTTGGTTTTAGCAACATCCATGGAATAACCTGGAGTTTAACGGTTAAATAGTCAGAGACATCAGGGAAAATAGTTTTTTGAAATGTTTAAATGTTTTGGGCAGTAAAGTTGTGAAACAGATTGCAGTATCTACACTCTGCTTTTTAATAGACAAACATCAGATATCTGGATCGAACTTTTTCTGAAATCATACAGTAAAAGTCACATTTTGTCCTGTTCTTACCAAGGTAACTGTCAGGCTCAATGGACGATGGCTCAAATGATACTGTGTTTAAAACATTGCTAAGCAAGTATTTCTTGTAGCCTCCTTTCCACTGGTTAGCACCAACCATTGTCATCTGAATATACTGCAATGCAAGAACAGAGAGAACCTTTTACTTCAAATACGGGTTTTTAACGCCGTAAGACTCGGAACATTTTTCTTTCTTATTTACCCCAGACACATAAGCTGTTCTGAAGCCTTCTTGAGACATTTCTTGTTCCAGCGTCTCTCCACCACTTTGTGATCCTGTAAATTCAAAATAAATTAAGTATTACTTTACACAGTTCTTTTGAGTTCCTCTACACCACAGAGCACAACAGTAACTTAAATTTAGTCAATACTGAGTAGTTCTATATATTTGTCTTTTGTATTTGTAGCTAGCCACTGTTTGCTATGAAACAAAATGTGTTCATGTCACTGAAAAATGAACAAATGTTTCAGATGTTAAGTTATACATTTATACCTTCAATGGAAAAAATTTTGGCCTGCAAGTTGTCCCGTATTTTGTCAAGAGCATCAAAGCTTCCCACTTCAAACACAAAATTGTCAGCAGGTTGAGATGCAATCGTTCTGAGCTCTTCTTTTGCATTATATTTTTTGAATGCATTCCCCACCTAGAGGCAGAAATACAATGCGAGTAAAACATTATGCTGCAGTAGTTCTTTTCAAAACAAACATATATGTTTGCATGTAATTGTAAAAGAAAAATAATAGAAACCGCTTACCCCAATAGCGAATCGAATAATGTTTTTTCGATCAGCTGACTGTGTTGCTGTGGGTAAGTTTCCTCTATCATTAGACTCTCCATCTGTAATCACTATTAAAATTCTTTTCACATTTGACCTGGAACCCCTTCGTGGTGAGAAGACATCATCCCTGTTAAAAAATATATTATTATTATTTGTGTTCCTCCATCGTTGCCCCCTTTTTTTTCTCTCTTTTGAAAAATGTCGCGTGAACAAACTGGAATGTTGGGTTGTTCCCCTCCTACATGTCATAGCTTTTGTTTTACCAGTGTTGTGGTTTTCAGAAATATTTAAATATTGTCCTGGATTAAAAATAAAATCAATTTAAAAAAAAACACACACAAACCACAATATTTAACAAGTAGCAGTTGTTAGGAGTATAAAGTTGGTTAAATTAATTTTAGAAAACAGTTAACCTTTGTGCATATGAAATATTAAATGTAGCATGAACATTTTGAGTAGTTTCTAAGTTAGGTAAACTTAGATAAAGATCCAAACTAAAACAACTGCTGACTCTCTGAACTTAAATAAATTTCTAAGGAGGGTCTTCAGACAGGTGGGGGTTGTACTCCCTCAAGGGGTATGGAGACACAGGGAGTCTGTCTCTTATCAGGATCACTGAATTCTTGGGTGTTGGTTGGAGAGTTCAGTAAACACTAAAACTTTAAGAAAAGTCTTCTACAAGTATAATCAAATGTATTAAGATAGCTCCCTTAAGCATTAACAGCATGTTCTGAATTAGTTAGTCTCTAACTATAATATTGCATGTATTTTATATTACTGAAATACAATAGGATTAGGAAACTATTTTACTTCCAAAATATTTCAGGTATTCTAAATGAGCTTTTCTTAAAAAAGATAACCCTGCAGTTTTTAGATCCAAACTCATAGTTATTATTTGGCATTAGATTTTTGTGCCAGTTTAAAATAGAAATTAGTTTCTTGTTGAATTACTGAGACAGAAAACCATTACGTCTAGCTGCAGCTCATAAATTTTGGTCTGGAATGTCAAAGGAGGAGACTGGTACGAGACGACTCTAGTGGAGTCTCCATATATTTGCTTATCGGTTTTTTAGCAGATCTCAAGCAGGGTAATAAAATTAACATTAAACAGCCCTGCAATAGGGAAGACACACCTTCTAATGCATATATTTCAATTAAGGGAATACACATCCTTACAAAAAGATCTGTTTTACAGCAGAAGATCGAATTGCTTTGTTCATCAGTGAGCAATTCCCAAAAATGCATTTTTGTCTTTCCTTTTCCACTCGTTGCAGGTAATTCTATGTTTCGTCATGTGTTGGACTTCTTGATGATCTGGGTGTAATGCTGATGTAACAATTATGTATGCATTGAATTCTCTGGATAAAGCTCTAGATATTTATGAAGTCTGATGTCGAATGGTTGTTTCCCTGCACATTGCGGAGTCCTGGATCTGGGAACTAGAGGAAAATTAGGAGCCAAGTGAAGTTATTCCTCTAAGTTTTAACACAGTAATAGTCGTAAGGACACTCGAATGCTAAAAAATATATTCATTTAAGTCACACCACTCTTGAGGCTATTTATGCATAATGACTGACCACCTCGCCAGAAAATACTTTATATTGCGCTCCTTGGCACATCAGGGCAGCAGATATTTTTTTCTAAAAACATTTCTTTATTTTAACTCACTATCATGCAATAAGTGCACAGATTTAATCTTCTTTTAAGTCTACTCTCATATTTTATAAAGTAGTTTGATTTGCTTTATTTTTTTTTATATATGTAACTATCAAGTAGACAAAGGTAAATATTTTTAGTTTCCTTACGATATCTTAAAGACAAGGATAATAGTATCTATCTTCTCATCTAAAAATAATCTACCTATCAACCTATCATAAATCGTCAGATTTTCATTCATCATTATTTTTCCTAGTGGGTAAAAACTACATTACCTCCTGAAACAACATGTCTCTTTAAACAGAAAAATTGACTTTCTAAACTTTTCATGATCAAATTTAGTTTTGTGTATTTAAGCTTTCTCGATAATAATATTGAAATAATTTGGTGAAATATACACTAAACACGTCAGAAATACTTACACAACATTTTGAATGGCACTAGCTGTATATGTTCCTCCATATAACTGATGGATGTTGTCAATTTGAGATTATATTATTTGTGTTCCTCCATCGTTGCCCTGTTTTCTCTCTTAAAAAAATGTAGTGTGAACAAACTGGAGTGTTGGGTTGTTCCCCTCCTACAGTCATAGCTTTGTTTTACCAGTGTTGTGGTTTTCAGAAATATTTAAATATTGTCCTGGATTAAAAATTAAAACAATAAAAACAACAACAAAAAACCCACAAACCACAATATTTAACAAGTAGCAGTAATAGTTGTAAGTACACTCAATGCTAAAAAATGTATTAATTTAAGTTTCACCACTCTAGAGGTTATTTATGCATAATGACTGACCACCTCGGGCAGAAAATATTTTATATTGCGCTCCTTGGCACATCAGGGCAGCAAATATCTTCGTCTAAAAACATTTTATTTATTTTAACCCACTATTATGCAATAAGTACACAGACTTGATCTTATTTTAAGTTTACTTCTCTCATATTTTATTAAGTAGTTTAATCTGAAACTGCATATTTTGCATATGCATTTTTTTAAAAATATGCATCTATCAAGTAGCCAAAAGTAAATATTTTTAGTTTCCATACAATATCTTAAAGAGAAGGGTAATGGTATTGCTCTATATATCTAAAAGTAATCTACCTATCAACCTGTCTAGAATGTTGTTCGAGTTTCATTCATAATTATTTTTCCTAGTGGGTAAAAACTACATTAACTCCTGAAACATGTCTGACTTTCTAAACTTTTCATGATCAAATTTAGTTTTGTTTATTTAAGCTTTCTCTATGATATATTGGAATAATTTGGTGAACTATACTCTAACATGTGAGAAATACTTACACAACATTTTGAATGGCACTAGCTGTATATGTTCCTCCACCTGATTGACGGATGTTGTCAATTTGAGATTCCCAGTTGAAGGTTCTAAAAGTGCTAAAGTAGTAATGCGTTGTTGGAGAAAAGGAAAACTGGGTAATGGCAAACTGCAAAATGAAAAAGTGGATATGAAGTTAAAACTACTTTCAATAAAAATCAACTACAGTAAATTAAAAGCAGCAATGACCTTAAAGGAGATGTACACTTTGAAACATAACAAGGTTTTTGATGAAGTTATAAGTCTCACCTGTGTGTCTCTTCCCAGGAATGTTTTGATCAGACTTTTCACAAATACTTTCATTCTGATGAATCATCAGAAGCTACACTGCCTGAGCCATCCAGCAGAAATGCAATGTCAGCTTGGGTTCGACACTCTGTGAAAAGAGATCAGAGATCCAGACCAGTTTCAAACCCCGTTATTTAAGTGTGTTGATGAGAACGTTAACCTCCAGTTTGCAGAGGCAGTGAAATAATTATGATGGAACAAGCTCACTGTACTTGCCTTCAGTCACAGACGGGTAAGACTTTCCAATTGCATTACCCTGATCGATCTCATAGCACAAACCATTGTATGGTGATAGTTTTGCAGTCTCTGGGAATGGTTGGACCACAGGCCTAGAAAATTTGTGAATATACCTTTACATTTTTATCCTTTATTTATTCATTCATAATTTTCTGCAGCTCATCCTCTCACCATTGTGTTTTGTGTTGATGGATCATTTGCCATTGCCAAACCAAGAGACATGTTGACTGCAGCTCTTTGCTGTAAAAACAATCACTTGTAATGACGACTTGCCCAAATTATCACTCATTAAAAATTATTCCCATAAATTACAGTAATTTGCAGCATTCACTTTGTTTTAATCTAAATGTCTCCCAACTGAAGTCTTATAACACCAGTTTGGTCAAAGGTTGACTTAGCCAAATGTTGCTCCATAAGCCTTAGATCACAAAAAGGATAAGGAAGCTGTTAAAGGGAATTTTTTGCTCTATTTTTAATTAAATGGCAACAAGATTTAAAAACAAGAAGGGAAGGTTGACCTTGGATAAGAAAGATTTTTTCACCCTTATGGATTTTGTCCTTTTGGGGCCTCAAATAAATTTTGGCATCCAACAGAGCAAATAGAGAAGCTAATAATTTCCCCTAAACCTGGGTGTTCACTGGATGTTACATTATCTTTGGCTAATATTGAAACTTCAGCTTAAATATCTAAGTTTGATGGAGGAAATACTTGTTTACTGGACTGCATGTCTGACATTGTTCAGAATTTAGTGCAAAATCCTTGGAGCTCCTGGTGCATACCACATCTGGTTATGAGATCAAATTTGTAAGTTTAAATATCTTTATTGTGAAATTTGTTCATTCACAATATCAGGAGTAAAATGATTCCTACCTAGAGCAGCAAGATTGCTGCAACTGCCTCCCCTGTTGCACTGATATATCCGTCCTCTTTTATTCCCTTGGTACTGCTGTAGTGGGGCACTGACAAGCAGACTGAGAGAAACACAGACAAACATTGGTTACAACATATTACAAAAGAGATTTTAAAAATTAAATCAAGATGACTCACTCTGATTGTCTTTGCACCACCTGGTATCCAAAACTTTCATCAGACTGACTCAGGGTTCTCCAAGACCCAGAATCAACATTAAAGCCGACTACAGCTTTTAGCACTGAGGAAAAAAAGAAGAAAAAATCCACAGAATTTTTTTAATTCAATCAATCAAATTTTATTTGTATGGCACATTTCATCAGCAAGGCATTTAAAAGTGCTTTACATAATAAATACAAAAATACAATGTCATGCAACATAAAATCAACAATCAAGAACTACATTAAGTTAATATGTTTAATATTAAACATATTAAATAATGTTTAATATTTAATATATTAAACATTTTTAATATTTAACCTACAAAACTCTCCCAATTGACATTGACCTACTGGGCCCTTCAAAAACTCAGTTAAATGTGATATTTATAATTCAAAGCTATTATGGTTTTGCTTTTACTTTTTGTTAAATTATTCTGTTTTAATTACTGAGTTTGCTAATATTTTGATGAAGACTTCAGGAGAGAACTAATATGTTCTGCAATGCCTGAGTTTAACCACCAGGAGGCACTAAAGACCAAACTTTTTAAATGTCATAAGAAACGGGAACAAGAAAGTGACCAGTGTAAGTTGAACATTGCAGTCAAGTTTTAATATTTATTTAGAACAGATAAATGTCTCGATGTGCCATAATGTTGAACAAAAACAAAACTGAAGTTATTTTGTTTGGACCCAAAGAAACAATACAGAATCAGCACATATATTCAGTTCAATAAATAGAAATTATTGATCAGGCCCACAATCTGAGTGTAGTGATGGAGTCAGACCTGAACGTTCCGAGTCTCATAAATACGGTTGCAAACTCGGCCTTCTATCACCTGTAGAACACGTCCAGACTTAAAGGAGCAAGATCTAGAGAAATTCAACCGTACGTTCATCTTCAGTTGCATTGATTCTTGCAAAGGTGTCTTCACAAGTCTGCCTAAAAAAAGTAATCCTCCAAAATGCTGCTGCTCATGTTCTGACTAAAACCAGGACGTCGTAGCACATCGCCCCAGTTTTAAGGTCCCTCTACTGGCTCCCTGTAGCTCAGAGGATAGACTTTAAAATACTGATGTCAGTTTATAAATCTTTGAACGGCTTAGCAACTCAACACATTAAAGATCAGCTGTTGTCATAGCAAACTTCCAGACCTCTCAGGTCTTCTGGTTCTGATCTGCTGTGCATCTAGATCCGGAACCAAACATGGAGAAGCAGCATTCAGCTTCTATTCGCCACAAATCTGGAACAAACTTCTAGAAAACAGGAAAACACCTGAAACACTGAGTGCCTTTAAATCTAAACTAAAAACCCACCTGTTGAGAGTTGCCTTTCATTTGTTGTAACGACACATTGATCAGCATATCTGATGTTTTTCCTTGATAATTTTGATGATGACATTTGACAAAATGCAATGTCTATTGCTAGTAGAGGGGCACCGATTGCAGTTTTCTGGCCAATCGCTGATTTTTTGCCCTTTAGAAAGTCTGACCTGCTGATTCTGAGATTTGCTGATTCCTTTTTTTCTGAATTTTTGCTAAATATAGCCATAAAGTCGCTGAGTTGGCAACAGGGGGCTGACTGTTAACTGGAAAAAAGCACACATGACCTGGTGGGCATGTCTGGAAGAGGACAGTGGTCGACTTTTAGACCTTTGCTGAGGTAGATAAGATTATTGGGTAAGATCGGCTTCAAATGTAAGTATCGATCACAATCTCACAAAATTAACAAAAATTAAGGAACCCCTAATTACTTGTTTTATAATCAATGACTGTGTGATGTAAAGCACTCCTAACTGCCTTGGTGCTGAAATGTGCTATACAAATAAACTTGACTTTCGCTGTTAGAATCGATTTCTACACTTCATACGAAGTGTTGGAAAGCGTGTGGTCTGTGTTTTCTATACTTCCTGTTCTTGTACCATTTCTAAATGTCTCTGTGTCCTTTTGGTTTTGACTCTTTCACACCTGGTTGTGGTGTATTTGTGTACCACTTATTTACCGGTCTGTGTTTTGCTATTCGTTCTCTGACAGCTGTCTCATCTGCTTCTCGGTTGATTCTTATTCCACTCATCAGTTCATCTCAGAATATGTTCCCCTTTTGATTCTTTAGTCACTGCTGGTTCATCTGCTTTGTCAGCCGGCCTGCTTTGTGTAACTCATTGTCTTCCTCTTTCTGGTTTGTTATACATTTATTTAGTTTCATTGTCTTATTGTTAATTTTTGTCTCATTGAACACACATTTTCACTTCCCTTCTGCCTCCCATTGTCCTGTATTGGGGTGCTACTCACCCACTGCCACGAAGATTGTGACAGTAAAATGTTTTCAGTTACTTTTACAGAAAACCTGCATTTAAAACCTTTCATCCAAGAGACACCATTAAAAGTTCAGCTTTTTTCTGTTTGCTTCTGCCACCAGTTCACTCAGCCAATCTCAACATTTTCACTTGATTTCACATTCAGTGTTTTCTTTATTTAAGCAGGTTCAAACCCCACAGAGATAAAAGTCTCATTTGAAAGAGGAACTTGTGTAAACATTGAAATGCTTACACAGAACAAAGATGTATACAACAGTTAGACCATTAAAAATTAATTTAAGAGCGTTGACTCTCGTTAATAGATTCACGTTGCTTATTAAGAAAAGTTCAAAATAATTCCAAAGAAATAAAATCCAACATTTGAGAACTGTCGAAAAGTATGGACTAAGTAAAAGACGATATTTGTCATATTGAAGAACATTTAATAGTCACAGTTAAAGTAGTTACACAGTTGCATTTAAAAGTTAAATGTAATGACAATTTTAAATTGTAATGACAATTTTTAACATAAATACTGATGATAAATCACTGAAAGATAAAGGAAGCAAATCCAAATGCAAGTATAAAATGTTTCTCACAGACTGAAAAGTGATCAAGACTTCAGCATCTTGAGGAATTAAAGTAACTGTCTGCTCTATTGCACCAAGAGACTTAAAAGGGAAATGGCCTGCACTTGCCTAGCACTTTAAGTTTAGAGTACTTGAAACTGGTTCACACTGCATTCAGTTATTCACATTTGCAGACTTAGGAGTGGGGGTTT
Organism: Poeciliopsis prolifica; assembly: GCF_027474105.1. Taxonomy (NCBI): domain Eukaryota; kingdom Metazoa; phylum Chordata; class Actinopteri; order Cyprinodontiformes; family Poeciliidae; genus Poeciliopsis; species Poeciliopsis prolifica. The sequence goes on from NW_026562424.1 coordinate 3,159,852, forward strand.
GAGCTGGTTACAAGACAAATTCCTATCACCATCGCCACATAATAAACTTTACTTTTGTTACATTTTACTTTTGGATGATATACAAAAGCTATTTAAATGTTCTTATCTCTTGTACTTCTATGTCATTTTTGTGTTTGGTTTTTTTTTACGCGTCCAAGATAAAACAGAAGATTATTTTACTGTCTGCAGCTTCCATCAGATAATTAGTTGTCACACTGGCAGATCACGTAAAATATCTGCATAAAATCAGAAGAAACAAACTTTTCTTACCTGAACAGAAAAGTGCCACAGTAATTATCCAATCCATTGTGTTTCTGGCATCGAGATCAAACTAAAAGTGTGATTTCTACCCTGGTCAACCAATTTAAACTGAGAGGGTGTGCATTACTTTTTTCTTGACGTAGGAGGAGTTACAGCAGGTCACTTTTAACTCAAATGAGAAATATTTTCATTTACCTTCTTCTCTTCTGACCTTTTAACATTTTAATGTGAGGTCAAGCAGCTTCAGTTCAGGGTAAACCAATGGGTGGAGGCAACAGAATCAGTATTTAGTCATCTGTGTTTGGGTTATCTTAAGTAATGTCCTAATAAGGCATTGTTTTGCCATCTGCGTGGGTTTGGTTATTTAGCTTAATCTGGTCATGAAGAAATTAAGTCACATCCTTAAAAGTAACCCTCTGTGAGTGTTTGTTGTTGCCTGCCCTGATAGATAGCAGCAGTTTCCTTTCTGAAGTAAGCACAATCTTTCTACTGTGGTTTTGATGAATTACTGATGCTGCTTAATTTACATCAAAACACAAAATCTTACCAAGTATTCTTGGTCTATGTCTTAGTACACTTATAAGCAAAATACAGGAACTTGTTTAAAGTCAACAATTCCTTAATAATGATCAAAAGTATTAGTTCCATGAGCAGATTATTTCACTTGTAACATAGAAAAATTTATTATTATAAGTGAAATGATCTGCTGGTGGAACTAGTAATTTTTCAATCAACACTAAGAAATTATTTTTAAGCTCCTTTGTTTTGCTGCAAAGTGACTTGTAAATGAGCTTGAACTTATTTCAAGTGTATTAAGATATTTGCACTAGAAACTAAAGAAAAAATCCCAAAATTACTATTCACTAATAGCTTCTAATTACTTTTTGCATCAAATATCGGGTGCTTTGGTCTGTTTTACTCATAAAATATAGAGGTAGCAACAAACACACTGCTGTTTGCAAGCAGGTTTCTGATGCAATGTGTTTTTGTGCAAGAGTGTGTGTTTGGAGGGAGGGTGAGGATCCGTGCAGGACGTTTTACCCAACTTCCTCACTTTCAGTAAATTTTGCAAAAAAAGAGAAAAGTTGGTTCAAAATAAGCAGAAGCAAACATTGATGCTTCATTATATAAGAAGCGCTGTCTGGCAAAAACAAAAAACAATAAATAAATCAATCATACCATCTTGAAAGTCTTCTCTGGTGTTACATGATGTTCAAAACTAAACTAAAAAGAAGCTAATTACTTTAAAATTAAATGGAAAATACATATAAAAATCTAAAATGCATGACATGCATTATTATCTAGCCTTTTTACTCTGATATCTTTACTTTAAAAATCCAATGCATAGGAAGCAGAACATATTGCTATGACATGTTCTGCTCACCATTGTGAAATCCTCTCTTTAGCTGTGGTTTGGTTACACTTTAAAGTCAGCAGAAATTAAATGGATTCACTGATGACTGGTTTGCAACCCTGGATGGTCCAGATGTACACAGTAGTGGATTGGTGGTGGATGGCCACCACGTCCCAACACGGCTGTGACGTCAGCAAGAAGGTGACGGAGTCATTTTTTGGGCCAAAATCTTGGGGAAAGAGAGAGAGAGAGAGAGAGAGACAGAGAGAGAGACAGAGAGAGAGAGCTGGTTTGCCCCTTCAGAGTGAAGGTGTGAAAATAACCTTAGCAAAGTATAGACTTTCTGACTGATCACTTTCTTTCATGGTTCAAAAAGAAGAGCCATACCTTCCGTAGCAAAATCATCTTCATGCATGACAATGAATGCTATAAGGAATACCTCTGTGTCATTGGCTGCTGTGGGCATAAAAAGGGGAGAAACTCATGGTGTGGTCACCATCCTCCTCTGACCTCTGACCCTATTGAGAACCTTTGGAGTTTCCTCAATTAGAAGATCTGAGGGTGGGATGCAGTTCATGTCAAACAGCAACTCTGAGAAGGTTTTCTGACATCCTGCAAAGAAATTCAAGCAGAAACTTTCCACAAACTCACAAGTCCGATGGATGCAGGAATTGTGCAGGTGATATGAAAGAAGGGCTCCCATGTTAACATGTAACTTAATCTCTTAACATGTTTTTGATTGAAATAGCTTTTGCTTTCGGTACATGTGACCACATAATGCTGCACATTCAAAAAATGACTTTTTCGCAGTTCTTTATAATCCATAAAATGTTTAGAGAATCTGCTGTGCATAATAATTTGGAACAGTGCATTTTGAGTTTTTTTTATTTGTGAAAAAAATATTATTCTCAAGGGGAGGTTTTCTCAGTTAAATTTGATTTATACTGTAATAGTTCATGACTTGAAAATTATACTGACCATTATTTGCATTGACCATTTAATAACATTTGAGAAAATATCACTTGCATAATAATTTGTAACATCTGTGGATTCCCCAAATATATCTTCTGTAAATAAATTTTTTTCATGTACATACTTAATATGCATTAATATGGACAGTGGAGACTATATACAGTCTTTCTCGATTGCAAGCTCACCATTACCATGCCAAGAAGCATCATACCAGGGTATCTTTGCTTATCAAGCTGAATTATCTATCAAATATTTAATAATATTAATTTTCTATTACCAACCCATAAATATTTATGTCCACTGTATTTCTGTACTGATTTTTTTTATGTTATCCGTATAAGAATTAAAATAATCTGTGTGGGAAAAATTTATCATTTAGCCAACTGTCTAGTCATACATCAGTCTTTCGAGCCTTTTCTTGACATAAAAGTTAAAATAAAACTGAACAATTCTGCTTTTTTTATACTTCCTCAATATTCGCATCCTGTTTGTGAGTCAGATCTACATGCTAGTTCTGCATGAGGCAGTCCCTGTGAGCTGGTTATCAAAGATATATGTAATATGTTGCTTATGTCTTGTTGAAGCAGAAAAGAAAAAAGAGATTGCATTCAGCTAAAATAAGCTGGCAGATTTTAGTTGAATTATATTTTGATAAAAATGTCGACTGATCATGTCTAAATAATTGGAAGCTTGCAGCAGGTTCGTCTGCTGCAGACGATGTGTTTTTCCGTTTCACTTCTCGGTTGTAACTCAGCCTTTTGTTGACTGATTTAGCGGCCAGCTCAGGAAGTGAACCTCCCCACTTGCTGTTGCTCATCAGTGATAAAGATTACTCTCTTTTTTTTTTCGGTTTCAAGACTCCCACTCCTCACTCATCACCCAGCTGTGAGTGTGCATGACAAATATAAAAGTCCAACATTTACCAGAGCTTGCTATTCAACAAGATAAACTCTCCCCAAAGAAATGAGTCAAGGCTGTACTGCAGGTTTAAGAGAGATGAAACTAAAGGACACTTATTCTGTTTAGTGTCAATTTTAAGTATTTTTAAAAAAGAAACCTATTTTGCTTTCTATGTTTGATTACGTGGGAAACAAATCCTTAAACTGTATCAACCATCCAGATCATTAAGGTCTTCTGGTTCAAGTCTTACATCCAAACAGAAACTAAACATTAAGAGGCAGCACTTAGTTTTTTTCTCCACTAATTAATTAATTTCAATCTGGTTTGTAATTTGTCATTACTTCAATTCATTCCTGCCTATCTCCAATTTACTTAAGAGTTTTATTTTTTGGGCTGTGGGTGGAAATCCGAGTGACCCACAGTGAACTCATGCATGGACTGGGAGAACATGCAAACTTCATGGAGAAAGACCCCAGACTGGAATTCAAACCCTTCTTGCTCCAAGGTGACAGTTGGAAACTAAAGTGCAATCCCACTAGAACTTGTGGGGCTTAGAGAGCACAGCCACCTATAAACAGCTGGAATTAGCAAATAACATAAAACCCCTCTTAAAAACACTTATAACGGTTTAAACGATTTTAGTAGTTTAAACACAAAGTGTACCTTTTTTGCATGAATGAACAGTGTAATTTGATTACTATCACAAAATCTAATAGTTTTTCTAATTTTCATTCCTGTGCTGTTGCGCAAATACCACGCAGTTCATGTTTTTATATTTATGCTTTTATTTTGAAGGCGTTTTATGCAGTTTCCTCTTTTTTCTTTACGTTCTTTACGATCTGCGTAATGGCGGGGAAGCGATCACTGAAGATGTGAGGAATGTTAATAATCGTGTGACTTGAATGTGTTGATGTTAATTATCACTTCTGACGGTACTGTTTGGCTGCCAGTGTGTGTTCTTAGTCTTTAAAATGTCTCTTTGTTGTTAGTATGGGCGTGATTTAGCATTAAAGCTAATTTAGCCATTAGCATTTAGCCGTTTGCTTTGAGCCGTTAACCTTGAGCCGTTAACCTAGAGCCGTCAGCCTTGAGCAGTTAGCCAGACATTGTTCAAGTTAAAATAGCATTTATGACAAAGGGGATTTATCCTGAGGAATAGGTTTCTTTACTCACGTGTTTATTTTCTGTATTTAAGAGCTGCTTTTTTATTTCTGTATTTTCAGAAACTGCTTTATTCTGTAACAGAATGCATCGCTATGTTTGTAGGTTTCTGATTTACAAATGGGCTTAAAGCGGTAGACACAGGGTGTTAACCGCCACACTGCCACTGATTCTGGAGCCTCCACGTCAAACTATTATTTGCTATTTGTTTTGTGTCCCTAATTGTTTGATGAGATTCCAAAATGTATTATACAATGTTCCATGTACATATTTGAAGCAGAACATTTGACTACAGTTGCTCTTTCTTGCTCTTTCGGGTGGATTGTTTAAATCCTTTCACTAAAAGCAGGGACAAATCGTTACTAGATGTAAGTTTGATGTAAAATAATCATTAAGGGAATGTTGTTGTTCACACGAACTTGTTCAGAATTATTTGGCACTGGTGTGTTAGGGTGTAATGGCCAACATCACTATGGGTTTGACTTTACACTTTCCTTATATTTATGCTTTTATGTTAGTTGTTAGTTTAATAATACAATATGCATGAAGCAAAATAAGTCTCAGAGGTTTACATTCTGGTTAAATTTATGTTAGCTAATGCTCTTTTGTTGTTTATTTATAGATGTCCAGCAACTTCCTGGACTCCTCAAATAGCTGCTAGCAGAGGTAAAATGATACTGACAAACTGTTATTCAAATAGAATTACGACTGCATAGTAAGAATTTTCTAAATAATTAAGCCATTTCAAGTCAAATAACTATTTTTAGAAAATTATTTAATTAAAAGTATAAAGTAGGGCTGTAACCATTCCTCAACTGATTGGAGTTACTTGATTATTAAAATGATAAATGTCTGGGTTTTTGTTCTTTTCAGGCAACCAAGAAGCATCCTTAAAACAACTGGCGCGATACCTGGAGTACGCCAGCCTTCCTCCTCCCGGAGCTGCTGTGTGGTGGCCAGTTCAAAGCTAATGGCGTGGAAGAGTGCCTCAGGTGTGTTTATACAGGTGAGTTAATAGGTAGAACACTGAGGTCGGCTGCGCTGTAGTTGAGTCTTAACGTAAGTGTAGCTTTATGGACAAACCGAAAAATAAATTTATATTATCCTGGTCTCAGCAAATGGGTGGCAGAGTGCATTGTGGTGGTAAATAGCTGTTAGATGTGTTTCTTTGTGACGACAAATAGGTCGAATCCAGTTGTTTACATAGACTTAAAAGCTATAAATTGCTGGCCAAGGTGAGAGTTCATCTATTACATTGACTGAAGATGAATACATACATAAAATACAATCTAGAGTGTAGACATTTGTAAGCCTTCCTCTTCATTATTAAATTGGATATAATTTTTTATATTTTCTTCAAGTTAACTTAGAAAGTCAGCTATTATTGTCACAAGTTTTTCTAAACTTGAAGAGTAAATGGTAGGGATACGCCAATATGAAAAAATGAACTGATGTTGATATCTTAAAGCAACACTGCTGTTATGTTAGATGTACTGATATTTTATTTTAGAAAGTAAGAATTGTAAGAATACTTGAGACATTACTTGAATGCAAAAATATTCATTTATAACATGCCTTGTATAAATTATGTCTACTAGAAGCTACTGGTGGAATTTATTTTTGTTGGATTTTTATCCATCAAACAGATTCTTAAATGTTTTTTGGGGTAATTCTTACATCAGCCTTTTAAGCTTTAAATATGCCTTGCTGTTTGTTTACATTTATCACACATTAATACAACAAATTTATTACACATTAATACAACAAAACATTAACAGGACAAGAAAATCTAATCATTAATTTTCTTAAATAAAATATCTGTTTTTGATCAATAACACAGTACAAGAAACATGTCTATATTGCATATATTATTTATTTCTAAACAAAGCTATTTACATGGTTTTGTCGAACATAGACACTTTTTTTAGCCCTCAAGCAACTTAAAGGATGTTATTTTCACCATTTTGTTTTTCTAAAAAAGGTGGAAAATTTGCGACAGGCCTCAGAAGAGAAACATTTACGTTTAACAGAAGAAGGTGGATTTGTCCACCTGTCAGCAATGGAAAACAGAGCATGAGAGTTGTTGATAGAGGAAGAAATGATATTTGAAAAAAAGCTGTCTAAAATTTTTCAGTTCAAAATTAAATATTTTCATTTTGTAGATATCTAAATGAGCTTGTAGTTCACTTTTACCCCACTGATGTTCTGCTTTTTGGCACTCTTCGACTCAAAATTTCTCTCAGGTGGTTTATGATTCCCAGAGATTACTTTTGTTGTAACGGAAGCAATAGTGTCAATAACTTTCTCAATTTTAAAAATAAAATTGTCCATTAAATCACTAGGAGAAGTACAGGAGTGTGAAGCGGTAGGAGGAAAAGCCTGAATAAATTGATCAGCAATAGTTTCTGTACAAAGGTACTGCATGGACATGACAAATAAGAGGAAATTTCATCCCTCTGCTGGTGCGTCTCCTTCAGCTCCTGCATTTTTACTAATCATCTCATTATATTTGCTCTTGAAAAATCCAGCCTGAGATGAAAAACAGGAAAGAGAGTAGAATGAAAATTATGTGTGGCAAGATAAATGCTGGAAAACATAGAATGAACATTTAAAGCTGACCAATTATGCTTCCTTGAACAGGTTAGGATATTTCTATGAGCTATGCAAAACTTTGCACAAAATCATTCTTATGCTGCATTCAATTTGAGCATAAGGGGCATTTAGTTTACATTCAGTTTATTTTACCATGCGTGTCTAGCACTGCATGGTTAAAGGGTTTCGAGTGTTGAGCGAGTCCAACGCAGCCAATGCTGGAGTTGGAAAATATGAAATATTACTACTATAGCAGAGTTCAACCAATGAAAGACTCTGTTAAGTGACTTCGTGGCCAACAGTTGATGTCCTGCCAGGAGATGCAGGCACCGCTGTGGGTTATCATCAAACAGAGTTCGGGTGAGACAAAAGTTGTGCTGATGGCGAACCTCGTCAGCGTCCAGCAAGCTCCTGAAACTCACCAAACTCACAATACCTTTCAATTATCTCGTGATTTCACAACGACAACATTTTGTTGCACTCCGTAAATAAAGCCAAGGTACTCAACATTTCAGCCGTCGTTGTTCAAAGTAACTCGGAGAGGCAACAAAACAAGAGACTCCACCTAACATGCGTCATACCATCACCACTTGTTGCGGCTTTTGTTCTATAAAAACTGAACACAAAATGTTTAGCAGACATCTGAGCCTCTGTTAAGATTGCAGAAGATTTCACTACATGATATTTTGGTACCGCTCTCAATTTTATGCATTGTTGTACAAATACAGCACTTGGAAAAAAACGGCTCGTCTCAATGTGCTTCTACCGCAATTTTAATGTGCGTGTACAGTAAAATGTCAAGCGTCTGACTTCAAAGTGCACGTCAGATGTGTTGTTGACATGCAAAACATGTTTGGTCTGAACGCAACATTCAGTGAGTGTTCAGTGTGGTTAGTTCTATTTAGAGCTCCTTTCAGAATAAGCTGTTTAAAGGTCATGTTAAAACGAAATAAGTTGCTGTTGACCATGCCTCCCAACTTCACATTTACACTTGCATGTGAAGATGGTTGCAAACTGATGTGCAATTATACAGTTGTACATCTTTGAAAAGCAGAAGAGCCTCCGACACAACCAACAAGAATGTTGCAAGTGATTTTTAAATTCTAGGTTTAACTGCTTGTCTCTTCCAGCAGCCATTGTATCGAGTGTACAGTAATAGAACCAGCTAACAAAACATACTGGAGATCCACTTATGTTGCTTGGTAACTTGGCTGAGTATGTTTTCAAGTGTTTGGGCTGATGTTTTTAGAAGCAGTTGAGATGCAATTGGAAGTATAAAGTGTACCAAAAGTTTATTTTACATAATGTATCCCCTTTAAAAAATGCTACTAATTACTTTTTCATGTTTGGTCAATTATTTCAACAGGAAATCTTTGGGATTTTAAGAAAATCTTAGTTGACTGACCTTATACAAACCGGCAGTTAGTAGAACCAGAAATGCCAATCCTCCCAGAGATCCTCCTATAATCTCTTTAGTGAAATCTGGTTTGGGAAACACTTCTATCTCTGCTTCGATCTGAAAATGAGAGGTTCAGAAGTTTAAAATCCTTAAAAGGTCTGATTGGTACTAAGATGTTGATAGTAACTTGCTGTCACCTTGTGAACAGGAGGGTCACTATTAGAGGCTATAGAGAAGAAGATGTACTGGCTCTCATCATACTCTAGACTGGCTGTACTGGTCAGGAGAAACTTAGCAGATGGAAGTCCAATCTGAGAGACAGTAACATATCAGGGATGATGAGATTTTTTTTATATATATATTTTTTACATTTTACAGCCTAGACAGCCTATCGACATCAACTTCACATCATTTACCTGTTCTATCCATCCTGAACTGATGTTTGCAGAGATGGTGTATGTTTTTTCCTTGTTTCTTTCCATTAATTCGGAGCACCTGAACACTCTGCACTTTGCAACAGTGCAGTCCTGTTCCAAAATTAAAGATGCATGATACTGATTAACTGTGAGAATTTCAGAAGACTAAATGCAAAAACTAAATCAAATAAGACAGATTATCAAATTATTATCAAAGTTATTTGAAATGAACACAATAAAACCTCTGATTAAATTAAAGTGGAAATGTCACATTGTCTGGAAACTATTTGGAAATAGCTTACATTTCTTTAAATGTTAAAGAGCTACTCCTTTATTAAAAAACACAGAATAAAGACATACTTACCAATATTTTCTTTTCTTTTATTGTATTAACAAAGTCAGTGTCAGTAGGTTCTTCATCTCTGCTGCTCTGACAGTCTGGAATCTGAAAACAGAGCTCCACCTCATCAGTTTAAGTCTTATTTACATTTAATTATTTCTAGGTGGAGCATTTGTCACCTGAAAACTGCTCATGTCCACCCCAGATGTCTTTGCCACCAAGTTTTACAGGAACTTTAATCACCACAGTCAAATTTAGTGGTCTGATGGTGTTAAAAACCTAAAAAAAGTGGGAATAAAAATAAAGAACCCAAATGATATTAATACTGTATTTGAATATAGAAGCCATTCTGATCTAACTTATTAAAATTTTCTTTTACCTTTATTTTTTGCTCAAGTGGTTTCTGAACAGCATTTTCACCAAATGTGAAATTGTTGTAGCTGAGGGAGCTGAGCACACATTTCATACATTCATTTAAGATATATTTAAACTATTGACGTTTTTTTAATAAATTATTCATTCCACTTAACAAACCTTTCAATTGTGACAAAAACACTGTACTTGACATCAATGTCTTTGTTTTTGTCGAGTTCACTGGAAGGGGAATGGCGCTCATTGTCACTATAAAAGCAAGATCAAATAAAAATTAGTTAAAACTTCAGCATCAAAGAGCTGCACCTTAAACTCATAAATTGTACCTGGTGGAGGTCGCAGTCACTTCAATCTTTCTACTAAGACCTCTGTTGGTGTTGAAACCATATGAGACAATGAAGATTGCCTAAAAGGGAAATGAAAGAGGGATCAGAAGACGTCCTCTTCTACTTAAATAATGAGTGAAGGAGCAGCACAAAACTAACCGCAGAGTTGCTTCTGAATATTGGTTTGTCGATACTACAGACTGTCTTTCCTTTAGTTACACCATCCTCACTGTCCACAGAGTTGCACTCAATTCGTCCCTGCAATAAAACACAGATCATCAGCTTGTTGCAGAAGCTTCACCAACATAAATTAATGTTAGTGTCTTACTTCCAGACGTGTAACCTTCCTGTAGGAGAGCCCAACTGGGTATGTGAGAGTAATGCGACTGTTGTACGAGTTTTCTCCTCTGTTCTTCACTGAGACAGTCACATTCACAAGTTCATCTATGCCGACCCTAACCACTGAGGATCTGAAAAAACATGATAAATTACAAGTGCATAAAGCTTGTGATATCATTTACTATCACTATAGGACAACCAATTGCAGTTGAATATACAAGCTGCTTTGTATAAACTTTTCGGTTTTGACCATAAGAAGTAGAAGTAATAGAATGTAGTCAGTTTGTTTTGTTTCTTTTTCCGATTTTGTTTTTCTTTTATTGTTGTTTACTTTCAGTTTAAAAATTTGCATACAAATCCACATTCCATTCCAATAAATGGCAGAAATGCACATCTAAACCTTGCTTGCCAATCATCATAAAAAAATATAAAAATAATAATAGGAAGAGAAATACATTGTTGTTCTGTCCTAGCCACTAGGGGCACAGATGAAAGAGACATAAAATAGAGAAGAATTTGGACCTGAGACGAATGGCCGTCGTTTTTTTACTCTTTTGTAAAGAACGAAACTCACAAATAAATACTCCTGGTTAAGAATTAATCAGTTGCTTGACTTCTTGACATGGTATCAGAAGTCAGTAAAAAGGAAGATTTTTACTGAAGCATCAAAATGGGCGGCGTGTAATGCACCGGAACCGTCAGACTTTACCCAACCGTCATTGTGGCTTTGCTATATAGCTTGACTGAGAAGATGAAGTACAAGTCAATGCAGTTTTATTTGATGGGAAAAGAGGCAGGGCTAATATTTAGCACCTTCACGGCAAATGATGAATAGGACCATTATGAAGCAATTTATGGCTAAAAGAAACACAATGAGAGTTCATGTGTTCACAGGTTCCCTCAGCAACAGGGAAAGAGTGAAGAGTCGTTTGTCGCAATATGCTAGTAATCTCATGATAAATCCAAAATAATTTGCCAAATGAATACAAATGTGTAAGTTTTGCAGACATAACGTATATAGTTCACCGGACATATCAAGGCTTCACTTCCAGAAACAAATCTCTTACTTGGTGAAGTTAAAATCCACCTTCAAGTTATCTTCACACACTTCATCAGCTCCACAACTGATCTCAAACCCAATCTGTGAATAACAGAAAAACCATTAAGCAGATTGACTCAGAGAAATTACTTTGTGATGTAATGTTTTGTATAAAACGGTCCTACTGGTAAACTCATCAAACAGACGTGGGAAGCTTAAAGCTCAGTAAAGATTTTTCTGTACAGATTCAGGATATACAGGAGTTACTCACAGGATGAAATGTTGTGGTTTTAACCTGTGGAGAAAGGCTTGGTCTTGGGTTCGAACCAGAAGGCAAACCATCAAATGTAAATTTGAGCTCATTATTGAGTGGATTGAGAGCATCTTCTGGACAAGACTGGAAGGCATTGAAATATAAAGGTGATTAATTAAAATAACTATTGAATATTATACAGTTGTATAAGATTACTGTAACAGTTACATTACAACTTACCTCAATAAAGAAGTCCACATCAGTGCATTCTCTCCTATTTAAATTAAGATTAAGAGATCCACTCTTGTGTCTCACATCCTTGCTGATCTCAGCTCGGTTGTTTGGTATCTTACGATTTGCGTCCAAAGTTAAGGTGAAATTAACCTGTGCTTTAGCTGCAAGATGTGTTTTGTTTGATCAAAGTTCTCAAATAAAATGATGGAAAAATAGAAAAACTAAAGAACTGTACCTTCATTCACATTAGATAGTTCGCTCATAGTGAAGCAGACAGTAGCATTGCTTGGCAGTGGTTTTGAACAGTCTGGGTTTTGAGTTGGAATCAGATTTGGGTTGAATGTCACAGTGGCAGTCACTGATACAACTGGTCTGGATCTAGAAACCGAAAAGACCATGTTTGTTTTATGATTGTGAAGCAAGTAACTTTATTCAGGTACATTTGGAGTTGTTATCCTGCAAAAGGTAAAGGCAATTTTAATTACATAGCACATTTTCAGCAACAAGCCAATACAAAGTGCTTTACAGGAATAAAAATGAAATACAAAACTAATATGTAAACATATTTAGGTTTCAAATTAAGAAGAATTTGTTCAATTACGGAATAGAGAGCCACACCAGGGACTTACCTGAGTAAGACTACTTTCCCCTTTGAACCCACTGCTAAGTCAGGAAGTCCATCACCACTCTGATCGTAGGAAGACTGACTGATTGAGATGCCAAATAACTTCAGGCCTGATTGGACTGCAGATGCAGCAATTCTCTGTGTAATGAAAAACGTCTCGCTTTATCAAGTTCATCCATCAATTTTCTATACCAGCTTGTCTGTGCAGAGTCATAGGGTGGCTGGGAGTAAAGCTCTCTCCCAGCCACAATGGCTGAGGGTGACCAATGTGTGGGTTGGTGCATTAGGAATGCAAGCACTAGGTTAGACATAATGGACACATTTCTAAGTACAATTGAGAGAAGCCAACAAACCAAGCAATCATGATTTTGGACTATCGGAGGAAGCCAGAGTAGCTGGAGAGAACTTACAGAATAATGTGAAGAACAAGTAAACTCCATTTAATAAAGATCCTACCAACTGTGAAGGTTAGACTCATGTTGATAAATAAAACCATTTGATGGTTTATGCTTGTGTTTCACTCACCTGTGAGTAAGTAGGATTTATTTTTCTTCCTCCCTCTCCTCGGAAAATGTAGATGCTGCCTTGACCATCGTTCTCCAAAGGAGCTCCAACGGCCAAATCATTGAATGTGTCTGCATTTATATCAGGCAGAACAGCAAGAGACGACCCAAACCTTCCTCTGACAGACACATCACCTCTTAGTGTGGTGATTTGTGATGGATTATCAAAATAACAAACCACACTCTGGAAAAATGAGAGGATGAGAAAACTTTATATCTGCCTAAACTTAACAGGAGGTTAAATAAATGAACATAAATGACTCAGCATTTACCAAACGACTTAATTCACAGACATAAACACGTCCTTCTCTATCAACGTCTTTATACATCGGAGAGGATATGAGGATCAGATCAGTAACACCATCAGCATCCACATCCATGGCACAAACCTCAGCCCCAAAATATTCACCAGTCTGGAGAAAACAAGAGGAAATGGACATCAGAAGCAAGCCTAAATTTGTTTACACAGTTGGTCTTATAACGCAATCACAATAATTCAGAAATAGCATTCAGCAGCAAGACCGGTGTTAACTAATGGGCCACAAGTCGTATGAAACACGTATCCTCTGTTCAATTAATTCCCTCTGTCACTGAGAATGTCAACATTTGTACATCTTAGTTGAATAAGTACAAAGGAATTTGTTTTTAGCAATTAAAACAGCTTTGGTTTTCACAGATGACTTACATCAAAAATAGTTGGATCTAATTTAATGCCAGACTGGAACAATGGTTGTGTTTTTTATAGAATGGATGTATTGTTCTTACCTGTTGTTCAAAGGGTCTGATTTGATCTGCCAGTTGTTCATTGAAAGCTGTCATAACAACTCCTTTGTGTTGATTTCTTGGAGCACCAAGAATTGTTAGTGGACCATTAACGGTTTTAGCAACAGCCATGGAATAACCTGGAGTTTAATGGTTAAATAGTTAGAGACATCAGGAAAAAATTGTCTTTTTACATTTCTAAATGTTTTAGGTAGTTAAGTTGTTAAACAGACAGAAATACCTAAAAGAGACTTTTTAATAGACAAACACAGCACTTCTCTGGCCAATTAATTATCTTAGTAAAACAAAACTGAATTTGTGCTGTGAAAAAGCCCTAGAAATCAGATTTATGTCTCGTTCTTACCAAGGTAACTGTCAGGGTCAATGGACGGTGGCTCAAATGATACTGTGTTTAAAACATTGCTAAGCAAGTATTTCTTGTAGCCTCCTTTCCACTGGTTAGCACCAACCATTGTCATCTGAATATACTGCAATGCAAGAACAGAGAGAATCTTTTATTTCAAATATGTTTGTTTTTAAGACTAAGATTGTTTTACTCTGAAAATTTCACTTGGATTTTATTTACCCCAGATACATAAGCTGTTCTGAAGCCTTCTTGAGACATTTCCTGTTTCAGTGCCTCTCCACCACTTTGCGATCCTATAAATTCAAAACAAATTAAATATTATTTTACAGAGTTCTTTAGAGTTCCTCTTCACCACAGAGCACAACAGAAACTTAAATATAGTCAATACTTTGTAATTTAATAAAATTACGATTCACATTTGTAAATAGCCACTTTTAGCTACGAAACAAAATGTGTTCATGTGCTGAAAAATGAACAAATGTTTCAAATACTAAATTATACATTCATACCTTCAATGGAAAAAATTTTGGCCTGCAAGTTGTCCTGTATTTTGTCAAGAGCATCAAAGCTTCCCACTTGAAACACAAAATTGTCAGCAGGTTGAGATGCAATCGTTCTGAGCTCTTGTTTTGCGTAAACATTTGTGAATGCATTCCCCACCTAGAGTTATAAATACAACGTGAGTAAAACATTATACTGCAGTTGTACTTTTCAAAGTAGTTGTCATAATCTAAATTCTTTGTTCATCTTTTATTTCAAGATTAGTCATGAAAAGTAATCAGTTCTTAACTCTACTTTTAAATACAAAAATTGTTTCAGAAATAAAAGTTTAGAATTTATGTGAAATTTTATTTGAAGATCTTGAGGGTGGAAAAAAAATCTGTGTTTTTATGCTTTCATACATTTGACAGTTTTGGTTTACAAAAGTAACTGCTAATATTGCTTTCTGCAGTATGAAAATGTAATGTATCTTACTCTAATATATAATAGACATATGTTTTTACATGTAAGTGTAAAAAAAAAATAGACACCTCTTACCCCAATAGCGAATCGAAGAATGTTTTTTCGATCAGCTGACTGTGTTGCTGTGGGTAAGTTTCCTCTATCATGGGACTCTCCATCTGTAATCACTATTAAAATTCTTTTCACATTTGACCTGGAACCCCTTTGTGGTGAGAAGACATCATCCCTGTTAAAAAAAATATTATTTGTGTTCCTCCATCGTTGCCCCCTTTTTTTTCTCTCTTTTAAAAAATGTCGTGTGAACAAACTGGAGTGTTGGGGTTCCCTCCTACATGTCATAGCTTTTGTTTGACCAATGTTGTGGTTTTCAGAAATATTTAAATATTGTCCTGGATTAAAAATTAAAACAATTAAAATAACCCCACACAAACCACAATATTTAACAAGTAGCAGTAATAGTTGTAAGTACATTCGATTGCTAAAAAATGTATTAATTTAAGTTTCACCACTCTAGAGGTTACTTATGCATAATGACTGACCACCTCGGGCAAAAAATACTTTATATTGCGCTCCTTTGCACATCAGGGCAGCAAATATCTTTGTCTAAAAACATTTTATTCATTTTAACCCACTATCATGCAATAAGTGCACAGACTTAATCTTATTTTAAGTCTACTTCTCTCATATTTTATTAAGTAGTTTAATTTGATTTGCTTTAATTTTTTACATGTGCATCTATCAAGTAGCCAAAAGTAAGTATTTTTAGTTTCCATACAATATCTTAAAGAGAAGGGTAATGGTATTGCTCTTTATATCTAAAAATAATCTACCTATCAACCTGTCTAGAATGTTGTTCGAGTTTCATTCATAATTATTTTTCCTAGTGGGTGAAAACTACATTAACTCCTGAAACATGTCTGACTTTCTAAACTTTTCATAATGAAATTAAATTATATTTAAGCTTTCTCGATAATAACATTGAAAAAAATTTGGTGAAATATACACTAACATTTCAGAAATACTTACACAACATTTTGAATGGCTCTGGCTGTATATGTTCCTCCATATAATTGACGGATGTTGTCAATTTGAGATTCCCAGTTGAAGGTTCTAAAAGTGCTAAAGTAGTAATGCGTTGTTGGAGAAAAGGAAAACTGGGTAATGGCAAACTGCAAAAATTAAAAAAATGGAAATGAAGTTAAAACTACTTTCAATAAAAATCAACTACAGTAAATTAAAAGCAGCAATGACCTTAAAGGAGATGTACACTTAGAAACGTAACAAGGTTTTTGATGAAGTTATAAGTCTCACCTGTGTGTCTCTTCCCAGGAATGTTCTGATCAGACTTTTCACAAATTCTTTCATTCTGATGAAATCATCAGAAGCTACACTGCCTGAGCCATCCAGCAGAAATGCAATGTCAGCTTGGGTTCGACACTCTGTGAAAAGAGATCAGAGATGCAGACAGTTTCCTGACCGTTATTCAAGTGTGTTGATGAGAAAGTTAACCTCCAGTTTGCAGAGGCAGTGAAATAATTATGATGGAACAAGCTCACTGTACTTACCATCCGTCGCAGACGGGTAAGACTTTCCAATTGCATTACCCTGATCGATCTCATAGCACAAACCATTGTACATGGTGATAGTTTTGCAGTCTCTGGGAATGGTTGGACCACAGGCCTAGAAAATTTGTGAACAGTATATCTTTACATTTTCATCCTTTATTTATTCATTCATAATTTTCTGCAGCTCATCCTCTCACCATTGTGTTTTGTGTTGATGGATCATTTGCCATCGCCAAACCAAGAGACATGTTGACTGCAGCTCTTTGCTCTGTAAAAACAATCACATGTAATGACGACTTGTCCAAATTATCACTCATTAAAAATTGTTCCCATAAATTGCAGTAATTTGCAGCATTTCACTTTGTTTTAATCTAAATGTCTCCAACTGAAGCTCTTGTAAACTCCAGTTTGGTCAAAGGTTGACTTAGCCAAATGTTGCTCCATAAGCCTTAGATCATAAAAAGGATAAGGAAGCTGTTAAAGGGAAATTTTTGCTTTATTTTTAATTAAATGGCAACAAGATTTAAAAACAAGAAGGGAAGGTTGACCTTGGATAAGAAAGATTTTTTTCACCCTTATGGATTTTGTAAATTTGGGCCTCAAATAAATGTTGGCATCCAACAGAGCAAATAGAGAAGCTTATAATTTACGCTAAACCTGGGTGTTCACTGGATGTTACAATATCTTAGTCTGATATTAAAACTTCAGCTTAAATATCTAAGTTTGATGGAGGAAATACTTGTTTACTGGACTGCATGTCTGACATTGTTCAGAATTTAGTGCAAAATCC
This sequence comes from Poeciliopsis prolifica, assembly GCF_027474105.1. Classification (NCBI taxonomy): domain Eukaryota; kingdom Metazoa; phylum Chordata; class Actinopteri; order Cyprinodontiformes; family Poeciliidae; genus Poeciliopsis; species Poeciliopsis prolifica. The sequence continues at coordinate 3,177,445 of NW_026562424.1, forward strand.
TTGGAGCTCCTGGTGCATACCACATCTGGTTATGAGATCAAATTTGTAAGTTTAAATATCTTTATCGTAAAATTTGTGCATTCACAATATCAGGAGTAAAATGATTCCTACCTAGAGCAGCAAGATTGCTGCAACTGCCTCCCCTGTTGCACTGATATATCCGTCCTCTTTTATTCCCTTGGTACTGCTGTAGTGGGGCACTGACAAGCAGACTGAGAGAAACACAGGCAAACATTGGTTACAACATGTTACAAAAGACTTTTTAAAAATTAAATCAAGATGACTCACTCTGATTGTCTTTGCACCACCTGGTATCCAAAACTTTCATCAGAATGATTCAGGGTTTTCCAAGACTCAGAATCAACATTAAAGCCGACAGCAGCTTTTAGCACTGAGGGGGAAAAAAAAATAAGAAAAAAACAACAAAGTCTCTTTAATTCAAAGTTTTTATGGTTTTTCTTTTAGTATTTATGTAATTATTCTGTATTAATGACAGTACGCTAATATTTTGTTGAAGACTGCAAGAGAAAACATGGTCTGCAGTGTCTGGGTTTAACCACTAGGGAGCACTAAAGATCAAACTTTTCAAATGTCAGAAGAAACGGAAACAATAAAGTTAAGTGTAAGTTGAATATTGAAGTCAATATTTAAGATGTATCATACAATTGGCTTGTTATTTTTGCCCTGTAAAAACTGAAACATATTTCGCTCCCAAAAATGTCTTTGCCTAATATTGAAGGACTTTTCCTGTACAGCAGGATTGTTTGTTGGATTTTCTTTCTCCTCAATCTATTCAGCTTCACATTTTTAAAATTAATAATATTACCTGGGATGAGATTTGTCATCTTAAAACGTCCTGCCAATCAAAACAAAGCTCTGCAGTGAGCAGGTTTAAGTCACTGAGAGTAAGAGCTGAGCATCAAATGGTAAATGGTTCAGAGTCTATTACTCGATGGACTCTGAGCAAATGATTAGAACAGATAAATGCCTGAATGTGCCCTAACTTTATCCCGCTGAACAAAAACAAACTGAAGTTATCTTCGAACCGAAAGTGAAACGATTTAGTCAACTCACAGCTTCTGTTATTACAGAGAGAAATTAGTGATCAAGTCCAAAATCTGGGTGTAATGATGGAGTCAGACCTGAATCTTGTAAAGATGGAAGGAAAATTTGCTATTTTATTTGCTGAAAAAGGTAAATGAAATATCTTTTTCAGGTTGCCAGGCAATGGTGCATTTTTGTTCCAGAAGCAAGCAGAAAATGTTTCGTAAGCAAGCATAGAGTTCGAGCAGAGTCTAAGGTTGTGTTCACACTGCAGCCTGAAGTGACCCAAATCCAATTTTTTCTTTATGTAATGCGACTGGGTTGGATTCTTTTCGAATGCGACCCATATCTGATACGTGTCAGATTAAAATGGGACCTAATGTCCAGGTCTGATTCATCCGAACTGATACTGAACAAATATGTGTCCTGATACGCAAAAGCGGGAAGAAAAACAACAATTATAACGGACTATATGAGTATTAAGTTAATATTCTGAGTCCGGTTGGACAACAACTTTATGAGTAAACTATGCTCCACCGTTAGCGTCCACGTTTACTTCTGCAAACACTGAGCTCTTCTCCTTTTTTTTGTGATTGTTGGTAGAACACTGACGCTGTACTCCGCATTGGGGACACTTTCAAGCCGTTGCCCGTTGACACTGCAGAACACATACAGGTCACATATGTCTGGTAGTGTGAATAGTCCTGGCAAAAAAAATCCGATTTGACAAAAATTTTTGATTGGGTCACTTCAAGCTGCAGTGTGAACGAAGCCTAAGTCTTAGCACGAGGAGAAGTTTTGAGAACAAAAGACAAGAAATTCCGCTTTCAGAATGAAAATGTGTGCTCTTGGATTATGGCAGAAAAATTTCTCCATACTCATTCAGTTTTTCGCACTGGAAGCAGATGAATGAATGTGATACCTTGTGTTTTTGGACGCGGTAAATGGCTTTTTTTCTTTGTTTTTTATCTCCGGATGATGTACAAAAGCAATTTTAAATGTTGTTAAGTCATATATTTCTATGTCATTTTTGTGTTTGTTTTTTAGGTGTCCATGAAATAATGGATAAAACAGAAACGTATTTTACTGTCTGCAGCTTCCATCAGATTAATTGCTCTTACAGTTGTCACACTAGCAGATTACTTAAAATATCTGAATGAAATCAGAAGAAACAAACTTTTCTTACCGGAACAGAAAAGTGCCACAGTAATTATCCAGTCCATTGTGTTTCTGGCATCGAGATCAAACTAAAAGTGTGATTTCCACCCTGGTCAACCAATTTAAACTGACAGGGAGTGCATTACTTTTTACTTGACGTAGGAGGAGCAAGTTGAAAGTGACAGCAAGGTCACTTTCAACTCGGATGAGAAATATTTTCATTTACCTTTTTCTCTTCTGACCTTTTAAAATTTTAATGTGAGGTCTAGCAGCTTTAATTAGTTCCTGGTAAATGAAAGAGTGGAGATAACAGAATCAATATTTGGTCATCTGTGTTTGCGTTGTTTTAACTAGAAATCCTGAAGTAATCAGGTCATGTCATAATAAGAAATTTACTTAAAATAAGCTCTTTTAATTTGTTGCAGTTACTTGTAAGTTAGTTTTGGCTTTTTTCACATGTACTAATATATTTGCAGAAACTTACTTATATATTTGCAGACCAAAAATACTTAGAAAAATGTTGTGTTTTTGCCCTGTATATCTCATATTGATTTCACTGATAACCTCTGATTACTTTTGCATTAAATATCTGGTGTTTTGGTCTGTTTCATTCATAAAATATGCAGATAGTAATCAACACACTGCTGCTTGCATGCAGCTTTCTGATGCTATGTGTGAGTATGAAGGGTGATGATGGAGATTATCCACAACATCCTCTTTTTAAAGACCAAATACCAAACAAAGTTTGCACAAAATAAGCAGAAGTAAACATTAACAATGCTCTACAGGACAACATAAAATAATTTCCAGCCAGTTTGACTGAACACATTTTCTTATGTCTTCTATTTTTAGTCAGTGCCTGGCAAAAAAAAAAAAAAAAACGTTCTTACATGTAATTCTTCGACCTTTAAAGATTTAAATATGTCTGGCTATTTATTTCTATTTATCACATTACACATTACTATAACAAAATCTGAACAATACAAAAAAATCTGATCATTAATTTTATTAAATAAAATATCTGTTTTCTTTATTAACACAGCACAAGAAACATGTATATATTGCATATCTTTATTTCTAAATAAAGCTATTTTACATACTTTTGTCAAGCACAGACAGTTTTTTAGCCTTCAAACTATTTGAAAATTCTTGACTGTTATGTTTCTTTTGTCCATCATAAAATCACTTGATAAAGATAAAACATGTATTTACAAAAGGTTTTATTCAGAGTGCAAAATAAACTCATAACAGTCATTTTTAAGACTGTTATGACTACTAGAAAAGTTCTTGCAACATTACATTGAATTTGTGGATAGTTCATTTTGTGTTTCAGGTCCTTTATACATCAACATTATTAAACCCCTTAAGTCCCCAGTAATTGTGAGCAGCAGTGCAAAGCTCTCTTTTGTGTCTTCAATTGCAGTTTTAAAAGAGAGAATGTACCCTAACTCTTCCCTAACATTAAGAAAACAAAATTTCTTACCAGTTATTCTATACATGCCTTTACTGTTTTCAACAACAAACATTTTATTTCTGTTTGTTGTTCAAATTAGAATGGTTTGGATAATAAATACACATTGTGTTTGGTACATTCACTAAATTAAAATGCCATTTCATAGAAACAGTGATCATTACAAAGGCACTGGACGGACATATCAAGTAAGAGGCACTTTCATCCCTCTGCTAGTGCATCTCCTTCAGGTCCTGCATTGTCATTAATCATCTCATTATATTTGCTCTTGAAAAATCCAGCCTGAGAGAAAAAACAGAAAAGAAAGAAGAATGAAAATTATGCGTGGAAAGATAAATGGTGGAAGACATAAGATAAACATTTGAAGGTTACCTATTATACTTCCTTGAACAAGTTAGGATAGTTGTATGAGCTTCATGTTACACAAAGTCATTCAGACCAAACACAATCTGAGCGTCAGGGGTGTCTGCTTTACATTCAGTCTATGTCACATGCTTTGCACGTTGAGCGCTGCGAGGTTACAGCATTTCAAGCGTAAGCGAGTCTGACACTGGAGTTGAAAAGTCCTAAATTTTGCCACTAGACGGGGGAGCGACAATCAATTGGCAACTGAAAACAATGTGAACAACAGCGATTTTGACGTGTCTACAGCAAACTGTCAAGCGTCTGACTTCAACGTGCACACGTCAGACACGTTGTTGACACGCAAAACGCGTTTGGTCTGAACACAGTATTAGATAATGACAGTTCAGTCTGGTTGGTTCTATTTATAGCTCCTTTCGGAATGAGCTGATTTAGAGCGTCTTGTCACTTTAAATCCAAATGAGCTGCTGCTAGCCATGCACCCGCCCCACAACTGAACATTTATAATCGCACATGAAGATACTGGAGATTGATAGTTATCTGGGTTGGGTATTTTTTTCCAAGTGCTTGGACTTTTTACGTGCTTAGAAGCAGTTGAAATGCTAATGATGGAAAGGGCGGTTGTGGCTCTGTGGGTAGAGTACTTGTCTTTGGATCAGAAGGTTGTAGGTTTGAGTCCAACTTCCTCTGGACATGCACTAAACCCCAAATTGCCTACCGATCTGCGTATTGGTGTATACATTGGAGTGTGTATGGTAAAGCACTTTGACTTGGTCAAAAGATTGGAATCCTGCTATATATGTTCAGTCCATTTACGAATGGAAGTATAAAAATATGCAAAAAGTAAATTTTGCATAAGGTGTTCCCTTTAAAAAAACATCTGGCCATGTTTTGTCAATTACATTCAACTAAGGATCTTTGGGATTTTAAGACAACCTTGGTTGACTCACCTTATACAGACCGACAGTTAGTAGAATCAGAATGGCCAATCCTCCCAGAGATCCTCCTATAATCTCTTTAGTGAAATCTGGTTTGGGAAACACTTCTATCTCTGCTTCAATCTGAAAATGAGAGGTTCAGAAGTTTAAAATCCTTAAAAGGTCTGATTGGTACTAAGGTTAATAGTAACTTGCTGTCACCTTGTGAACAGGAGGGTCACTATTAGAGGCTGTAGAGAAGAAGATGTACTGGCTTTCATCATACTCTAGACTGGCTGTACTGGTCAGGAGAAACTTAGCAGATGAAAGTCCAATCTGAGAGACAGAAACACATCAGGGACGATGAAATTTTTCATATATATTTTTTTTACATTTAACAGCCTAGTCAGCCCAACGACATCAACTTCACATCATTTACCTGTTCTATCCATCCTGAGCTGATGTTTGCAGAGATGTTGTATGTTGTGCCCATGTCCTTTCCCATGAACTCAGAGCACCTGAACACTCTGCACTTTGCAACAGTGCAGTCCTGTACCAAAATTAAAGTTGCATAATGCTGATTAATTTCAGAACACTAAATGCAAAACCTAAATCAAAAGACAGTTTAACAAAGTGTTAATCAGCACAGTGAACATTATAAAACCTCTCATAAATTTAGAGTTGAAATGCAAAGGATTCATGTTATTCTAAAATTACCTATAAAAGTAACATTCTTAATAAAAAAAATGAAATGAATAACCTTGTGAGAGGCAACCTATAAAGACATACTTACCAATATTTTCTTTTCTTTTATTGTATTAACAAAGTCAGTGTCAGTAGGTTCTTCATCTCTGCTGCTTTGACAGCCTGGAATCTGAAAACAGAGCTCCACCTCATCAGTTTAAGTCTTATTTACATTTAATTATTTCTAGGTTGTAGCATTTGTCACCTGAAAACTGCTCATGTCCACCCAGATGTCTTTGTCACCAAGTTTTACAGGAACTTTAAGCACCACAGTGAAATTTAGTGGTCTGATGGCGTTAAAAACCTAATAGAATAGGGAATAAAACGCAAATAACACAAATTATATGATGACCGAACCAGATTGTAGAATATATTACTGATCCAAATAAAACATTTTCTTTTACCTTTATTTTTTGCTCAAGTGGTTTCTGAACAGCATTTTCTCCAAATGTGAAATTGTTGTAGCTGAGGGAGCTGAGCACACATTTCATGAATTTGTTTAATCAGATATCTTTCAGCGATAAAAAATAATAATTTGTTTCAATTCACAAACCTTTCAATTGCAATAAAAACACTGTACTTGACATCAATGTCTTTGTTTTTGTAGACTTCACTAAAATGGGAATGATGCTCATTGTCACTATAAAGAAAGATCAAACGAAAAATGAGGTAAAACTTCAGCATCAAAGAGCTGCACCTTAAACTCATGAATTGTACCTGGCGGCGTTCACAGTCACTTCAATCTTTCTACTAAGATCACTGTTGGTGTTGAAACCATATGAGACAATGAAGATTGCCTAAAAAGGAAATGAAAGAAAAGGATCAGACGACGTCCTCTTCTAGTTAAATAGCAGCACTATTTGTAAAGCTATTCCAAGACGAGCATGTTGAGTCACAATTATTGTATTTAAGTTCTATTTGTTGCATCATTTTATCCATTTAATTGATTCCTTTTATAATTAAGTCAATAATTTTTTCTTTTTTTATTTTCTATTGCCATTAGTGTGAAGGAGCAGCACAAACTAACCGCAGAGTTGCTTCTGAATATTGGTTTGTCGATACTACAGACTGTCTTTCCTTTAGTTACACCATCCTCACTGTCCACAGAGTTGCACTCAATTCTTCCCTGCAATAAAACACAGATCATCAGCTTGTCACCGCTGGGATATATGGTGGGATATATTCACTGCTCAAAAAAAATAAAGGGAACACTCAAATAACACATCCTAGATCTGAATGAATGAAATAAATATGAAAATAATTTCCACCTGTTGTCTATTCCATTTGCACAACAGCAGGTGATATTGATTGTCAATCAGTGTTGCTTTCTAAGTGGACAGTTTGATTTCACAGAAGTTTGATTTACTTGGAGTTATATTGTGTTGTGTTCCCTTTATTTTATTGAGCAGTATATATATATGTATATATACACAGTCCCTTACTTTCTCAGATGTAACCTTTCTGTAGGACAGCCCAACTGGGTATGTGAGAACAATGTGACTGTTGTATGAGTTTTCCCCTCGGTTTTCCACAAAGACGGTCACATTCAGAAGTTTATCTATTCCAAATTTGACCACTGAGGATCTGAAAAAGCAATTGACAAGAACAAAAAGATGAAAATCACAACAGTATAGGTATGTGATTTGGTATGTGGAACGTAAACCTGGACTGACAAGTCAGCACAGAACCCAAGCGTGTCAGAATAATTCAATACTATGGAGATGTATGAAACCTTCTGAATCTGAAGGAATATGATTTTATCTTCCTCTCATTATAGTGGGATTTAGTAAGTAGAAATCATTTTGGTAAAAGAGGAGAAGCACAGTCTTATTCAACAGGCAAAGTCAGGAGAAAAACTGTTTTTAGACATTGTCTGTCACACATTGCCCGGCCAGTCAGTGAACAGAAAGAGAAGTTGTGAACAATGACAACAATTTTCTGCGCTGCTTTGGAATCACTGTTTTCCTGTAGTCTTAGTAATGGCAGCGGCTGAAGTAAACATAGTCTTTCAGAACATGTTGGCAATGCTTCTAAATATTGACTTTACATTGAGAGATGCCTTGTTCAGCTTTGCTCTTTTAATCGGGGAGTGGCTGTTTACAGGGCAGGCCGCGTCATAGAACTGAACTGGTGCTTAACACACATCACACTTAAAAGTTAGTGGTTGGCGGAAAAATTTTTAAATTCTCCCAGTAAGCAATTGTTTTCATTGCCAGGGTTCCAGACCCTTCGTTTGAGGCACAGAGTAGAACAGGGCAGTGGTTTTTACCAGGGTAGTAGATACCTGATTTCAGTAAACTGTAACTAAAGTTTGCTGAACTTGAAAATGTTCAGTTTCATTTAGTTGTTGCTTTTGCCAAAAATATGCAGTTATGTAGTTTTTACAGACATAATATGAAAAAATTCACACATAAAGGCTTTGCTTCCAGAAACAACTCTCTTACGTAGTGAAGTTGAAATCCATCTTCAAGTTATCTTCACAAACTTTATCAATTCCACAATTGGCCTTAAAGCTAAGCTGTGAATGAGAAGTAAACTGTTCAGAAGATCTGATCAGGCAAAAATGAATATTTAGATCAAGCATATGATTTTGAAATAAATTTGTCATAAACATTTTGTATGGAATAGCAGTAGCCATGAAAGGCACTATGAACCATGAAGATTTTTGCTCAATCAGGTAAATGGTGTACAGGAGTTACTCACAGGATTTGAGGTTGTGGTTTGGACCTTTGGAGAAAGGCTTGGTCTTGGGTTTGAGTCAGAAACTAAACCATCAAATGTGAATCTGAGCTCATTATTGAGTGGATTGAAATAGTCATCTGGACAAGGCTTCAAGACAATGGAAACATTATGAAATAGAAAGATAATTTAAAAAGAAAATCCAGTAGAATCTTACATAGTTACAGAAGAATACTGTAAAAGTTGTATTAGAACTTACCTTGATAAAGAAGTGTACATAAACACATTCTTTCTTATTTAATTTAAGATGAACAGATCCACTCTTGTGTCTCACATCTTTGCTGATCTCAGCTCGGCTGTTTTGTTTCTGACGATTTGTGTCCAATGTTAAAGTAAAATTAACCTGTGCTTGAGCTGGAAAATGTGTTTTGTTTCATAAAAGTGCTTTGATAAAAATATAAATTAAAAAGTAAAGTAAGAAATGTACCTTCATTCACATTAGACAGTTTGCTCATAGTAAAGCAGACAGTAGCCTTACTTGGCAGTGGTTTTGAACAGTCAGGGTTTTGAGTCGGGATTGGATTTGGGTTGAACGACACAGTGGCAGTCACTGATACGACTGGTCTGGATCTAGAAACAAAAAATGCCATTTTGTTTGTTTTGAGATTATGATGCAATTAACACATTTATTGCATAAACATATTTAGGTTGCAAATGAAGAAGAATTTGTTGAACTAGGAAAGATATGTGTTAATAAATAACAATACTGGGGACTTACCTGAGTAAGACTACTTTCCCCTTTGAACCCACTGCTAAGTCAGGAAGTCCATCACCACTCTGATCGTAGGAAGACTGACTGATTGAGATGCCAAAGAACTTCAGGCCTGATTGGACGGCAGATGCAGCAATTCTCTGTATAATGAGAAACATCTTGATTTCTCAAGTTCATCTATCCATTTTCTATACCAGCTTGTCTGTGCAGAGTCAAAGTGTGGCTGGGGAGACAGCTAACACACAAGCTTTTAAGGGTGACTGAACATAACCAGTTCACTGAGTAGTTTCATCTTGAGACTGTGAGAGGAAGCCAGAGTAGCTGGAGAGAACTTACAGAGTAAAATGAAGAACAAGTAAACTCCATTCAATAAAGACCCTACCAACTGTGAAGATTCAACTCATTTTGAAAAACAAAACATTTAGAGGTTTAGGCTTGTGTTTCACTCACCTGTGAGTAAGTAGGATTTATTTTTCTTCTTCCTTCTCCTTGGAATATGTAGATGCTGCCTTGGCCATCATTCTCCAAAGGAGCTCCAATGGCCAAATCATTGAATGTGTCTGCATTTATATCAGGCAGAACAGCAAGAGACGACCCAAACCTTCCTCTGACAGACACATCACCTCTTAGTGTGGTTATTTGTGATGGATTATTAAAATAGCAAACCACATCCTGGAAAAATATGTGGATGAGTAAAAGTTATGGTTTTATCCAAATAAGAACAGAATATCAAAGAACTTGGTGAATTAAAATTTTAAAAAAGCATAAATCGCTCGACATTTACCAAACCTCTTAATTTACAGACATAAACACGTCCTTCTCTATCAACGTCTTTATACATCGGAGACGATATGAGGATGAGATCAGTAACACCATCAGCATCCACATCCATGGCACAAACCTCAGCCCCAAAATATTCACCAGTCTGGAGAAAACAAGAAGAAATTAACAAGAGAGTCTTTCTTCTAAGAGAGTCATCATTAGCTGCATGCACAGTTAATTTAATTAACACAGTTCAAAGTTCCTGCTCCCTTATCAAGGATGAAACAAACTATGTACCTACATGATCTGAAAACCACTCAGAAAAAGAAGCCTTTTCTCTGGAAACAATACAAAGTCTAGGTGATAGTTTGGAAATGTACTCGGGGACAAATATCTTTTTTTGTTTTGGTGACGTGCTCTCTGGTCTGATGAAACTAAGCAAATTAAGTTTAGGTTATAATTACCATAATTATTTTTAGAAGAAAAGAAAGCAGTTTGCATGCCTGAGAACATCATGCAACCTCTGAAGTTGAGGACAGTCTGGTACACTTCTCAATGCCATCATTGTCTGAAGAATGCCAAAATACATCCTCCAGGAAGCTAAAGTTTGTCTGACAAGCATACTATGACTAAGAAAATTAGCAAATTATTTTGAAGGTGGCTTCAGGAAAACATAACCTTATTATTGAAGGCTTCTTAGATTCTGAAGCTTATATTGCAATTATCAACCTTATAGATTTTATTTAGGAATAATCACAGTAATAGGGGAATAGTTCAGCAACAAGGCCATTAAGGTTACATGAAATGCTGGCCCTACAAATTCCTATTGGTCCCAAGAATGTCAACATATTATTTTTTCTATTAAATACAAAAGAAATGTATCTGAGCCACTGAATTTGGAAAAAGTCAGTAAATAATCTCATAATTATTTTTGGTGTTTAAGAAACATGAATAATTGTTGTTGTTTTTTCTTGCTGTCCTAAAACAAGAATAGTTTGGCCTAATTTAATGCCAGACAAAGATGAAAATGAGTACATGTAAATGTCCGGTTTTACCTGTACCTACCTGTTGTTCACGCGGTCTGATGTTATCTCTCAGTTGCTCTCTGAAAACAGTCATAACAACTCCTTTGTGTTTATTTCTTGGAGCACCAAGAATTGTCAGTGGTTCATTGACATCGTTGGTTTTAGCAAAAGCCATGGAATAACCTGGAATTTAATGGTTAAATCGTCAGAGACATCAGAAAATAGGTTTTTGTAACATTAAAAGTTTTGGATAGTCATGTTGTTAAACTGAAATACCTACACGTGGCTTTTTAATAGACAAAAATAGCAAGTTTTCGGGTCAATTAATTATCTTTGTTAAATCAAAGTAAATTTGTGCTGGTAAAAAAAGATTTCTAATCTGTTCTTACCAAGGTAACTGTCAGTCTCAATGGACGATGGCTCAAATGATACTGTGTTTAAAACATTGCTAAGCAAGTATTTCTTGTAGCCTCCTTTCCACTGGTTTGCACCAACCATAGTCATCTGAATATACTGCAATGCAAGAACAGAGAACATGTCATTTCAATTGTGGGTTGTTTTTAATGCTGTATGACTGCAACACTGAAAATTTTACTTCAAGATTATTTACCCCAGACACGTAAGCTGCTCTGAAGCCTTCTTGAGACATTTCTTGTTTCAGTGTCGCTCCAGTCCCTTGAGATCCTTTGCAAAAAAAATAAAAATAAATCAGGTTTCTGAATTTATTAACGAAATACTGAGATGTTTTTCTAGGTTTTTGAGTTTGTGTTCCTGCAAATTAAAAAAGTAATATAACTATATATGTGTTGTATTATTGTGGTTTGTTAAAAGCCACAGCTGTGAAATAAAATGTGATATCAAAAACATTTTTATCATGCTGAAAAGTGAATAATTGTTTCAGGCCTTGTAAAATTATGCATTTTTTACCTTCAATGGAAAAAATTTTGGCATGCAAGTTGTTCCGTATTTCGTCGAGCGCACCAAAGCTATCCACTTCAAACACAAAATTGTCAGCAGATGCAATCGTTCTGAGCTCTTTTTTTGCTGCTGTACTTTTAAATGCATCCCCCACCTAGAAGTGTAAATAAAATGTAAAACATACTGCAGTTGTTCTTTTCAAAACAATAATCACAATTGTCTTTATCTAAATTTTCTCTTAGTTCATGTTTTTGTGTCTAAAATAGTTGGAGAAACATACTTGTTTTTATCACAGTTTTTAGTACAGTAAAACAGTTCTAAAAATTTAGATTTTATGTCAATTTATATCAAGATCTTGAGAGGAAAAATAGATTGTATGTTTTAGATTTATTGCTTTTGACAGATTTCACCTTACAAAAGAAGATGTAATAATGCAATAAGTATCAAAGCCAATAATTCTTTTTTATTATGCAATGTCTGTAGTTTTAGCACACAAAAAACATAAATATTTACAAGAAATTGGAAAATAAGTAATAGATGCAATTTACTCCAATAACAAATCGAGCTATTTTCTTTTTGTCAGCTAGTTGTGTTGCTGTTGGTAATTCTTCGGGGTCAGTTGATTCTCCATCTGTAATCACTATCAAAATCCGTTTCACATTTGGTCTGGAACCCTTTTGTGGTGAGAAGACGTCATTCCTGTCAAAAGAAAAAATACGTAAATATTAGCGTTGAACCGATTGCAATTTCACTGATTACCGATCTCTACATTTTATGGCATTTAATTTTGAATTAATATCCAACAAGCTGAATGGATAATTCACATTGTGTCATCATCTAAATGATTACAGTTAACTCTTTCTCTGCAGTGACAAAATTTTGCAAGGTACTATTTCACCAATTGAAGTGATCAGAAGTCAGCAAGACTCTGAATGTTATGTCATCCTGCAAACACTGCCTTCAGTGGAAAAATAATCTCACAGCAATGTTTCAGATTCATTCCATAGTCATTTGTCCATAACTTTTTACAACGCTCCCCCATCAGCTCTCAGATTGTGCCCAGATCGGATATGATACTCTGAAGGAAATTTTTCTTCTTTGGAAGAAAAGAAGAAACTTAATTTTTCTTTGGAAGAAACATTAAGTGAGCTCTGCAATATTCTGTGTGTAAAACTGCATTTTTTTGTGCAGCTGCACCAAGTAGTCAAGTATGCGTAATATGTTGAAATGACTGGTCAGATTTTTCTGTCACCGTTTAAAAAATACATCAGACAGAGACTAATGTAGCACCTCATTTCTGTGACTAATGTGACTAATGTAGCACCTCATTTCGACGCTATGAAGCTTACTGTAGATTTCTACCTACATTGCAAAAAGAGAAGGTCGGAACCGAATGAGATGGCTGTTAATGTTAATTTAATATTTGGAAGTGTGTCCAACATGGAGTGAACAGCTTTGTTCACTTCCTCCGCTGTCATTACTTAAACTACAGACAGACTACAGTTCTAAAACACTGCAGAAAATTGACATCATCATTCTCAACTTCTCCTTCTGTTTGCTGACAGGCCCAGTAGATCTTCTGTAGCAAATCCAAGTAAATGGCAAAAAGTCCAGACTGTGCTGTAAGCAAGATTTTAATCGAGCCGAAAAGCACAGAAAGGCAATTGGTAGGCTAGAGTCAATCTAGAATCTCTCTTGAGTTACATCAATAATTAGTTTTTCTTGCGTGTGAAAAACATGAGCTGCTAAATAAATCTTCAGCTTCTTTAAACAGAAAAAGTGGTATTCTAAACATGCTTTAGAAAAAATAAATTTTACTTTTAATTTGTCAGTTTAATCTTTCTGTATAATAGTCTTGAAATAATGTAGTGTGTGATACATTGACATGCCACAGTACTTACACAACATTTTGGATGCCTTTAGCTGTATATGTTTTTCCAGCTAATTGACGGATCCTGTTAATCTGAGTTTCCCAGTTGGAAGTGTTAAAAGTATTAAAGTCATATTCGATTTTTGAATCAGTGGCAAACTGGGTAATGGCAAACTGCAAAAGTAAAACAAAAACAGGGTTATTAAATTAAAACTCCTTTCAATAAAAAAGAACCACAGTACGATAAAAGCAGCAAATAAATGGAACAAGATATACACTTAAAAAAAAGTTATTAATTTTTTCATTCCCACTTACCTGACTGGATCAATTTTTGAGGGCCTCCCAGCTACACCAAGCAGAGACACATTCACTAAAACATTAGACCAAATTACCAATGAGAGTCTCACCTGTGTGTCTCTTCCCTGGAATGTTCTGATCAGATTTTTCACAAATTCTTTCATTTTGATAAAATCATCATAAACTACACTGCCTGAGCCATCCAGCAGAAATGCAATGTCAGCTTGGGTTCGACACTCTGTGAAAAGAGATCAGAGATCCAGACCAGTTTCCACCACCATTATTTAAGTGTGTTGATGAGAAACTTAACCTCCAGTTTACAGATTCAGTGACATAATTATGATGGAACATGCTCACTGCACTTACCTTCAGTCGCAGACGGGTAAGACTTTTCAATCGTATCATACCGATCGATCTCATAGCACAAACCATTGGACATGGTGATAGTTGTGCAGTCTCTGGGAATGGTTGGACCACAGATCTGAAAAAGGTGTCAATAATATTACAAATTCATATTTGATGGTCACTTTAACTTCACGTTTTCATCCTTTATTCATCATTTTCTGCAGCTCATCTTCTCACCATTGTTTTTTGTGTTGATGGATCATTTGCCATCGCCAAACCAAGAGACATGTTGACTGCAGCTCTTTCCTCTGTAAAAACAATCACTGGTGGTGACGACTTTTCTAAGCTATCATCATTTACCTGGTTCCCAAATAATTAATGCCATACAGTATTCTATTGCAGCATTTCACTTTGTTTTAATCGCACAACTGAAGCTGTTGTATCACCAGTTTGATGAAAGACAAGACAAAATAACTTAATAGTAAAAGCTTGTTTTAAGGCAACAATTTTTAACGTAGACACAAGCACTAACAGCTCCACTGACAATGTATTACAGGACATTTTTTCCAGTTTTATGTGAAACAAAAATCTGCTTGTGGCTGTATTTAGGAACGATTAATTTTAAGCAAGCGTGTTTATCTTTTTGAGAAGTTACTTCTAAGTTATTTTTGGTTTAGTTTAAGTGTACTAAAATATTTGCACTCGAAACTAGACAAACATTCTTGGTAAGATTTTGTGTTTTTGCCTTGTTGAAAATATTTAGATTAGAATATGGCATATATAAGTTTGATGGAGAAATAGTTTTTTATAGGACTGCATGTTTGACATTGCTCAGTATTTCATTTATTTCTTGAAGCACCTCGTCCATGCAACATCTGGTCATGAGATCAACTTAGAAAATGTGTAATTTTAAATGTCTTTATTGTGAAATTTGTGCACATGTAAAATCAGGAGTAAAATGATTCCTACCTAGAGCAGGAAGACTGCTACATCTATTCTCTCTTGGGTTGCACCGATATATCTGTCCCTTTTTATTATGTTCATACTGATGTAGTGGGGCGCTGACAAGCACACTGAGAGAAACACAGAAAACAATGTTTAGAAACCATTTTAGAAACATTTTACAAAACAGAAGTTTTAAAAATTAAATCAAGACTCACTCTGATTGTCTTTGCACCACCTGGTAGCCAAAACTTTCATCATCTTGACTGAGGGTTGTCCAAGACCCAGAATCAACATTAAAGCTGACTGCAGTTTTTAGCACTGAGGAAAAAAGAAGAAAACAATTTACAGAATTTTTTTCAGAGCTATGATGGGTTTTTTTTTTATAATTTGTTTGTTATTCACTTCTTCTGTTTTAATAACTTTTTCTATTTCAATGACTGTACACAGTACCACTTTGGTGAAGATTGCAGGAAAGAACTGACATATTCGGCAATGTCTGTGTTTAACCTCTAGGGAGCACTAAATACCAAAATCTTAGATTGAAAATCTTCCTCCAAAAGCCCTTTTAGCTTCATCCATCCATTTTCTTACACCCTTATCCCATTGGGTTCTGGAGGGGTGCTGGTGCCTGTCTCCAGCAGCCAACCAGTGAGAGGCGGGGTCATGTTGACAGGTCGCCAATCTGTCGCAGGGCAACACAGACAGGACAAACTACCGTGCATGCACACACCCAAGGAGAATTTTAGGGAACCCAATTAACCTGACAGTCATGTTTTTTGGACTGTGGGAGGAAGTTGAAAAGAACCTGCACTTGCACAGGAAGAACGTCCAAATTCCATGCAAAAAGATCTAGACTGGGAATTGAACCCAGGACCTTTTTGCTGTAAGGCAGCTGTGCCACTGTTCAGCCCCATTTTAGATTTGTATTTTTTAAAATCAATAATGTCACAAGAGGTAAGATTTTGACATTATGGTTCACCACTCAGGTGCCCACAAAAGACATTTTGTGGGCAATAAACAAGAAAATAGTAAATAAATGTGAAAAAAGTTATATCAGGCAATTATCTGTTGCTTATTTTCAATGTCCATTTAATTGTAGAATGTATGAGATATGAATATTGATTTCTTTGCAGATGGCAAATGAAGAAAAATTTAGAGATTATGCATATATATGAATTATATTCATCCACAAATTTCTACTGTTCATATATTAGTTCAAACCCTGGGTGGTGAACTTTCTTTTGCTGCGAACTTCTGCAGATATCTAGATGCTAACATTCTGGTTTGTTAATTGTCTCAAAGTGAGAGTAATTTATTGAACCTTATTCGTAAGGTGTGAAGAGTTTCTTCAATTGAGGTATTTATTACTAGAAGCTTCCTGTTTTATTTTGGTTTTTTTGGTCCTTTCTGTTCTGTATTTACTTCTTGTTCTGCATTTCCCAGTCTCCTGTTGGTTTTGTAACTTATATCGAGGCGTGTTTTAGTTATGTGGTGCTTTTTAGTTTCTTGTCTGTTCAGTTCTTGTTTTACAGTTAATTTCCTGACAGCTCTCATTTGTTTCTCAGATAACTCGTCAGTTCTCAGTATATGCTTCCCTTTGGTTCTTAGTCACAGTTGGTTCATCTGCTTTGTCAGTTAATCTGCAGCTAGTCTGCTCTACTCATTGTCTTTCCTTCAGTTTCTATATAAACCAAGAAAGTTTCAATATCTTAAGCATTTTTGCACCTTGGATGTTGTTTTTCTACACTTCTTTTAGTTTTTTGTCAACATATTAACTTTTGTGAATGCTACTCAACCACCACCTGTGAGACTGTGGCAGTAATGATGCCATAAATCATGTTTTGAAATAGTTTTACAAAATAAAAGTTTCGATTTTTTGTTTTCCAGCACTTTAATTAGGCAACTTGATGACATTATCCACAAATATATGTAATGACCATTTTTCATATTTTATTGATGATCAATCAGTAAATACAAAAACAGCAAAGTACAATGCATGTAGAAAACGTCTCTTGTGACCAGAAAAGGGACCATAAGAAGTTCAGTGTCTCAATAATAAAATGCCTCTTTGCTTTTTTCTAGGTAAGACATAAGAAACTTTATTTTCTTTACATTTTGTCTTATATGATATTTGTAGGGAATTGTAAAGATAGGTCTTGTGATTAGTTCTGCTTTTTATAACTTTTTGTTGAGTAACATTTGAGAAGTAACAGATAAAACAAGAGTTTATTTTATTGTCTGCAGTTTCCAAATAAATAATCACACCTAATGAAGTTGTTACATTGGCACAAGACATCTGAATTGAACAAAGATACACAATTTTTCCTTACCTGAACAGAAAAGTGCCAGAGTAATTATCCAGTCCATTGTGTTTCTGGCATGGAGAGCCAGCTAAAAGTGTGATATCCTGTCTGACACCCAGCTTCAGCAAAAATACGGTGGCAGAGAGCGTTACTTTACCCCCTGAAAGTGTTGAGGGGTACGCTGCAGAAATTTAAGCAGACTCCTCAAAGCAAATAGAGGAAGAGTGACGTAGGAGGAGTTACATCA
Source organism: Poeciliopsis prolifica (assembly GCF_027474105.1). NCBI lineage: Eukaryota > Metazoa > Chordata > Actinopteri > Cyprinodontiformes > Poeciliidae > Poeciliopsis > Poeciliopsis prolifica. Next base: position 3,195,305 of record NW_026562424.1, read on the forward strand.
GGGGCACTTGAAAATCAGATCAGAAGTATTTCAATGAACTTTTTTCCAGTCTGTTATCTAAAATTGTAGTGTGGAGTGTAAAAGCTTTAGACTTTAGACTTTAGACTCCTTTATTGTCCATTAAACTTGCATAAAATGGAAATTTATCTTTGGCAATGGCACAAAAAACACACAACACAACACACATCACAGTCGCCACAAAACTGCATCCACAATGAACAAACAAGATCTGTAAAATGAAATCAAGTCATATGACAATATTCAGTTAAATATTAAAAACCATTTAAAGTTGACTATACTACTGCTAAGAGAGCACACAGAACTTCTACACTGAGTCACAATGCACTGTGTTACTGTGTGAAATTTAAAATCAGTGGAATACTACTAGCAGACTTAGAGAACACATAAGCTTATCTATTCTCAGTTAATATAGTCAGATTTTTATTTTGAATATCCACAGCTGATGGAACAAATGATCGCTTATAGCCATTCTTCCTTGCCATTGGGACTTTAAGTCTATGTCCAGATGGCAGCAACCGGAGAGCACAATGAAGAGGGTGAGTTGGGTCCAGATAGACTTGATGTGCCTTCTTTGTTAAGGCCCGCGTGTACAAATGTGAAAGTTGCCGCAGTTTAAGTCCAATAATCTTTCCAGCCTGGTTGACGATCTGTCCCAGTTTGTTATTTTATTTGACAGAGAGGTACCCATACCATGACATGATGTTGAATGTCAGCACACTCTCAGTCAAGGACTTGTAGACCATGGACATAGTGTGCTGTCTGGTGTTAAGGCCCCTGAGTCTTCTCAGGAGAGCCAGGCGCTGTCTACGTTTTTTAAATGTGTAATCCACATGGTCTTGAAACTGTAGGTAGAAGTATTTCAATTAACTTTTTTCCAGTCTGTTGTCTAAAATTGTAGTGTGGAGTCTAAAAGCTTTAATTAATTAGCTCAGGGTAAACCAAAAGGGGAAGGAAACAGAATCAGGGTTTGCTCGCCTGTGTTTGGGTTGTTTTAACTAGAAATGTAGAAATAATCAGGTTGCATCCATATAGGGTTTTGTTCTGCCATTTGTCTTTTAGATTAAATGGTTGTTTACCATTTAATCTAAAATCTATGAAGTCACATCATAAAACAAAACCAGACAAATTTGCGGTAGTTTTTTATCCTGAAACAAAAATAATCTTACTGCTTAATTTACATTAGTACATCTGCTATTGATTTCCCCTCTGATTACTTTTGCATCAAATATCTTGTGTTTTTGCCTGTTTTAGTCATAAAATATAGAGCTGGAAGTCAACACACCTTTGCTTGCACGTAGCTTTTTGATGCAGTCAACAATGCTTGAAGTTTGGTGGTGGTGTGGGAGGAGATATCTGCAGAAACTTTGTTTATGCAACATCCCCCCTTTCAGTGAGTTATACAAATAGAATATGGAGCAGATTTTGTAATTAAGAAGAAATAAGCATTAATGCATTACAGAACAATATTGAATTATTAACATCAGCTTTGACTGGTTTATGAAACATTCTTACATCTTTTCCCCTGCCTTTTAGTATGTTATGAACCAAGCAAAAACGTAGCACATTACTCCGAAACTAACGAAAAAATACCAAAAAAAATTAAATGATGACATATATTTGCATCTAGTCTCATTTACTCCAACTTAAAATAAATCTAGTGCATACAAACCACATTATTTTGACATGACATTAACAGTACACTCTTTGCTGTTGTTCAAACTTCTATTGGGTTGTGGTTTGGTTACACCCTAAAGCTGCAGTATGTAACTTTTATTTTAAAACATAGCTTTTTTTTTCCATATTTATTTAAATGTTCAACATGTTGTGAAATAATGGCATGAGACTTATAGTTTCTGAAGAGATTGATCTTCTCCACATTCTCCATGCTGCTATGGATGTCTGACGAAATACACCGTTCCCAACCCAAAACAACCGATCAGAGCCAGGAGGAGGGTCTTAGCGCTGTCAGTCATTCTTGTGAATGCACTGCTTAATGTGTTAATGGCAGAGAAGCATCTCACCATTACGGAAAAACTGTCCGCCGTCACTGGTTGCCATTAGCATTCAGAGAGGTGAAGAGGAGATGAGCAGCACCGCAACAGCTATGATTGACAGCACTAAGACTCCTCCTAGCTCTGATTGCTTGTTTCTAGTTTGCACTGAGAGATGGCAGAGCAGCTTGACTTATTTTTATTTTCACAGATTATCTGTCTCATATTGTCATGCTTTCACAACATAATGAGAGTTTTAACAAACAGGTAAAAAAATATTTTTATAAAAGTTACATACAGCAACTTTAAAGTCAGTACATTAAAATAGTCTTTTCTTGTGATTCATAGCAAAACTTAATTAACAGCGATTCGCTGAACACCACTGTCCTTACATTAACCTTAAAGAAACAGGAAAATGCCTGCATATAACTACAATTGGTGACTCCACAAACAGATGGAAGTCTACTGTATTTCTCTACTGCAACTTTTAAAGGTGATATTATTTATTTATCCAACGCTGGTTTTTGTGATAGTTTGAATAAATTTGACATTGCCAAAGGAGAAAATGGGGTTTGTTGTTGTTAAATAGAAGTTGCTGCTGGTTTGATTCAGAAAGAGTCCAAATCATGTAGGTGTGAAAATATTAGCATTTAGCCGTCTGTCAAATCATACGAGTCTTTCAAGTCTTCTTTCAACACTCATGGAAAAGCAAAGTTATGTTTCTGCTTCCGTCAGTCTTACTCTGAATACTCTTATCCTGTGTGAGACAGTATGAGCTGATTCTGTATGTCAGCTGGTTGTCAAAGATGCATTCTGTATGTTGCTTATGAAGAGAAAAAAATCACGTTTCTAGAGATTGTTTCAGCTGAATTGTATCTTGAAAACATTAAGGCTGATCTGTTTTATCATAATCTAAGGTTTGCTGCAGGGTGAGACAGAAAGTCTGAGTTTTGAGTTCATTACTCTCATGTCTCAGCCCTTTGTTTTTTTCACTCACTAAGCCTCCAGCTCAGGAAATGAACCTCCCCACTCACTGCTGGGCATCAGTGATAAAGCTTACTCACTTTGTTCTGCTTTAGAAGGGTTGAATTATGCAAAATTCACATTTTTGTACTTCCATTTCAGTCTCAGCTGCTGCGTAGTGCTGTATACTAAGCTAATGAGTTTTGGTGTCTGGAACGTGACCCGCATCAAAAACAGTCAGCATGTAATGTCACTAATCAGCAAACGCTAGCATGTTTGGTCAGCTGTATTTTGGGGGGAGCGGGGTTCTATTTTTTTCTCTGAAGAGTTTTTACGGTGCTAGTGGCTTGTATTTTCTGCGACTGTAGGCAGACATGCGGCAAAGGTCACCAGGACCAGGAATCGAACCCGTGACAGCTGCGTCGAGGGCTAGGGCCTCCAAACATGGGGTGTGCTAACCCCCTGAGCCACCACAGCGCATCCTGGTCAGCTGGTTTTACTGTTGTATGCGCTTTACAATGGCTGCTGAAGAAGACAAGAGTTTTTACCAGAGCTAGCCTAAGCGAAATGCAAGTTAAGCGGCTGCTTAGGGGTCTCGCACCTCCAGGGAGCCTTAAGAGCATCAAGCTAGCATGATAAAATACATGTTTATATTTTAAATACCATCGAATAATCCAAACTAAATTCTATTACATATACAAATAATAAGCTAATGTCTTCTTGATGTTGGCTGGCACCACAAGTGAATTATAAAATATCAATCTTGTTAACTTTACTGTAAATTTTGCATTTATCAGCTTATGTTACTTTCAGATACGTAAATTAATATGGCACACCTCAATACCACTCTGCATTTAAAACTCCAAATGTTTTTTTAGTTTGCTATTCCTGTAAGATTAAAATCATCAGCCACAATAACACTGGTATGATGTAAGTTAATGACAAATGACAGTAGTGATAGTAGGTATCATTTATCATTCCTAAGCTCAGGTATGATAAAGCATCTGGTATTGGCATGTTGGTATGAGGAGCCCCCAAATTAAAATCTGCTTAGGGCCCCCAAAAGGCTTGGACTGGCCCTGTGAGATACTATCTCGCAACCACGTGCTGAATTTTCAGTGGTTGTGCAGGAAGCTCAGTTTCTGCTTTTCCAAGTTGTAGGGTTGCAAGTTTTTTCCAGTGAGTGTAAACGTTGCATTGGGCCAGCAGCAGCTTATTTGGTTTTGAAGTGACAGATCCCTGAAACCGCTGATTCTGAAAGGAGCTCGACATAGGCAGAACTGAGCAGACTAAAATCTGATTATCTGTAAAAAAAAACAAAAAAAATCTGAAGCTGTTTTAGGAAGCATAATAGGTCACCTTTAAGGGTCCTACTCCTCACCCACTACCCAGCTGTGGGATGGGTATCACAGATATAAAGCGTCCAACCTTTTCAAGAGCTTGCTGTTTGACCCCCATTCCTGCCAAGCAAAGACGGGCGAGAAAGGTCAGGAAAAGGTCAAGGATCAGTGCTCTGTGTTGCCGTGTCTGGCTTGCAGGTTTGCAGTGTCACATGCTGCACAAGCCCCCATTTGTACCATTAGCACTCTATAGAGTGATTGCAAAAGTTTTAATTCCCCTTTAACTTTCACATTTTGTCTTATCATAGTCACATTTTTCAGTCAACCTATTTATATTTTATATGACAGACCAACAAAAGTAGATCACAGATACAAGGCAGTAACCATGCATGAATAATTGCCACAGCTGCAGACGTTTAGCATGTATTTGCCTCCAGCCCCCTCAGTGTTTCAACCACTTTTCACTGCGGTTGCAGCAGGAAGTGTTCTATGGTTCCCCTCTATCAGCTCTGTATAAGTACAGATAGATTTGTTTTGCATTTTGATCATGCAGTGAGCAGCTTGTAAATAAAGTTATAGAACCTAATTCTGCTTTAAACTTCACAACTTTCCTGACCTGTCTGCTGGGTTCTTTAGTTTTCAATGTTTTCTAATGTTCTCTAGCAAACCTTCACAGAACAGCTGCATGTATACTGGAAATGACACTATCGACTCAGTAAATAGTGTATCAGGATAAATAGGTGATTTCATTTGGGTGTAAAAGTATCAAAGGAGTTAATTTTTAGGTTTTTTAGGTTTTTATTGCAATTTTTTGTTTAACTTTATATCACATAAAACCTCCATAAAACACATCATAGTTTGTGATTGTAACTGTACAAATTGTGAAAACGTCGCATCCATGGTTACACAGCAATGTTTTACCATTCAGCCTTTAAAATAAGAGGCGTGTTTTGGTTTGCGTAATAAATTTTGAACAGTGTTTTAGTTGTACACATTTCACTAAAACACTAAAAAAATGTTGGAAATTGCTGAATTTAGGTGCAGAAGTGTAAAAGAATTGGGATCAAGCAAACCTGCCTGTTCACCTCTACAACTGTTCCAACTTTGTTGCATTCTCTGCCATTCACTGAAACCATCTTTGCCCTTTCAGTGGCTGCTCACTAGCATGCTACTCCAGCCTGAGAGCTCACTGAATGTCACAAGCCGTCTCTGGTTGCGCCCTGTTCTTTTTATAGCCAGACAGCTGAAATGTGAGGGGTCACAAAGGCAGGATAAATACAAGGGCCAGCGCGGAGGAGAGGTGTCGCAGACGAAGGCCGGATCTTCTGCCTACCACTCTTCTCTCAGCTCTCCTCCCAAACTCAAAGGTAAAATAAAAAAGAGCATAGAGTCTGAAATCTGTTTTTTATTTAATATTTTGAATAGTTAGAGATGAAACAGATGATCGTCACATTTTGTGTGATCTCAGCAGATGACAATTTTTTGCATGCAACCCACAGACTCACCAGTGCAGATGACAAGTTTTTATCTTGTTCATTACAAAGACTTTTAACATGTGGTGAATAACATCGTCAAAGTACTTCTGCCTGGAAATCTATTTATGTTTAGCCCTCATACAATGAACGTAACAGCTTGCTATGGCTCAATAAGTGCTATGAGTGAGCAGACAGAGCATTGCAGACTGTGGTCAATGTGGTGGCGTTTCTGTTTTCTACGCGTGGGAAACTGACAAGTCGTTGAAAAAGATTTTAATCTAGCAGGGCTGTTTGCATTGTTACTCCTCCTCCAGAGTGCCATGGCTGCTGAACATCTGAGGATTTTTCCTCGGCTTTGGAGCCTTGCAGTGGCATACCATGTAAATTTAGCTCAGCCTATTCATAGAGCAGGCAAAGACAAGAGGAAGAGGGCAGCAAGTGTGAAGGGAAAGGTCAGAGATACTGGGTTGGAAAATGGAATAGGTCAGTCACATGCTAGGAGGGATTTTAAAGAGTGGAGTGTAGATCTAAGTACGGCGGCATGTTGGGGCCACTGCAGCTAGAAAAACAGGAAAAAAGGGGGATCACAGAATTCTTTCCTATAAAAACTACGTCTTTTCTGAGCTCCAAATATTTACAAAAAAACCCTGAGATTTTTAGATTAATCTCAATTTTTTATTGAAGCAAGAAAATTTATCAGCTCAAAAAACTGAAAATCTGTGAGAAAAAAAGAAAATGAAATATTGTAGGAAAAACTTTTGAAACTCTGAAATCTGTTTTTTCCAGAAAAATGTCTTAGATTTATCTCAAAATTGAGTTTTCTAGCAAATTTTTTACTTTTCAAGTTCAGAAGCTGATTTTTCTTACTTTTTTTAAATTTCTGAGATTAGTCTCAAAATTTGTCAACTTTTTGGTGGAAATTTATCCCTCATTTTTTTCTATCTACTATTCTGCCCTGGTAAGCAACAATAAAATGAAGCTGGGAAGCAGCAGAAACACTTGTACACGTGAAACTGTGTCAAACACTTCAGTAGGTTTCGCTTATTACCAGAACATTAGAGAGAGAGTAAAAAAAAACATGCAAAGACACCTTACCACCACTTCCTTCACATTGTCGACCTTTCGGTCCTTGGCCTTCATCTTGTACTTTCCCACTCATCTAGAAGAAAACCAAAACCACAGACCTTTGCAGTTTTGCTGAACTTTTTCCCCCATTCAGTTTAAGCCCCATGTTTGCTTTTGCTGCTCCAAAGCTTTATCTGCGCTTCCTTTCTCTGCACAGAGTCAGGATGCCTCACGCATACCCTTTCCTCACTCCTGAGCAGAAGAAGGAGCTCTGTGACATTGCTCAGAAGATTGTCGCTCCAGGCAAGGGAATCCTTGCTGCAGATGAGTCCACAGGTGAGAGAGAGAGCAGTGAGAATCCACCGCGAATGGAAAGCAAGACATCCTCCTTAAAAAGCTATTTATGTCATAGCAACCAAGAGTTGGCATCTGAACACTACTCAACTCAATAAACGTAGCAGCAGCGGTATGGAGATCTATTAACTTCAAGCTGTTGAACACTATGCCATGTTGCGCTCTGTTCTGAACACCAATATTGCTTTATTTTCAAAAATAGAGAAAATGGTTAAATCTAAACTGTTTCTATGGATCATTTATCAGCATAGTTTAATTCAGTTCTTAATGTCTGGTAGTTTTTAAATAGAATACCATTCAAAGTCGTCCATATGCCAAACTTCAGCGTTGTAATTCCAAACTGCACCTTAATAAATCTCTTTTTACCAAAGAGTTATCCTGTTTGGCTTTGGCCAAGCCTTTAAACTTTAGATTTTAAACAACCTTTAGAAATAGAAACAACTTGTCTCTCAAAGGGGAAATTCAGGTGTAAGAGCAACAACGGATTTAAAGGTTCACACAAAAAGTTCTAAAAAATGATGAAAAATCATTATAATAATATATTATAATATTAACAGAACTCAGTATAGCCTTTTAAATGTGATTCAACCCAAATTGGAAGAAGCAAATTGTCTGATAACTTTAGCATTATGTCTAAAGGGTATTAAGAAACATTGAACTTGCCATTTTATTTCTGTTTTCACAGATAAAATAAATAACCTGTAAGAGCAAAAACTAATCTGGTTTAGATTTGAACATTATTTTCTGTCCCAGATATAAAAGATGGTATCAATCTAATCATGTGTCATATCTCACTAAATTACCATTTGTTTACTGTAATTACAACCACAAATAGTGTCACTCAAGCAATTTAGAAATATTGGGGGATAAAGCAATGGTTGTTTAGCCAACAAGCCCATGTTGACAGTAACTGGATAACTCTTTACTCGCCTGAAATATATAACTTTGGAACACTTTAGCATTGATATATGCACCTTTAAATCAAAATAATATGGAATCTTCTGCAAGAGTTCAATCAAAGAGTGGCTTTATAACCTGCAGGGAGTGTGGCTAAGCGCTTCCAGAGCATCAATGCTGAGAACACTGAGGAGAACAGGAGGCTGTACCGCCAGCTCCTCTTCACTGCTGACGACCGCATCGTCCCGTGCATCGGTGGCGTCATCCTGTTCCACGAGACCATGTACCAGAAGACCGACGACGGAAAGACTTTCCCCCAGTACCTGAAGGAAAGAGGCATGGTGGTCGGCATCAAGGTAGACAAGGGCGTTGTCCCTCTGGCCGGAACCAACGGCGAGACAACCACCCAGGGTGAGTAGAGCAGGAGCTGGTAGTGAATCCTTTACCAGCGATTTGTATCAGCCACTTTTAAAATATTCTCCATCCTACAGGTCTCGATGGACTGTATGAGCGCTGTGCACAGTACAAGAAGGATGGTGCTGACTTCGCCAAGTGGCGCTGTGTCCTGAAGATCACTCCCACCACCCCCTCAAAGCTGGCCATCCTGGAGAATGCCAACGTCCTGGCTCGCTATGCCAGCATCTGCCAGATGGTGAGCATGATCTCTTGAGAAGGTTTAGAATCTTTCACTGAGAATTTTGTGTCCGTTAATCGCATGGTTGTTAAGTTAAACTTTAAAAAAAGCTTAAGAGTCGTAAATACTCAAATACAATATGCCCATCACTGTCAGGAGAATGTTAAGAAGTTAGAATTTAAAGATGACCTATTATGCTAAGTTTACATTTTGTTTGTTTTTGTACTTACATTTGTGTTTCAACTGCTTCTAAAAACAGCTCAAGTTCTTAAAAAACACCTTGCCAATTAATTAATGTCTGGAAAGTGGCTCCTTTCAAAAAGCTCCTGATTGTTGAGTCACAAATCATCAGGCTCTGCCCCTGACCTAGCTACCCAAACAAGGCCTAGCTGCTTACCAGCACGCTTGGTCAGCTGGTTTTACTGCTGCATGTGTGCAATGGCTGCTGGAAAACAGAAGTATTTTCTTGTTCACTTACAGTATTGAAACTATGTGCTGCATTCTTGTGGATTGTACAGGAGGCTCCTCTTCTGCTTTTTAAAGAAGTACAGTTGTATGACTGCACGTCTGTTTTCACTGTTTTCAGTGTAAACATTGCTGTTAACGTGACAACAGGCCCTAAAACAGTTCATTCTGAAAGGCGCTCAGAGCAGGAGGAACTGAGCAGAGCAAAGTCTCATCATCTAAGAATGATTTAGTATTTAATGAAGTCATTTAGTATAGAGCTGTGCTGACTGTTCCAGGAAGCATAAAATGTCACCTGTAGCATCAGCAATGTCTTTCCTCTGATATTCTTTCCTCTCGCCCCCATCGTGTTGCCCTCGCTCCTGCCTCCCTCCCTCAGCACGGCATCGTCCCCATCGTGGAGCCGGAGATCCTCCCTGATGGCGACCACGACCTGAAGCGCTGCCAGTACATCACCGAGAAGGTCCTGGCCGCCGTCTACAAAGCCCTGTCCGACCACCACGTCTACCTCGAGGGCACCCTGCTCAAGCCCAACATGGTCACCTCCGGACACTCCTGCTCACACAAGTACAGCAACCAGGAGATCGCCATGGCAACGGTCACTGCGCTGCGCCGCACTGTGCCCCCTGCCGTCCCAGGTAAACGACATTTAAACACTTAAAGAAAACAAAAAGAAAGGCAGCTTTCTTATATACATCCTCGGTTCTTGATGGATTTGTTGATATAAAGGATTAATGCAGGGCCGGCCCAAACATTTTTGGGGCCCTAAGCATATTATTAACATGTCAAAAACTAGATACTTCATCAGGCCTACGCTACACTGTGCATGTTCCTATTATTAGCTCACACTGCAAAAACACACAATCTTAACAAGCGTTTTTTAGTTTCTAGAGGAATATCTCAGCACACTTGAAATAAGACAAGTTTAACTTACAAGTACCTTTTTAGCAAGATATAGGAGCTTGTTTTAAGTCAGTAATATTATAACATATAATTTAATATTGATGAAAAGATATTTCCACTTGTAAGAGGAAATTCTTTTATAAGCGAGACATTTCCTAATTTATTATGAGGAAATGTCTTCATATTAGTAACTCACATTAGTGGGACCAATACTTAAGGATATTAATCAATATTAATTAAATATTGACTTAAAACAAGCTCCTATGTCTTGCTGAAAATCCACTTTTAAGTTAGTTTTGTCTTATTTTAAGTGAACTAAGACATTTACACTAGAACTTAGACCAAAAATACTTGGTAAGATTGGTATTTTTTGCAGTGTACATTAGACTCGTTTTATTATTTCTCTTGGTTTTAATCTTACAGGAGAAGCAAACAAGCAAATTAATTTCATTTTGAAAATGCAGAGTGGTATTTGCTGTGTGATGTATTAATTTAATTGTTTGCAAATAACATTTGCAGACAAATACTTAATTTACAGTAAACAAGTTGAAAAGTTTAATATGTTTTGTTCTTAAAATGTCAAACAGAAAGTTGACAGAAAGTATAAAATGTGTAATTTATTACTACAAAATAAAATAAAACAGTGCTCTTGGGGGCCCCCTGGTGGTGTTGGCAGCCCCTTCACTCACATATGTCTTGGGCCTGCTCTGGATAAATCTTCAGGGAAAGTTGTTACTTGACTGTATTTTCATGCCTTGTACAGGAATCACCTTCCTGTCTGGTGGCCAGAGTGAGGAGGAGGCCTCTGTTAACCTGAATGCCATGAACCAGTGCCCTCTGCACCGACCTTGGGCTCTGACCTTCTCATACGGCCGCGCTCTGCAAGCCTCCGCCCTCAAAGCCTGGGGGGGCAAGAAGGAGAACGGAAAGGCATGCCAAGATGAGTTCATCAAGAGAGCTCTGGTAAGCTTTCAATTACAAAATGCTCCAGAATGAACTTGGAATAAATCCACTAATGTACATTTTATTTTCCTCCTTCAGGCCAACAGCCTGGCCTGCCAGGGCAAATACGTCTCCTCTGGAAGCAGCGCTGCTGGTGGAGAGTCACTGTTTGTGGCTAATCATGCTTATTAAGCATAAACGCACTCCCCACCGTCTACTCACCATTATCGCATCACCATTTATAAAAAGGGCAGTTCCTCCATAAAGGAGCGCCTTCAACATCCTTTGTTCACCAGTAACACTAACAAGAGAAAGAAGAAGTGGTTGATGGAAAATGTTTGTCTCCATTCCCTTACTTTTATTTCTAAACACCTTTTTGTACAGGTGAAGATTCCCTTTTTGTTTTTACACATTTTGTTCCTTGATCTGCTTCGGACGAGTACAGAGTTTAACATTTACACGGCAAAAAATACTAATCTTACTACGTGTTTTTAGTCTACTTTCTAGCACACTTGAAATAAGACAAAACTAACTTACAGGTAACTTTTTAGCAAGATATAGGAGCTTGTTTTAAGTAAGTAATTTCTCAATATTAATTTTTACCAGTGGAACAATATTAAGTAATTATCCACCTAGAAACATAACTAAAAATGTTCAGTAAGATTTGTGTTTTTTCCAGTGTACAAATACCATGAAATAAAGTTTGTATCCAAACACGTCGCTTTCCTCCATTTTGTAGTTGGCTTCTCTTTGCATGCTCTTTGTGTCTCGCAGAAATGACAGAGCTAACCTGAAGCAGGGACATGGTGAGAGAAGCTGCACTACTGACAAAACAAAGCAACGCTCAAAGATTAACTTCTGCATCTCTGCAGACACAATTGTCTAAGTGTGCTTTGGAAAGAGGAAGAAAATGCATTTTTGCAATGTCTGATAAGAAAGGTGCTGAGAAGATAAAAGATGTTATCACTGGGCAAACAAACGTCAGTCGCAACAAAAGCGAAACCCGTTTTAGTCACGGCGTCCCCCTCGCAGAATGTCGTCCTCATTTTGTCGCCATCTAAACGTGGCAGCGGTTGAGTTTCATAACAGCTGCAGCCCGGTTCTTCTCTGCTGTCTTAATTTGTAAAATAAATTCACATATAATTTTGAGAATATCTGTAATGAATGAATTGAGTTGTTTGAACATTACAGCAAAACAATGGAGATTAGCTTAATTCTCCAGTATGTGACTTTTACAAAAATTATTTTTTTCTATATTTATTAAAATTGTCACTGTGTCCTGACAGTATAATATCAGATAATCTGTTTAATTGATCTCTCCTCCCAGCGCTACTAATATGAAATGTTCCCAGTCAAAAACCTCCAATCAGAGCCAGGAGGCGGGTCTTAGCCGCTCATTATCATAATGCTGGAGAAACGACTTAGGAAAATAAATCAGTGGTGAACCAGCTATAGCCTAGCAGAGACAGGTTACGCATGAGCTTGATTGACAGCTCTAAGTCCCTCCTACTGGCTCTGATTGGTTGTTTCTGACTGAGTGGTGTATTTCAGCAATTAGTGATTAATTATAAAATTTACTTAAAAACCTCAAATAGTATGAGCAACTGATTATTCCAGATTATTCTATCATCTTCACCACTTTTATCTGATGCTTGCTGCAAATTTATGTAAATCTAAATGGCAGATTTTTTCTAAACATGCTTAGCTTAAAAAAACTACAGTAATTAAATAAAATTATAAATTTCAGCTGCAGTAATGTAGAGCTGTCAAGCAATCAGATCATGTTGGACATTATCACTAACACTAACGTGTTGAGGATTTGGTCCTTGTGGCGGTGGTCGTAGGTTCGATTCCCAGCCTGGTGACATTTTGCCGCATGTCTTCCCTCCGTCAGTACCGTGTTTCCTGTCAAATAAAGACCACTAGAGCCAACAAAATCTTTACAAAAAGAAATACATTTATTCACACATGTCATTTAAAACATGCCATCATCCTGTTGTCTTCTTCATCTCCCCCAGTAGTAACATCCTGTTGATCACATGACTCATGTGACGTAAAAAAAAAAGTGTTTCCACTGCTCATTTATGAAATACAGCCGAAAATCCAGCTCATTATCATTGAAAAAACTATTTTTTTCAATTGGTGTGTTTCCGTTGAGCAAATTTATTTTCGTAATTCCCATTTCCATAAGATGGTTCATGGAAATGCAGTTGTTGGTTTTCTTTTGAAGCCTTTAATACTTATATTTTTGCATCTTCTTGCAAAGACACTAAGTTCTCCTGAATGTCTAGAAAAAATCTAAAACAAAGTAAAAGTAGCATTTTTAAACCAAAAAGGAGCCAGACAGAGACGACAGATTATTAAAAACATTGAAGAAAGTCCAATTTTCCTTTCTAGTTATTGAGTTTTATATGGTTTTGGTAGATTTGAAAAATCTATTATCTTTATAAACAGTGGAGCTGTTTGACTGGAAGGCAAACAGCTCCACCCAGCAGTCACAACATAGTAGTTCAAATCTTTGACCCCCAGTGACCTTTAGTATTTTTATCAAACCCCTGATGGGGAGCCTGGTGTGAATGTGACACCGAATGAGAACATTTTTCAGAGTAGATGTAATTTCATCAGCAGTGAAAACATTTGGATGCTCTTTTTTTTTACAGTTTTGTTGTTTCTTGTTCCCATTTTTTCTTTCACTTCTTAAATTCACAATACACGAGATCATCACTTACCTGTAGTTTCTCGTTATGTTAGAGCTTCCTCTAACCTGGACTTCTTGCTGTCATGCATGAAAGCAACAAAACGCCACTTCAGTTCTGCCCTGTTTTCACACTTTAATCATCTTCACGCATCGCTTGCTCTTCCATGCCAGACTGAACTCTGTTCTCCTTTTTTAATGGCTAATTACATTTTTTCTTTGTACTTTTGTTCTGTGGGGCCCGGTTTCTCTTTTCACATGAATTTCTGTGGCATTTCACGAGTTCCTTCTTTGCAGAGGAAACGGTCGTGGTGAGGTCACCGCCAGATTTAGAGTCGGACGTCTATTAAATGACAGAAAATGTCACGCTGTCATGAGTAATATGATGAAGTGTCAAACTCCTTATCGCTTTCCTCCTTACCCACATTGAAAAGTGTCACATTCAACACAATTTGTGCCTAAATAAACACCAGATAAAGAAGCTTTGAAAGTCCCAACTGTTCCAGTCTTGTGCTTTTATCTCCAGTTAGAGATCAGTTATTAGTTTTTCTCTTTTTTTAATCTTAGGCCTGAATGTCGTCTCTGTTGTGTCCAGCCTCGGTCTAAAAAAGGCCTGAGTGTCATTTTGATCACGAGCCTCCAGCCTCTTGTGGACGTGCTCACAGACAGCTGCGCCGTCGCTGCCATGCTTTGCTCTCTAATCTCTCAACATGCGCAGATGCACTTTCTGCCTGCTGACGACGTGAAAAATGTTTTCTCCTCATCTCATCTGCAGAGTCTCTCACAATAAAAATGATTTACTTGATATTAATGACAGTCTATTTAAAATCAATAAATTTGAAGTTTTAAAGTTTATCCCATTTTTAAGCACTTCAGATTAGAAATTCTCCACTTTTTGTTTTTCTGGTTTATTAATGTGGCAGAAGTTTATTCCTGGTAGTAAGAAGAAGAAAGTGTAGTTCAAATTGAGATCTTGAGGTTTAACATTCTTAAAAACAATCAGATGCAATTTATGAGTAGGGCTGAAATGAGTAATCAGATTAATTGTGATTAGTCAATTATTGAATCGTTAACTAATTTAGCAATTGATTAATGGTGAATTGGAGTTTTCAGACTCAAAAAATTATATAATTTTTTCTAGATTGTTTTATTAAGATTCAAATAACTTCGGTTCACAACTTAATTGTACAAAAATAGTCACGTCAGTCCAATTATGCCGTCATTGTGACTGTTCCCAGTTACCAACCAGTGCATCATGTTCAAGTCAGATTAGTCTGATCAACTGTAAGGAAACCCAGCAGATTGCTTCATCACTGACGTGCAGCATTCAGTCTTCCTGCATTAGTGCTCAATCACTTGCACTGCACCGGCTGTTTAAAATACATTTATCTCTCAGGCTTTCCAAATTTCATTAAACTTCTGAATTTAAAAAAGACATTTTTCTGCATTTAGCATGAATAAATAACTTTGAAAATTCCAACTTACTCAAAGAATTTCATTGAGTAATGAATAACTGCAGCATCACGGTCAGAAGGAGGACAAAAGAGAACTGAGTGGAAAGATCGCCTGAGTTGCGACACGTAAAGCTGGCGTCTGCGTCAGTGCCGTTAGAGCTGAACGTCACGAAGTCCGCTGTGGTCCCAGCGATCTGCTCTGTGATCCACGCCTGAAACTGAGACACTCGAGCGTAGACCTCAGGAAAACCTGCAGTGGCACAGGGGATCCCAAAGCTTGTGATTCCGGCCTGGATCCACCTGGAGTCCTGCTTGCATTGCAGAGGTCCACCGGAGTCTCCCTGACGCAGCAGGACGAAACACAGAGTTAAATAACAAACAATGTTATGTCTTGCAGAAATATTTGTACCATTGAACTTCTCCATATTTTGTCAGATTAAACAAACTAACTAATGCTTAAGTATTTTGTCTAGTATCTTGCCCCCCCTGCAGTAGCACTGCTGCCCCCCAGGGGGCGCGCCACTTTGGGAACCACTGAGGCCCTGTTTACACAATGATCCAACGAAAATGGGATTTTTGTTTCGTTTCTGTTGACACATTTACATGAAGACGTCCTAATTATAATCTTTGTTTACACCAGGGGCCCCCAAAGTGGGTTCTGGAGGGCCGGCATCCTGCATGTTTTAGTTCAGAACCGTTGCTCTCTGGAACCCATTTTCAATCTGTGCCGTTGTCAGAGAAAACATTTGGTGGTTTTATGTAAATGTACTGTACAAACACAACAAAACGCTTCCATTTTCACCAGAAATGACTGTCGTTGAAACAGGGCCTGAGTTAAGAGTTTCAGAAGGTCTGGGAGAGACTTTCTGCTCTAACTGGTGGTTCAGCTGTTGAGCTTAAATATAAATGCACGCAAAGAACCCCTTGAAACTAAATACCACTTTCCTTTCTCTTCACATTGCTTTGTGTTAGTTTAAGAGATAAAAATACTGTGGGTTGAATCTTTGAGCTGAGGCTTTAATTATGGATCAGCTTTGTTAATCGACTGTAGATCTTTTATATCTTTATTGGGATTCACCTGACATGCTCCTTTGTTCTCTTGCCCGGCGCACATCATTTTGTTCGTGATGGTTGCGTCTGTATTTCTGTAACTACAGGCGCACTGATTGTTTCCAATGACAGGAATCTCAACTTCCTGTAGATTAGAGGTCGCTGGCAAGGACACTGAGAATCACAATGTGAAAATTAGCATCAGATGATCCATTTAAAAATGATGACGTTCAATTTGACAAACAAAACTCCACACAGGATCCTCACCATTGCTCAATAGTCTTCCCCAGCCGGTGATCCAGCATGAAGTGGCATTGAAGAACTGGCTGAGGTTGCTGGCGAGGCAGATGGGTTGGATGAAGTTGTTGAAAGTGACCGAGCTGCTGAGTTTCATCAAGGCGAGGTCGTTGTTGAAGAGCGTGTTGTTGTAGTTTGGATGGACGATGATCTGGCTCACCTGGCGTGAAACCTCGTTATCATTGGGCCCAGCCTGGGTCTGTCTCCCGAAGTAGAGGGTCCACTCACTCAGTGTGTTCCTGCATTTAGAGAAATTAAACAATAAGAAAAGAAATAGTCTCATAATACGTCGTGTGTCTTAATTTATTGGATGTTTTTTTCTTTTTAAAATTGTTTTCTGTCCCAAATAACCCCAAATCTGACATATTATTTTCTGCAAGCCTCAAATGCCATTTCTTACCATTTAAGGTGGTAAGTATATGTAAAGGTGGCAGATTGTGTTTCCTTGAACAGGTTAGGATATGTCTGTAATCTACAAAACATGTTTGTTACATTAATTTGCACAATAAAGAGATAAAGAGGTTCTACTTTGCTGTGCCTATTGTGAGCTCTCTGCAGACTAAGTTGTTTTAGGTCCTTTTGTCTTTTAAATCCGAATAAGTTGCTGCTGGCCACCCTCCTCATCTCAGCGCTTACACTTGCACATGAAAACTGCAGAAAACAAATGTACATCCATACAGGCATGAAAAGCAGAAGTGGAGCCTCCTGTAGAGTCAACAAGTAGTTTCCAGACTGTAAATCAACAACAAAACATTTAGTCTTTTCCTGCAGCCATTGTACAGCGCAGTCCTGGAGCTCTGACTTGGTTGCTAGGTAGCAGTGCCTGTTGACTCAGTATTTGGGAGGTTTTTGAAATGACTCATTTTCCAAACACCAAAAACGTTACTTCATTGCAATAACATGGCTGGGTGTTTTTAGAAGCAATAAAAAACCTAATGAAAGTACAACAACATGCAAAATGTGAATTCTGTGTAACATATCCACTCTAATAAAGTAGATTTTCTTATCACAACAAACCTTGAACCATTTTTATAAAGTCAAATTTGGACCTCTGAACATGAAATTTGAAAAAACAGGTTCTAGTTCGTTGTTTATCGAAAGCAGGTAGAAGGATGGTTAGTAAATTACTGGTGTTGAATTTGAACTTGCTGAGTTGTCAGCTAAAGAGAGGAGATGAATTTTGACGTCATGCAGCAAGGCAGGCTATACAGAAACTGAAATGAGTCAGGAGCCACTCAGTGTTTGAACTTGATTGAGTAACTGCATCTCTGTTCAGAGCATAAATTTCCTGTTTGTCGCCTTAGGAACTCTTTCTGATCTACTTTTCTGATGATGCAGATTCAGCACATACCAAGAGATATACTGGGAATATTTAGCAGTCGCTTTGTGAACAATATTTGGTTATTTCGCAATATTTAGCTTTATTTGAAACAATGTGATGATAAAAAAAAAAACACTTTTTTTGTATTTACTCAGGTTAGCATGGAAGCAGGAAATGTTTAATCTGATTTAATGTCAGATAATGACAGAAACGTTTAGCCAGCAGCTGCACAATATTGATGCCTGGAAGTGATTTGAATTATGTTCTGCAGTTTTAATGTCACTGTTTTGAAAGTGAAGTCATTGTTTACTGAGAGGAGAATCCTTTGGTACTGATTCTTGATTTTCCAAGGAAGTACATCTTAAATCTGTTACTCTATTACACAGTTTCAAGACTAATGTGATGGTTTTACGGCAGTATAGCTTGTACTTCTGAGAAGAGATGGCTTACTATTAATTGTTTCTGCATTTAAGCCATCATAAGTCTCATGATGAATCAGAACGTTTCACTTCCTCCTTTACAGGTAAACCAAAAAAAATACAAACGCTGTGATTAGTGGATTTCCAGCAAAGTGGGTTATGGTGCCATACCTGTGGTAGACTGAGGGAACCAGTAAGAGTTTCAAGTTTTATTTTGTTTGTTTTTTTACACCTCACTATCCCTTCCTGCACTTTCTTCATGTATTTTATTGCCTTTAAAGGTCACACAGACAAAAATATGGATCCTTAAAAAACCCATCACAGAATAAAATCCCCTTTTATTCACCGCAAAAACTACGTTCATTTAAAAACTATATTTGAAGTTTTATTCAATCGTTGTAGGTTTTCTGTCCTTACATTGGTCAGTTTGTGACTTTCTGCATTGGTGACCAGTCTGAGTGAGAAACATTTGCAGGAAACACAACGCGTTCCTCACTAGGCCCAGCGCCGCGTGTCAGCAGCGTAGAGTTTCACCACCGAGGAAGTTCCTTGTCTGCTGTCTGAAAGATATTTGTCTAGTTGCATCGCTTAAATGTCACTTCAGTGTTTGTAAAGGTAGATGTTACTGATATCAAGAGACATTCACTTTCTCAGAAAGTGTTTCTGCTGAACAAACTGTGGTTTTCCATGCAAACATAAAATCTTACCAAGTACTTTTGGTCTAGTTTCTATTGCAATTCTCTTAGTACACTTGAAATAAGACAAAACTAACTGTATAGCAAGATATATGCACTTAATTTAAGTAAATAATTTGTTAATGTTGATGAAAAAGTATTTGTTTCTTTGGCAAGTTGTTTCTATTGTTTTTCCCAGATTATAAGTGAATTTATCTGCCAATTAAACTAGAGCATTTTTTATCAATCAATCAATCAAATTTTATTTGTATAGCACATTTCAGCAAGGCATTTCAAAGTCAATATATTACATTTTAATCAATATTAAGGAATTATTTACTTTCAATAAGTATATCTTGCTACAAAGTTTCTTTTCAGGTAATTTTGTCTTATTTCATGCGTGCTAATATAATTGGAGTAGAAACTAAACCAAAAGTTCTTGGTAAGATTTTCTATTTTTGCAGTGGCAGGTTTAGTGTGACTTTGAAATATAACTGAAAATGTATTTATTTCAATAATTACACATTTTTAAAGACATAATGTGTATTTAAGCAGTTTATTCTTGATTATTATGCCTTAAAGTTCATAAAAATACAAAATTCAGGTTCCCAGGAAAACTGTAAATATGAACTACTAATGAATCAGAAAACAGGTTTTGTCTGTGTATTGTGCATTAAATGCATTCGATATTCGATCTGCATTAGTTTTGTGTTGCAGGCAGGTGATGACCTGGAATATTCAGATTTAAAACACTTTTTGTTGAACTAATGACTGTTTCTGGTGGGAAGTTGTCGTATCCTGACCGTTCTGGATCCTTCCGGCTCCGCTTTCTGTCCTTTAAGGTTTTGTTTTTTCTGGTGCGTTACCTATTCTCTCCAGTTGGGGGAGCTGCCGTTTCTAGAGCTGGATTAGAAATGTTTTGAATTTTTCCACTGGTGTTTTGATGGTTTTATCTTTGCGAGTAAACTCCCAACTCTTGAAGGTTAGAGAGCCTCTTTACCATCACCCTAATCTTTAGATTCTCTGTCAGATCCAGACTGCGGCGCCTAATTATTAAACTGCCTTCTCATTAATTTATAATCTGTACTTTAATGCTTACTTCCAACAACATGTCCATGTGAAAAATATTGTTTTGCTATAATCTGACACCAAGCATCTCTCCTTTTCAACAGTTATTCAAATGTTTCACATTGTCTCTGTCAGAAATAAATGATTGTATTGTAGTTATTTGATAAATATGTAATATGTAACTTTAAAAAAAAAACTATTTTTATCGAATCTGCAATATGAGATAATCTGTGATAAAAAAATCTAACTGGTCTGCCTTGTCAATCACAATCACTACACAACAGTGGTTGTTGTGGCAGAATCTGCCAGGAATCCTAATGCTAGTTAGCGTAGCCACTGATGATGGTGGAGAAACAGTTTTTCAGGAACTGTTGAGCTGTTTCTGAGCCGTCAGCACGTTTAGTAGAGTGTACTCAGACTTGATTGACAGCTAGGGCACTCCTGGCTGTGATTGGCTGATTTTCATCAGAAGCCGTGGATTTCTTCTAAAGGAGCTCAGGGAAGAGATGGAGAACATTTTTTTCACAGATTATGTGTTTCATAATTACAGCAACATGGTGACACATTTAACAAAAATATATATGTGAAACATTTTATTTTATTAAAGTTTCATAGCTCTTAGGTGTGTTAAAGCAGAGACACTGGCACTTGAAGGCTAAAGTTTGTCAACTGATTTCAAGCCTGATTTTCTTTTAGCTCGTCTATTTTTGTTTTCTTTCTTGTCCCTTAGCTTCAAGCTCTAAATCTGAATGATTATTGATTATTTTCAGGTGGTTCTGGTCTTTTCTGAAAAAACATTTCTCCTTTTTTCATAAAGGTTCCCACAGTGGACGACATGTCGAGTGGGTCTTACGTCAAGATGCAGTGGGCCGCTGTGAGAACCCACTGGCTGTTGATGAGCGTCCCTCCACACACGTGGCTCGACCTCCGGTGGATGCTGACCTGCCAAGGCCACGACCCGGCAGTCGCGCCACCACCGCCCACGATCTTCGTGTTTAGAGGTGCCACTCCACAGCCTGACAAAGCAAGCAGATAATAATTATATATACAGGAGTATAGTAACAGTAACAATCACTGGAGTAATTTTCATTATTTAAAACTTTAAAGAGTTGAGAAAAGCGCCATTGCACTCACCCTGAGCTTTCAGGCCTGCAGGAAAAGAAAATGTAGAGATTAATAGCAGGTTGGTGTTCGCAGTGAGTCACAGCGGCCACACGAGGGCGCTGCCGTTGGCGCTTTCCTTCACATCACAGTGAACTTTGAACTGAGCTTTGTCATGGTTTATTTTTAGAACCTAATTCGCTGTTATAAACATTACTGCTGTCATAATATTGTTTCCTATCGGTGCTACCATGAATTTAAACAGATAAAATTAAGCTTATATTTCCTTGGTCAATTCATATGTGTTAAAACAACAATAACCTGATAAATAAACACACTGCAAAAACATCAAGTCTTACCAAGTATTTTTGTTTAGTTTCCAGTGCAAGTAACTTGAGATAAGAAAACTAACTGACAAATATTTTTTTTCATAATATAAAATTCATATGATGTAGGAAAAATGTCTTGTTATAAATGAAGCAATCTGCTAGTATTAGAACTTTTTCATCAATATTAATTAATCATTTACATAAAACAAGCTCCTGTTTCTTGCTGAGATGTTACTTGTGAGTTAGTTTTGTCTTACTTTAAGTCTACTTGAAACTAGGCAAAAATAGTTGGTCATTTTTTAATTTGACATTGCATTTTGATATAAAATGTCATAATTTTAAATTTTACAGCTACAGTTTAACAGAAAAAATACTTTTTTGAATTGCAGTTGAATTTAAATGGATCACACAATAAAGAAACACTAAAAATCAGTTTATGTATTTTATATTAATCTGTTTGCCACAGAACACACGAGGAGGGTAAATATAATTAGTAATTAATCCTACCTCGGCCAGAGAGGACCGTACACATCAGCAGCATCCACAGAGTTGAAGCCGCCACCATGTTGTTTGCTCTAAAACTTCCTGCTTTCTGTCCACACAAACTGCTATGAAAGCTTTTTACGTGTACAGTAATAAAGCAAGAAAAACACTCCCTTCCCAAACCTGTTTCTCTTCATACCAGTAACCTCCAACACATCGTGTTTGCATTCATCCAAAGCCTGGAAACCAGGTGTACAGTTAATTATTGAGCTGTCATGAAGTGTTTGACGTTTTGTGGCTTTCTATTCATCTCTTATCAAAGCAGCCCAACCTGTTCTTTCCTAGCATCTCTGGTAAAGATGTGTGTGTGTGTGTGTGTGTGTGTGTGTGTGTGTGTGTGTGTGTGTGTGTGTGTGTGTGTGTGTGTGTGTGTGCGTGTGTGTGTGTGTGTGTGTGTGTGTGTGTGTGTGTGTGTGTGTGTGTTTATCATCATTGTAATCTGACCACAGAAACACTTCTATTAGTCAACAGGCATTTGGTTTTATGCCATTTCTAGACATTCACCCAGGCCTGCAGTCCAGGTGAGATAACGCAGATTTCCAACAGGTGATGCTATGGATGACGTCAATATGGCAGCTGATAACGATACTAAATGATACTAAATACAAAATGTTACCAATTAATTTAGGTTTAGCTTCTCGTGGAGATATCTTAGTACTTAAAATTAGACAAAACTAACTGAGGTACCTTTAATAGCATATTTTCAACTTTTCAAACTCAGAAAATTCCAAATTTCTTCTCCAAAGTTTGAGATTAATCTCAAAATTTCTGAGTATTTTAGGGGGACATTTACTCCTCTCTTTTTTTCCGTGGCCCAAACAATCCGTCATAGAAAGGTTTACCTAATAGGTTGTTTTTCTGTTAGATTCCTATCTTCTTCAGGATTGGATAAAAGTGGAGCAAGAGATCGATTGGCGGATTTGTTCGGCGTCTCGATTTACCTACATTAAACCATCACCTTCGGTCCGAACTCTGGGCAGCGAAAGAAATGAGAAACGAAAGGATGTTTGGATGGATTGCTCTACTGTGATGTCCAACCTCTTCAAAATAGTTTTTATTTGAAAGCAAAAGCAAAATTAAACTGTTTGTCCAAAGTTGCACCATCACCATGATATTTTTTCAGTTATTTACTTTCCTGTCTGGCAAAACCTTGAATCCGTCTGCATGGAAAATAATGTCATATGTTAAAGATTTTGTTGATGTTCTTACCAAACCGAAGTAGAAACATAAAACGCAGAAAGGTCAAAGTTCTCCTCTCCTGTTATTTGTCTTTCTAAATGTTCACACTGAAAGCAATCGGTGTCAAAGGAGAAAATCTTCCATTAAGTAAGTGTCCAAACACAGAATGCAAACAAGTCAAAAGAACAAACATTAGTCACTTTTTACAGTGTTTGTTTCATCAGGTACGCTGTGTTATGTGTTACTATTTGACTATTAAACATAATCAAATATTGAATAAATATGAACTGAGTAAATAATTGATTTGATCAAATTGTGATTTGAAGACAGCTGCTCAGACCAGCAGCAGTCCGGATCCGTTAAAACAAGACGAGACTTTACAGAACCAGTCTGCACTGCAAAAACACAAAGTATTACCAGCCGAATTCATCCAGTTTTCAGTGCAGAGATCTTGGCACAAAACTAATTCACATGTTACTTTTAGCAAGATACAGAGGAGCTTGTTTTAAGTTGATAATTCCTTAATGTTGATGAAATATGAGTTCAGCTGGCAAGTTATTTCACTTTTAACTTGGGAAAAATGTCTTGATCTAAGATTGACAAAAAAAAAAAAAGAAAACAAGGAGAAAACAGAAATTTTGAATCCCAAAAATAAAAACTCAAATATTTGAGATTAATCTCAAACGTATTGTAGGAAAATAACCTGGACATTTCAGGTTTTTTCTAGAAAATATGAGTTTAACCTAAAAAGATTTTCTTGCCAATTTGGGGCTCAAAACGACTCAATACCCAAACGACTGGGTTTCAGTGTAAAAGTTTTCCTCGTTTTTTTCCTTTTTCTATCTACGGTGGCCCTGATAGTTTCAATATCCAAAGTGAAACCAGATAAACGTCTCATTAAGTGGGTGAATTTCCTCCGTTAACCCTGCAGGAGCTCATCGCGGCCGGGACCAAACTCTGTGAAGGAGAACAGAACCTCCTTTTCTCTCCTAAATGTAACTTTTTACTCTCTCAGAAAGGCGCTGTGGTGTCGGCTGAGTGTTTGCCCACACCAGCTCAGTGGGGATTACTCTCCGTTTGTTCACGGCAACGCTGCACCAATGTCAAGCAGCCCCCCAGAAAACCTTGGACTCCGGCCCGTGTGAATTTTAAGTGACCCGTTTCCTCCACTTGTGTTTCCCAACACATCTTTCCGCTCTTTCCTCCTTTATTTGAAGGAACGTTCACATATCAAAGAGCCTCCTTTCACTCTCTGTGAGGCCCAGGAACAATATTTCTTGTTCCTTCGGGACGATCCCGCCCACTGTCACCTCGGACCTCTATATATGCAGAAGCCTGCAGAACGGACCTGTTGATAAGAACCTGGAGTGAAGACAAGCCCGACCATGCGGTGTAAAGTCCTCGTCTTCGTTGTGCTCCTGGCTCTTGTAAAGCCTGGTGAGTATTGTGTGTTGTAGCACTCACAGGCCTGCATGGATAATCCTGCGCTTAATCTGCGGGTTTCCAGTTCAAACTGGACGTTTGTAAGAGTTTAACAGAGTTTTACTTCCTGTTTTCACTCTCAGAGAGAATTGATGCTTTGGAATATTGTGATCATGCAACATTAAAGTGGTTCATATTCAAGCATAATGATAATAAAGTAGAAAAATTTAGATTTATTTGTTAAAATTATATTAATTTAATGCATACACTGCAAAATCACCAAATCTTACCAAGTATTATTGGCCTATTTTCTAGTCCAAATATTTTAATGCTCTTCAAATAAGACAAACTAACTTAAAAGTAGCTTTTGTTTTAAGTCAATAATTTCTTAATATCGATGATAAATTACTAGTTTTATTGGCAGAATATTTCACTGATAACAATTTTCCCATGTTGTAAGTTAATTTATCTGCCAAATCAAATCATTTTTTCTGACACATTTCAGCAACAATTTAGTTCAAAGTTTTTTACGTCATAAGAACACAAAAATCAACAAATCAACCATCACTTTTTCATCAATATTAAGCAATTATTTACTTAACACAAACCTCTATATCTTGCTGAAAAATTACTTTTCTGACAGTTTGTCTTATTTTAAGTGAACTAAAATATTTGCTCTAGAAACTAGACCAAAGTTACTTGCTATAGGTTTGTGTTTTTGCAGTGTATCAGCACTGACATTGCAGTTTTTGCAACAAGTACTGCCATTATTTATTTCTTTATGAGTTGATTCTGACAAGGAAGTGGGAAAAATTACAAAAAAGCATAAAAAGAATCAAAATAAGGCACCGTAACAATGTTTTATAGGACTTTATGTTACTTTTTATCCACATGTTCCCTGGTGAAACAGGATGTCTGCTGTGTTTTTATGAAATGATTGTCTCCTGTCGCCGTCTCTTCCTGCTGCAGGATGAGTAGAACTTTAAAAACTGAATTATTTCAATAAAAATATAGTTTTTTAAAAATCATCTTCACTAAAATAGAACAATATAACTGCTGTTATTGGAAATCCTAGCAACGGTGTGCAAAATAAACAGTGACTTTCTTTAGCTGAAACAAAAATTAATAAAAATACAAGTTTTAATCTGACAAAAGTTGTTCAACAAAAAAATATCCTACATGAAGAAATAATTAAAAATTTTAAAAATTCAAAATGAGACCAGATGAAGACCCAACTTTATCCTGCACTGCAAAAAATATAAATCTTAACAAGTATTTTAGTCTAGTTTCTAGTTCAGATACATTATTACAGCAGTAATTTTCCTTGAAGAACAAAAGGCTTTTCTGTCCTACCATCACAAACATTAACATATAGAGTTTTTTGCAGAATACTACTTGGACTTTAACTAGGTCAAATGCCTGGGGTCACTAGGTAACGGGTCCCACTGGAACGAGAACTTTTTCCATCGATATTAAGGAGTTATTTACTTTAATCAGTTTTGATAAAAAGGTTTCCGGTAAGTTACTTTGGCCTTATTTCACGTCTAAGATATTTACACTGCAATCTAGAACAAAACTACTTCATAAGATTTTGTGTTTTTGCAGTGTGCCATTTTAAAAAAAAAAGTGATTCTCCAGACGGAAATATTACCAACTATTTCTGATCTGGTTTCTACGGTAAATAGAAACTAGAGGGTATTAAATATCTCAGTGAAATAAGACCAAACTAACTTACAAGTAACTTTTCAGCAAGAAAATAAGAGCTTATTTTAACTCAAAAATTCCTTATAGTGATGAAAAAGTTCTAGTTCCACTTGCAGATTATTTCACTTCTAAGATGAGGAAATATCTTGCAGTAGGTAAAGTAATCTGTAAGTGGAACTCCTACATTTTCATGAAGCTTTATTGACTGAAGCTAAAAAAGTTCCCAGTTGTGCCTCAGTGTGGAAAATAACTTTTTCAACATGACTGATTGCAGCAGTCATGTTCTACTTCACCTTATTTGCACTTATAAGCAACAAAAGGCATCATTCAGTCACTCTGCTGGAGGAGAAACATAAACACTTCAGTGTGGAAGGTTTGTGTAACTTGGTGTCGTATCTGCATGCAAGTATTATGCAGGTTACTAATTAAGCTGATTAGACGACTTTATATTTTCACCGATTCATTGAAAGTGGGTTTTACTGCGATTACTGATTTACCTTTAGAGAGGAAAAGAATGAAACTAAAACACTAGAGTCTGGAATCGAGCAATAAATAAAATAAAAACCAGCCTCTTTGTGTAAAGTCCAGGTTCCAACACTGATTTGATTTAAAAAGTGTTTGTTTAAATTTGATGTTGCTTTCAAATGCACACAGGATTTTTCATTCCAGGAAGAAAATTAAATAATTTCTTGTGAGTTTTGTATTATTTTTCTTTTTCTTTTCATCATCTTAGTTTATTATCATTTTTGCACAGCACTTTGTTGCAGTTTTAAACCTGTTTTTAAAGGGCTATATAAATAAATTTGACGTTGACAAGGACTACACTGTGTCAGTTGGACAAAATATATTTAATTTAAATCACTTTAAATTGGTTTTATGTAATATTGTGACTTTATGGATTTTTTTCCCCTCCACTCAATTTTCCATTAGCATTCTCAGATACTACAGTCAACCATTTAAGTAACGACCTACTTTTTTATTGGCTTTATGTAATATTGTAACTTGATGGAACTTTTTCCTCCCAATCATCTTTCCACTAACATACCCAGATACTTACCCTACTTGCAGATACTTCATTTTCTTGTTTATTGTTTTATGTAATATTCAAGTTTTCAGATGAACTGAATTTTTGTATTTCATTGCCTCCAAGTTATAACAAAATGAACAACTTAACTGCATCGCTCTGTGAACTTATCAACATGAGTTTTTTGTTTTGAATGAACTTCACTGGGATGTGTTTGTGTTTGCTCCGCTTGCAGCGTCTGCTGATGAAATCGAGGCGAACCCGAACACAAATGCGACGCTCCCCTGCAGCTTCTCCCCGCCGGGAGGCAAACTGGACGTTTCTCTGATCAGAGTCGACTGGACGAGAGAAAACTCGACTGTCGCCTCCTTCGATGGAGCAGAAGAAGAAATAAAGGGAGGATTCGGCTGGGATCCCTCCAATTTCACCAACGGGGATTTTTCCATCTCCATCCTCAGCGCCAGCTTCAGTCTGCAGGGGATTTATAAATGCACGGTTCGCTACAACGCCACAGACCTGCTCTCTACAAATGTTACATTTAGTATCTTAGGTATGTTATACTTTAGCTGTTTCTAATGGATTCAAGCAAAAACTCAAAGTCTGCAACGGCGCACTAGAGACATTGTGATTAGAAAAAAAGGGGTACATTCCTGCCAAAAAAGATCATAAATTTTGAAACAATCTCAGAAATTTTCTAGAAAAATATAGGAATTTTCTGAGCTACAAAGTAAAAATCTGAAAGTTTGAGATAAACCTCAGACTTTCAAACAACGTGGAAATTTCTGAGTTTCAAATATCAAAAATTTGCTAGAAATAACTCAGAAATTTTTTTGAATTAATCTCAGAAAATTTCTAGAAAAATCTTGGAAATTTTTGGGCTCAAAAAGTCAAAAAGTTATGAGAAATAACTCAGAAATTTTGAAATTAATCTCAGAAATTTTTCATGAAAAACTAGGAAATTTCTGAGCTCCTAAAGTTGAAAATTTGTGAAAAAAAACCCTGAAAGTTTTAGATTCATTTAACATATTTTCCAAAAGAAAAAAAAACAAACTTTTCTATCCTACCAAAATGTCGACTTTTGGGAAATGTTTTAACTTTTTGACAGAAATTTACTCTTTTTTTTCCATGTAGGATGCCCCTGACAAAAGAAAATTTCTGCTGCCTTTCTCTATTGTTTCCGCTCTGTAGCGCCCCCTTCAGTCTCGGTGCCTCAGAAGTGGGTTGTGTTAGAAAAAGAGAGCCAGCTTGAGTGCCATGCCACAGGCTTCTACCCGCCGCCAGTGTTTTTCTCCTGGACCAGAGAAGAAGAAGTGATCCAGCCGGCCCTGCGGCTGGAAGGCGAGCCGAGTCCAGATGGATTCTACACGGCTGTGAACAATCTGACCTTTTACCCTTCCAAAGAGGACCAGAACGTGACCTTCAGCTGCCAGGTGTCACACAGAGGCAGCGCTAAAGAGCTGGACTTCCGGCTCAGTGTCACCCGTGAGTTTGTTTTCAACAGAAAAATCCTGCAGCATGAAAATCTCAGCATGACAGAGTATTTGGGTCACTGTACAGTTTCATTCCTGATCCGAAAAATCAAAATCAAAGATTTGCTAGAAAAACACAGAAATTTTTAGATTAATCTCAGACATTTTATAGAGTATGTAAATAATTTCAGAGCTCCAAAAGTTAAAAATTTGGTCAGAAAAAAGAAAAGAAAACTTTGAAATTTCTGAGTGATTTGAAAAGTTAAGACTTTCATAAGAAAAAGAAAAAGTTTTTAGTTTCAGAAGCAAAAAAAAATACTTTTGGAAAATTTCTCAAGTTGGAAAGTTGAAATTTTCAAAAGTTGAAATTTGTCAACATTAAGAGATTTTCAGGTTTTTCCTAGATTTTTTGATTTGTTTTTTTATTTGTTTTTAGGTTAATCAAAATTCCTAGAAGATTTTACTTTTTAAACTCAAACCTTTTTTATTTTTTAGATTAATCTAAAACTATACGTGTTTATGGACTTTTAGAGCTCAGAACTTTGTTTCTTGTTTTTTCTGGAAAGTTTTTGAGATAATTCTCAAATTTGTTAGTTTTTTGCCTTTTGTTTTTAACCCACAATAGCTTTAACACGCCGCTGCATCTCATTACATTCATTTGAATCTGAGAATTATTGTTTTTTGTTTTCTCAGATCTCCCTTCTGTCAGATTATCCGTCGTTCAGACTCGCTCCACCAACGCTCCTCTGACTCTTTACTGCGACGTGGAGAGTTTCTACCCAGAGAACGTATCCGTGTCCTGGTTCCAGAACGGCTCGGCGCTCCCGGAGCCCCCGGCCACGGATCAGAACCCGGGTCGGACCTACAGCACCAGGCGCTATTTCACGTTGAGCCCCGAGCAGAGGCGGAGGCGCGGCACGGTGGAGTGTGCAGTGAACCAGCCGGGGCTGGTGGATCCGACCAGAACGTCTGCAGAGCTGGACAAACTGGACCCTCTGGGTAAAACCACATGCTGGTCTGCACTGCAAAAACACAAAGTCTTACCAAGTCGCATTAGTCTGGTTCTAACTGCAAATATCTTAGTACTCTTGAAATAAGATAAAAATAACTTACAAGTAACTTTTCAGGAAAATATAGCAGCTTGTTTTGAGTAAATATTTCTTATAAGAAAACAAGTTTTCTATTTTCACAGGTTACTGACTTAAGCTTCTGAAAAGTTACTCTGAATCCACTTTTCTCTTATTTCAAGTGTTCTGAGATATTTGCACGAGAAACTAGACAAAATATTTGCCAAGATTTTGTGTTTTTGCAGTGTAGGAAAACTTTCTATTTTTGTGGACTCTGTTTCAGACAATATGTCTCATATTTTCACAAAACTGGGATTTTATTGACATGATCTATTTGATTTTATTTGTGTTTCCTGCAAACACAAAACATATTTTTTTTATTTAACCCAAAAAACGTTTTTAAAAATGTGTTAGATTTTTTTTTATTTTATTTTCTGAGAATCTCTGAGCTTGGAAATGCTCTCTGATCTGCAGCATCCAGATTAGATAAAATACCTTCTTCTGGTATCTTGACCTGCTTGAAATGTGGATTTTTTAAAGCGTATTTTTGTTCCTTCTGTTTTTGTTCTTCTTCATTAAGTTTTTCCTTTTTTCCCTCTGCCAGATGACGCTCCTGTATTGACGAAGTCAGCCAAAGCGTCTGTGGCCATGATGTGCATCTCTATTGTGTTGGTCTTCCTGCTTTGCTTCGGCTTTTCCTGGAGGAGGAGAGACGGTGAGTCAGAACCTGAGACACAGAAACTTTACAGGGAATCTGTTGCTCAAAAAGATCATTTTTCAGTTTTTTGTTCTTTCATTTGTGTCTCTACTGCTTCCAAAAACGGCCCAAGTACTTAATAAAAAAATCCAGCCATTTTATTGGCAATAACAAAATGTTTTTTTGTTCCAAAAAAATATTGAAAAACCTCCTGATTGTTAAGTCATATTCTACTGTGCCATTACCTAGCAACCCCCACGAAGCCCAAGCTTAAACTTTTAAACTTTTTTCATATTTTCATTAATCTCAACCAAAAATAATTTGTAAGATTTTCTGTTTTTGCAGTGTAGGAAGAGATCTGATCTTTTATATATATATATATATATATATATATATATATATATATATATATATATATATATATATATATATATATATATATATATATAAAACATTTCTATCAATCAATTAGTCGAGTTTATTTTTGACTGATTCAGCAACAAGGCTCTTCACAGTGCTTTACATAATAAAAATAATTGAAGCGTCACATTTTGTCTGCTGCTGTTGTTACACATGAGAATGTTGATTACTGTAATGTTTCAGGATTGGTTTCAGTCTGGATTTAAAGTGTTTCAGCTGTTTTGCAGTTTTCTGGAATTTTTTATCCAGTTTTGTGGTGCATAATAAAATTACTTAATTGTGCTATAATAATCAAGTAATTATTATATGGCTCTAAAACGCATAATAAAATTATTTTGGCTCTCATTGCAAAACGTTTGGACACCATTGGGTGAGAGGTCACATTTACGAGAAGGCCAGATGAAGGAACCGTTCTTTTTTTTCTAACGCTCTCATTTCCTCCGCCTCGCCTGCCACAGAGAAACAGAAGTCGCTCGTTGTGTCAGGAATCATCCTGCCGCCGCGCATCATCGAAGGCCAAAAGGGGCGGGTGAGCGTGAGCATCGAGGGCCGGCGCGTGGACCGGGTCCAGACCAGGTGGTTCCTCAACGACACCGCCATCAACGACACCTCTCTCACAGGTTGGGACTCTTCAGACGCAGCAGGTTCCATCACACTGAGCTGATCTTGGATCGAATGACAGCAATAAATTAGTTTTTTTCTTAATGTAAATACAGGAAAAGTTAAAAATAAATTAAAAAATGAAGCAAAATGTTGTGCATTTTAGATTGTTGACAAGGAAAAGGACGAGTGCAGGTCAAAAGGTTAATCTGGGATCCTAGAGAGAAGAAATATCAGATCATTTTTGCATCATCCAACTCTGCAAACGGTTTAGTTTCTACTGCAAATATCTTAGTACACGTGAAATAAGACAAAACTAACTTCAAGTAACTTTTCAGCAAATTATAGGAGCTTGTTTCAAGTTCATTAGTATTGATTAAAAACTACTAGCTATAAGAGAAATAATCTGTCAGTGCAACAAGACATTTCACCCATATTGTGAGTTAAAATGTCTTGTTCCACAGGCAGATAATTTCATTTGCAGATCATAATTTTGAGGAATTATTTACTTAAAACAAGCTCCTATTTATTGAAGAAAAGTTTCTTGTAAGTTAGTTTAGTCTTATTTCAAGTGAATTAAGATGAGACGGAGTATAAGTACGACATTTAGAAAATAAGAAATAAAATGAAATTACGTGGAAGTCAGTCCATAAAATTATAAAGTCATAATTTAATAAACTTGGACAAGAATAAAACTGTAACAATACGAGAATAAAGTCATGGAAAGTTTAACTTTATTCTTGTAATATTTTATACTATTTTTCTCATATTATTACTTTATTCTTGCGGTTTTATAATTTTGTTCCTTTATTTTATTGTATTTTATCAGTACAGCCCTGCGTCATATATTTGCACCAGAAACTGTTGCACTGTAACAACTTTTAAATTAAATAAGTGATGGTGAAATATTTGCACATCTAACTTGTGATGTTTTCTCATCAACGTCTCCATAATCCTCCCGCCTGACAACATTACATGCAATAGGAACTTCCAGGTCTAACTTTAACTGCCTTTCCACTCCCCTAACCACCATCCACCTGCCCTTCGGTCTAACTCTCACCTGCCCAGCTTCAGAGAAAGGGCCTCTGCTGACGCCCAGAGGCGAGATGGGGTACTACAAGCTGCACACGCAGGGGCCGGTCCACTCCTGCGGGAAGGGGACCCAGCAGCTGGTTTCTGCTCTCACCTTCATCCCCCGGATTCCTCTTCACAAGGGCGCCGTGTTTAAATGCCAGGTGTCCTACGTGGGCAAGGACAAGATTGTGGAGGAAAGAGTGTCGGAGAGGTTTACCATCCTCTGTAAGAAAGCCTTTTTTTTCTCTTCAGATACGTTTAATTTTGTTTTTATAATCTGTTTGTATCAATGCTTCTTTCTTATGCAGCTGCCCCAGAGGTGTCTGAAATACAGCTGGCAGAGACAGAAAATAATCCAGACGTCATCAACATGACAGTGCGGGCGACGCATTTCCATCCGGATGTCATCACCTTCCGCTGGTTCTGTCAGGGCGGGGAGCTCAGCCCCGTGGCGTCCAAGGCCTCTTCGTCGCCTCGGCCGAACTCGGAGGGCTTCTTCTCCGCCTTCAGTCAGTGCAAACTTCCCCGCCGCGAGGTGGAGAAGGGCGCCACCAAGGTGTGGGTGAGCGTGCACCACGTCGCCCTGAAGCAACCAATCACCCGCGAGACTAGAGGTGCCCACAACAGACAACGAGCTGCGTTTCCGTTTACCAAAAACTGAAGTTACGTGAAAAAAAAAACGTGCTTAATACAAACTCGCTTCTTTTGACTAAATTCATGTAAAGAGTTTTGTGCTGAAATGAGTTGGTTTTTCAACAGTATCAAAAGACTTTTTTCACATCACATCAATCGTGTGACCAACAACCGAATGTTACTACTGCAGGAAATGACAAAGAAGACGACAGGAAGTGATACAAGGATGATGGATGGTTTTGTTTTTTCAGTTGGTTGTCATTCAAATATGTTGAATCTGTAGCTCTTGTGGGAAATCCCCCAAAACGCCTCTTCTATTGTCCTGATAAGTTACTTCCAAGTTAATTTTCTCTTATTTCAAGAGTGCTAAGATATTTAGTGTTAGTGCCACGCTTAGAAAAAAAAATACCAGAATAGTGTCATAAAATTACAACTTTGTTCTAGTGATATTGGGAATTTATTCTTGAAATATTAGGACTTTATTCTCATCATATTATTATTTTTTTAGCATGGCCCTTCCTAATTAGACACCAACGTCTCCTCTGATTATAAATATTTCTCATGTAGCTGTTTACATCCATTGCTGCCATAGTTTTTAGTGGCTTATTGCCTGAACAAACTTGTTCACCTGTGATTTTAATTTCATTTTTTATTTAATGGACACGCAGCAATTGCAAAATTATGTTATTTTCGGCATCGACAGAATATTGACAAAGTTTTCACAGATTCGTAATGGAAACGCAGCTACTAAAAAGAAAGTTTACTTGTAACATTCGTCACATTCCTGCAACGTTTATTTCTCTCAGGCTTCATCAGAAGGCCGATCGTGTCCGACGTCGCCAGCTTCACTCAGGCCTCGGATCGGAGCGTCACTCTGGGATGTGAGATCACAGATTTCTACCCTCCGAACATTTCAGTCACGTGGCTGAAGCTTGGAGATGGAGAGGAGGATGACAGGGAAGAGGAGGTGATAGACGGAGGAGAGCTGTGGGGCCCCATCCAATCTGAGCCCAGACTCTTCAGGGCCACAGCGACTCTGAAGCGAAAGCAGCTCCTGCAGGAGAAAAGGGACAGAGGAGGCGGCGTTACCTGCAGAGTGCAGCACTGCTCCCTGAAGGAGCCGATAGAGAGACACTGGAGAAACGGAGACAATGGTGGGAAATATTAACATTTACAGTTATTAATGTGTGTCAATGCATTTAACAAATGTGACCAAATCCGTATGTCATCACTGCCGTCTGAATTCAACGATGGAGTTTTAGAACCAAACTAAGAAAAATAAAAAAAAAACTAATTAAATTGAAAGTTGTGTGGGAACAAAGTCCTAGTATTATGAGAATAAACTCTTATGAGCAACAAATTATCAGTAATATGAGAATTATTGTGAGAATCAAACTGTAATATTATGACTGTTCTAATACTACAACTTTATATTATCACTTCTTTTCATAGTCACATTTTTGTCATAATTTTATTTATTTGATCATTTGATCATAAATACTTTATTAATCCCAAAGGAAAATTAAATGTTGTAACTCATATTATTTAAAAGTTTTTCAGAGTTATTGTAGTTAGTGATGACTGCTGGCTCAACGTTTGACCACTTCAGCTCCGCCGACCGTTCCGCCGTCGATTTCCGTCTGTTGGAGCAGCGAAGGCGTCGGCGTGTTCTCCGTCCTGCTGAGGGGAGGTCACCCGAAGGCCAAGCTGCTCTGGGCGGCGGGGGGTCCCACCTTCTCTCCGCTGGTGTCCAGCGAGTCGGAGGAGATCGGAGACGACGGACAGAGAGAGCTGAGAAGCGTCTGCGCCCTGGAGAGGTCCGCGAACCCGCCCAGAACCCCGGACAGACCGGAGCGACTCAACAATGGCCGCGCAATAAGTGAATGTTTTTATTTTTTTATTTATTTAGTTATTTTATTTTTGCCTGGATCACTTTTGGGAAGACTTGGGCTAATATTTCAGGATTTGATTATTTTTTTATACTCATAAAAAAGCTTACCTGCTTATTTTCATCAGAGTGATTTTGCTCGAGACTCTTCTGTGAAATTTCTGGATATTCGACCCACTGTGTAAAACATTCACCAAACATAAACCTGCAGTTTTCATAAGGTTTATAACTTATGAAACTTTAATTGTGTTATTATGAATATAATTTTCATCCTGTTTGTTTATTTGGATTCTAATTCCCCATTGACAAATAATGACTCGCATCATAAATCATTATTGCAAGTACATAAATACAGACCACTTTCTATAATAAAGTAATTCAGCAATATTGCAAATACAGCATATTTTCATAAATGTACAGTTATTCTCTATAGTGCAGTGTAAAATAAAGGGCTCTTTCCTTTTTGACCTTTAAGATATCAAAAGTTCAACATAATTTTATTTTGTGGTCCATCTGATTATGTAATTTTAAAATATGAAATAATTGATGTTTTGATCAGTTACTCAGTAACTGAGTCGCATTTTGCCAAATACTTTTTTCCTCTTGAGTAATTTCTTGTACGGCTACTTTTTACTCTGACTTGAGTAAAAATATGTTGAAGTGGTTCTACGTTTATTAAAAATATATGTTAGGAAAAGTCTATATGACCCTTGAACTTTTACACATTTGGCCACAAACATGTTTCACCTCCTGAAGTGACCAAGTTGCAGCTTCACTCCATTCAAATTTACGATATTATCGCATTTTGCATAATAAATATTTAATTTATTATTTAGAAAAAGGAATTGAGTTATTTGTTTATTTGCATTTTTTAATGTTTTTCTAATATTAAATATGAAAAAAGGGGTTAAACAACAAAATCTGTAGTATGTGCTAATTTTTGATCTGATGAATAATCAATAGATTAAGATTTAAATCCCTTCTGGGATGTAATTCCTTCCTCTTCCAGAAACAAAAACGGCGGTCACTGACCCCGACGCTGAAGGCATAGAATACATAGATGAGACGCTGGACAGAGAGAAGGACGGGTACAAGGAGACGATATCCGAGTCGGAGGAGGACAAACGGGACAGCAATGAGGAAATGGAGGGCGCCGCCGCCACCGCGCTTCACATCAACAAAGTCAACCTGAGGACGGGTCTGAAAGACGGCGAGAGGGAACGTTTGAGAGTGTGTGTGGAGATCACACACCCGGCACTCAGGATTCCTGTTTATCGGACGTGGACAGGTGAGACCCTCAGTAAATGCTTCTCATTTAAAGGGGCAGTAAAAATTACTTTTTTCAGTTTTACGTCATATTATGATATTATTCTCTCATCAAAAACATTCCTGGAGTGTTGCCTTGATTTTTCCCCTAGTCCACCCAGGCTGTTCAAAACGCCTGGGTGGACCTAGCTCCGCCTTCGAGGCGTAGCTCCTCCCCCACTTAGCTCCTTCAGACTAGCCGGCAGCAATTAGCAAACACCAGGTGGAGCTGCTCATCTGTTGTGGTATTTCTCTGGTGAAAGCATTTAAAGGGTTAACAGAGGAGTTCCTGAAGGCGGAGCTTCAGAAAGAGCAGCAGTTCTTAAAGAGACAGAGGCCCAATTATTGACTGAAAACAAACTTCTTTATCTTGCTGAAAAGTGAGTTTTAGGTCAGTTTTGTCTTATTTCAATTGTATTAAGATATTTGCACTAGAAACTACACCAAAAGTAGTTGGATTAAGATTTTGTGTTTTTGCTGTGGCTGAACCATTACAATGAAGCAAAATTTTATTCATTTTAACTCCACTTTTAAACATTAAACCATAATAACGTGAAACTTTTCCTCTAACAGATAAACGTTTCTCAAATGAAGAAATGTTGCTTCTTAGATAAAATATTGACCAGTTAGGAAAGAAACTCCCACACTCAACAGGAAGTTTGCTCATCTGAGTGTTTTTCTCTTTCAGAGCCCAATGAGGAAATTTCATCCTCCGCATGAAGAAGATCCACAACTTTGCTTCCTTATTTCACGTCCCTTCTAATCTATCTAATGTGGTGCATTTATCCCTAAAGCTTAACAAAAATTACAACATTCGGCTGCATCTCACATGTTTCCGCTGTTAGACGAGGGTCTATTTATATCTCTAGTCTTTTGTCTTTCACTCTAAACTTTATTTGTTTTTCCCACAAAAGTTCCTATTTTTGTATGAATAAGCTGACAATAAAATAAAAACTAAATCCTGTGTTTTGTCGTTTCTGGTGTTTAAAGTCGGAGCCGTTATGATTACCTGCCAAGATTAGTTCTTGTTTCAAAATGTACTTCTGTTTTTTTAATGCTCTGACCACAGGAACTGCTCAGTACTGTGTGTCTCGGTGCTGCAGAGATGTGGCGTCCTTATTTACAAATCTAAGTCACATTAATCACTTTTTGCACTATTTTAATAAATGCCACTCAGTTCTGCAGGACTGTGTTTATAAATTCTGTATTACAACATTTTGGTGTAAGCTGTACTTTCGAAAGCCATGAAGCAATAACTCATGAGGCAGTGGACTAGAAACAGGAAGTGGTTTCTGGTATTAAGGCACATTGAAGATTTAACCAGAGTCGTTTAAACCTCCAAAGATTGCTTTTACATATCAATCGTGATCAACTAAATGTCACTTTTCTGACAAGAAAAGCCCTTTAACAAACTAATTTCTATAAAGTAGAGATAAAGCATAAATATTCACCCCTTCAGTTTGTTCCACTTCTAAACAAGTTGGTTTGGATGTTTTATTGTTTCATTACTTTTACTATTTAATTATGACCAACAAACTGTAACGTTTTTGCCAAATATATTATATTATATCTTTTAATGAAAATGTTTTTTTCAATATGTTTACATACAGTATGTTTAAATAGAGAAGGAGACAAAGTTGCAGTAGAGCAAAATGCTCGGCCTCAATCTGGGCACTCTGACTGTTAAGTGCTCGTTAGAAAGACAGGAAGTGATGCTCAGATGTTAGCTGCACTTTTTATCCAATCAATCAAAAATTGATTGATTTAATGCAGAAGATTATGTTGCAGTTTAAACAGATGAAACAGTAACAGCAATAAAATGATAATGGATAAAACGCAGTGGGCTCAAAGCAGTTATATTTAGCATAATTCTGTTTTAGTTTTAGTTTTTTATGTCTGTATGAAACACTGAGTAATACACCTCCCCTCCCCCACGTGTTGCTGTGCACTACCAGGCAGTTATTTGAAGAAAAGGCTTCAAATTTATTCCTTTTGTTACAAGAAAGGAAAAATAAACAAGTTTTTTAAGAATATTTCAGGTTTCAATTTTGGAAATAGGGAAAATAAAGCTCTTTCTCAAGCAAATGAGCAGAGATGCAGCAGAAATAATCACGCAATCAGCCTCAGTTTACTGGAAACAGGATACCAGAGGTCTCAGCCGGCCACAGCCATAAGCAGAAAGAAATCACTAACAGCTTTTCTCTTCAGCTCTTCTCCAGACATGTTTTACTGTTTCATGTTATCAGACTCTGTTATGCTGCTGTTCAGCTGTTTTCACTTTCTTATCATCAAATAAGTCTTGATACCAGTTAAAAATGACCTGAGTAAATAAAAAAATGTGAAAATCACTTCAATAGGACCTGTTTGACAACATGAAGTAGGATAAAAAATCTAGAAAAGAAACATTTTATGACACAAAAATTCAAAACTAGTGAGAAAAAAAAAAAACACCAGTATCGCTGCCTCTTTCTTAAAACAAGAAAATTAAGGTTTTGGAGTGTCCTAGTCAAAGTAAAGACCTAAATCCAAATGAGGTAAGGCTGTGTGACTTTAAACAGGCCATTTATTTAAGAAATCCCTCAGTGAAAGCAATTAAGGGAAGAAAATGAGCAAATTTCCTCCACAGTGATGTAAGATGTCACCGCCAGGTTGGTTAAATAACTTCTCTTCACAATGAGATTACACTGCAAAAAGCACAAATCGAACCAAGTAGTTTTGGTTTAGTTTCTGCTGTAAACAACTAATAAACCTGAAGTAAAACAAAACTAACTTACAAGTAAGTTTTCAGCAAGACAGAAGCTTGTTTCAAGGCAATAATGCCTTAATATTGATGAAATTGTAATTACACAGACAGATTATTTCTCTTCTAGTGAGACATTTTCCCCAATATAAGTGACAAAATCTGCCAGAGCTGTGTTTTTTGCTGTGTGTAATTTGAAAACTTATTTTTAAATTGACTCAGGTTGTTGTGTTTTTTTTTTTTTTTTTTGTCTAATTCTGAAACATTAAGCAGCAACAATGAAGCCAAACCAGCAGAAATCTGTAAGGGCCACCAGCTTTTCCCAGCTCAGTGTATGAAATAAGATTTTTAACTTCTGTTTCTGTCACTTCTCTTCATGTAACAGAAGTAGAAGCAAAGTAAATGTGCTTTAGGTCGAACTGCCGCTGATAAAGCCTGTGCAATCTAAATTTATCACTTTGAGGAACTTCTCCAATTCCTGACTTCTACAAACATCTTCCCATGCTGCTATTGAGCCTAAACATGCAAAAGTTAAAAATAAATAAGCATGCATCGCTGGGGGGGGATGCAGCTCAATTCATGCACAGGTTAAGTTTCCCCACCATGAATCGGCCTACTCAAAGTTATTTTAAAACTGCATTTCTCACTGCAGCTCAGCAACTCATCACATGCATTTTAGTGGTCTGGTGTGTTAAAAGAAGCGCTGTTTACATCCGCAAACTGCAGCGCATCGGCTCGACGCGGCGCTCAGCTGGATCAGCCTCTTCCTGGTCACAGCGCCAGGAGAGGAGGCAGGAGAGGAGACAGGAGAGGAGACAGGAGTCCACTTGCAGAACGCAGGAGCCTCTGCGAACAACTTTCTGATGCAACTGCGCTTTTCCGTTTCTCTGCTTCAAATGGTCAAGAGTTAAACCAGGAAGGAGGCGCAAAGATGGAGCCGGACCCCGACGGTCCGTTTCAGCGGGTGGAGAGGACGCTGGTCTCAGTCTGGGTGAGCATGTAAAGTCATGTTAACTTTGCAGAGGTTTGATGTTAAGGTTTAAAGTTGCAACTTGAGAATTCATGTTTTTATAGTGTCTTCCTGTTCAGATGTTTTCTGCTCCTATCTCCTCTATTCATCTATATTTAGTCTTTAACTTGCATCATGTTTATTTTATCTACTTTATGTGTGTACTATTTATTACAATTATTTGCTCTTTTTAAACATAATGATAAAATATAAAGGTATATTTATATATTTCCATATTTATTGAAAATGTCACCACAGCCTGTTATGCTCATGTTAACAAGAAACAACCAATCAGAGCCTGGAGGCGGGGCTTAGCACTGCTAGCATAGCATATTGTCAATGGTCAGGCTAGTTAGCATAGTCACCAACAATGTTGGATAAACGGTTTTTCTGTACAGGCCAGTTGTTTCTCTGCCATTTAGCAGGAATACACTAAGCCCCTCCCCCTGTCTCTGATTGGTTGTTTTTGAACGGGAGCTCTGCATTTCTTCAAATGGTAGCAGCTCATGGAGCAGGTGGAGAAGATTATATGTCTAATATTAACAAATATGTAAAAAAAAAAAACAGCTTTTGGAATAAAAGTTATATACTGTATCTTTAAGTAATGCTGCAATGTGACAAAACCGTAGCCTATGGCAATAAAGTAGGGTGGGATACAATCTATGGAAGCCCATTTCTGCCACCATGATGGGGAAAAAGTGTATAAGTTAATGTCTCACTTCAATCTAAAATTCTTCTCCTTTGTATCCAGGACTCATAAAAATCAGTTACTGTGGCAACAGTAAGTTTTGAGTCAGTCCATGGAGTTTCAATAGTTGTGGATTTTGTCACATCCATATTTAATAATGTCATATTCTACAGTTTTTACATACTTTCTCATGATATTAACTTATCCAATTCTAATAAAATATATGTCTTATTAGTAAGAGGTCCAAATTCTTCTTCTTTTTTTTTCAACACATGGCAGGAATTTGCTCCCATACGCAACACAAAACTCTTGATACAGTCAGAAAGAGAAGAAAAACAAGAAAATATATTTTTTGTTTAGCAAAAGTTTAACTCTGGACTCATTAATAGCTTATAACGTGTATAAATACATACATTTATGTGAATATATTTGTTTCTAAAGTCAAATAATTGACTAAGTGAAGCATGTTGGGATGAAATGGCTGAAAACTCGAGGTGTGCCTCAGGGTCATGTCCAAAATATTTCATCTCGTTCCTGATTTCTCATCATGACTCTGCAGAGGCTGTTTGAAACAGAACAGTGGGTGGATGAAGGACAAAAAAGATATTAATAGGCCTTAAAATATTTCTGAGGATCATGCACTCGCCTTCT
Organism: Poeciliopsis prolifica; assembly: GCF_027474105.1. NCBI lineage: Eukaryota > Metazoa > Chordata > Actinopteri > Cyprinodontiformes > Poeciliidae > Poeciliopsis > Poeciliopsis prolifica. The sequence goes on from NW_026562424.1 coordinate 3,236,876, forward strand.
TTTCTACTGAATTATATCATAAACATGATGCATCTCAGACTCTCTGATTGGAGGCGGGGCATCTGGTTTACAGGCATGGTAATTGCATCCCGCCTCCACTTGGTGGCGCCACTGAACACAAGACTTCAGATATTGAAATGATATTTCAGCTGCTAGTTGTTTTTGCTAAAACGCCATTTTATTACCAATTAAACAGAATTATCATATTTCTGAGTCTAGTATATGACTCTGACATTATGATAACTTTGAATAAAATTTACCACTTTAATGGTATTTATTCAAGAAGTTTTAAACAAAAAGGCATAAAAAATAATCCAAATGTTTTTGTTTTCAACTGAAATGCAGAAATGATTTTTTTCTTGCTTCTGAAGTTATCGATTACATTTATGATTACATAAAAAACATGTGAATTAGGACATTTATTGTAGTTTGTAGTTAAGAATGGTGAAGCTTTTCTCTTTTAGCTTGCTAACTCCAGTTCAAATTAGCTTTATGTTAACTTTTTGTGTTTTTTCTTAGCTGTATTCACGACTAGACAATCAAATTGAGTCTATCGGGTGTGAAATCTGGCAAAGAGTCTCATGATGCATAAATGATCCTTAAGTCAGACCAAAGTGGTTTAACAGACAACATTTCTTTCACAGATCTTTAGAAAGTCTTTACAAAAATCCCTGGACGTTACTTTTTCACAGTACTGTAAAACGTTGTCACGTTTTGCACGTATCAGGAATATGCATGCATTATAATAACACTCCCTTAATCTTACATAAGTGAGATCTGTTATTTAATCAGTGATCAGCAAAGGCCACTTCTTCCGACCCACTAATGAACGTTACTTTGTGTGTCGAGGTATTGTTGATTTAAAACAGGAAAGGGCCTTTAACAATGAGCCCGCAAAGCGGCAGGGATGCTATTGCATAAATAGCCTCTTGCACTGTTAGTGTACAAGTGGAACTAAGTGCCTTCTTATGTCTGTCTCTCTGTGCACAACACACTCATTGAGATGAATAACACTTTCCCATCTCTTCTCCAGTGTTACATAACCGAAGCTGTGACCAGATTCCTGAGGCCACAACCAGCTGAAGGCTCCAACAATGACCCAACGTCCTCAGAAGAACCTGGAGTCGACGGCGAGCCTGAAGACGGCAGCCAAAAAGACAATGACGGCAGTGGGGTAGAAGTCGGCGAGGAAGCGTCTCTTTCGCTTGTTTCTCTTGTTAGCTTGTCCTCACCGGTTGTTGCCTGGGAGCGCAGCACTGCAGACATCGACTTGAAGCCCACAGAAGAAGATCATGAGAACAAACATGACCTAGTAGAAAAACCGCTCGGTCAAACAGGAAATGACTTTGCACAGCAGCTAGTGACAGAAAGTGCAAAGGCACATCAAGGCAGTCAAAAGAAAACTGATATCGAGAAATGTGACACTCGTGAGGAAAGTGTGGCTCCTGAAAACGATGGACAGCGTGCAACTGGTGGATCTGGACATGTCTGGGTAAAGGAGGGAGTGTTTGAGGACATGGATTCAAGAGAAATAAGACTGCATGATCATCTGAAAGTGGTGGAAACCTTGGCAGACATCAAGGAAGAAGCTGAAGAAAACTCAGGGGAGGAAAGCAATGAAAAGACAGGAGGTCAAAAGGTCAACAAAGGTTCTGCAGCGATTCTAGGAGATGCAAACATTGGTGTAGATGCATCACAACTGACCTCTGGTAATGAAAACTTCTCAGATGAGAAAACTGAAGATGTAGAAAATCAGCTTAGACGTTTATCAGAGGATGAAAACGTTCAGATGAGAGTCTTTGAAGAAACTGCAACAGCAGAAGAGTCAGAACAGGTCAAGAGCGAACGGACGACCGAAGATATTTCACCTCAGAGTGGCACAAGCAGCAAAGACGAGCAAAAAACAGAGCCGGCCACGACCGAGTTTACAATTAGGGAAGAAGAAGTGCTGGTCACCATGATGCAAACTGCAGAGGAAGATGTGACGGTGGAAGAAATATCAGCAGATCTTGATTATGAGTTGGCAGTAGGCAAGAATCTCTGTGCTGAAAATGAAAACTCAGCTGAGCAAAAGCAACAAGTGGAAACGCTTGTCTGCAAAGAGTTGTCAGGTGTTGCAGAAGATGAGAGAGTTGAGGAGGAAGAGGATAATAAGTCTGCAACACACAAAGAGTCAGCAGAGAGGAAGAGTAGCAGAGCAGACGAAGATGTCCAACAAGAGGAAAATGTTTTAACCCAAAGTGTCACAAGCAGCGAGGACGATCAGGAACAATTTAACCTCAAAGAAAACGACTCTGCAGAACCACTGATTAATGAAAACATGACTGAACATCAACTTGGACTAGAGAAAAAGTTGCACACATCTGCAGAAACAGACGGAGTTGAAAACAAAGAAGACGTGGAGGAAGAGAGAGGTAAAGAAACTAAAGAAGACTTGAAAGAAGAAAGTGAGGTAAAACAACACAACACAAAGGAGCCGCGAGGAAATCAGAGGGAATGTGAGGCTGCAGCAGAGATGCTAGGAGATGCTAACATCTGTGAAGACGCATCACAGCATCACAAATCTGAAAATGAAAACCCAGAAGAGAGAATGCAACAAGTAGAAACTCTCCATCTTGTCTGCAAAGAGTTGTCTAATGTTGCAGTAAGTGAGAAGATTGAGGAGGAAGAGTCTGCAACACACAAAGAGTCAGCAGAGAGGAAGAGTAGCAGAGCAGACGAAGATGTCCAACAAGAGGAAAATGTTTTAGCCCAAAGTGTCACAAGCAGCGAGGACAATCAGGAACAATTTAGCCTGAAAGAAAACGACTCTGCAGAACCACTGATCAATGAACATGTGACTGAACATCAACTTGGACTAGAGAAAAAGTTGCACGCATCTGCAGAAACAGAAGTGATTGAAAATAAAGAAAAAAATACAGCCAATGAGGAAAATTATGAAGAGCTGGAAAAAAGAGGTGATGGACATGTTGGGGAAGAGTCTGTGAGCAGAAAGAGAGCAGACGAGGTGGATGAAGGTGAAGAAGAGTTGGAGGAAGAGAGAAATGAGATCCAGACGGATGACAGAGGAAACAATGAAGAGTTTGAGGAAGAAAGTGAGGCAGAGCAGTTTACCGCTGATGGAGAACAGAGGGAGGGTGAGAATACAGCTGCAAACCAACAGACAACAGAAGAGTTAGAACAAGATAAGAGCAGAAGGACAAATGAAGAGGAAAATGTTTCCACCCAAAGTGTCACAAGCAACGAGATTGATCAGAGGACAGAAGAGGGACAGTTCAGCCAAACAGGAAACGACTCTGGAGATCAGCTGATCACTGAAGACATGCCAATACGCCAACTTGAACTAGAAAAAACCGAGATCCAAAACTTGCACACTTGTGAAGAAATAGAAAGGGTTGAAAATAAAGAAGACTTTTGGAAAGAGAGAGGTGAAAGACAGGAAGATCATCAAGATGAAGACTTTGTCTTAAAACAACACGTAAAAGAAGAGAGAGAAGAGCAACAGGAAGGCGAGGCGGGTGCAGTGATGCTAGGAGATGCTAACATCTGTGAAGATGCATCACAGCTGGAATCTGAAAATGAAAACTCAGCAGAGAGAAGAGAACAAGTGGAAACTCAACACCTTGTTTGCAAAGAGTCGTCTGGTGTGGTTGAGGATGAGAGCGTTGAGGAGGAAGAGTCTGTCACATGTGAAGAGACAGAGCAGGACAAGGGCAGCAGAGCAGTTGAAGATGTCAGAGAAGAGGAAAATATTTCAACCCGAAGTGCCACAAGCAGTGAGGATGATCAAGACACAGGGGAAGAACAGTTTGACCAAACAGACCATGAACTATCCGTTGATGAAGCCAAAGAAGACTTGGAGGAAGAGTGCAGTGAAGTCCAAGAAGATGATGAAGAGGAAAATGAAAAAGACTTTGAGGAAAAGAGTGAGGCATCTGGAAATGACAAAGAGGAAGCAACTGTGGGATCTGGACATGTACAGTTAAAGGAGGGGGTGACAGACGGCACTGAATCAAGTGAAGAAGAGGAGCATGTGAGATTGGATGACCGTTGGACAGTGTTGGAAACCTTGGCGGACATTGTGGAAGAGGATGAAGAAGGAGCTGAAGAAGACTCTGAGGAGGAAAGCAAGATGCAAGAATGCACCCCAACACAGGAGGAAGAGGGCGGCAATGAAAAGACAGAAGAAGAAAAGGACAATAAAGCTTCTGCAGCAACGCTGGAAGATGCAAACCTCAGTGAAGACGCGTCACAGCTGAACTTCTCAGATGAAAAATCTAAAGCAGAAACTCTTCTCCCTGTCTGCAAAGATGAGCTAACCGATATTATCAATGTCCAGATTACTGCTTTTGAAGATGAAGATCTAAATCAGACAGCAGATGAAGAGTTGGAAGAAGACAAGAGCAGAAGGACAACTGAAGAGGAAAAATCTGAGTTTACATTTAAAGAGGACGACGTCACCAGTGTGCAAACTGCCACAGTGGAAGAAATTACCGTGGAGGAAACATCAGATGTTGAGGAGAGGCTTTCCGACAAAGAGCTCTGCATGAAAAGCGTTTGCACAACCGCTCCAGTTACTGTAAAAGCTGGAGGCGAGTCTGAACGGGAAATAAACATTGGCTTCAGCGATATTCCCTCGGGGGTAATTGAAGGCCAGGCTGGCGTGTCTCACGAGCTCAACACCAAGGCGTGCGAGGAAACTCCAGAGGCAGTTCCTGAACACAACAATGAACTCGAGTCAGATGAAAATACCACACAAAGGTTCTTCGAGGGTGGAAATTCGGAGGAAATACAGCCCATTCACTTACCAGAAGAGGTGGAGGTCTTTAAAAGCAGCGAAGCAGGAGGAGGTGAATATTTACTGATAAGAGACGGTAGCACAGAGGAAAGCAAGAAGGAGTTGCAGGTTGGATCGCTTCAATTTGCAGAAGATACAGAGAAGCCAACAAGCGACAACGTAAATCTGGAATTAGATCATTTTTCAGAGGAAGAAAAAGTCGACTTGCTGGATACTAAAATGAAAACAGAGATCAAACAATCAGATGAAGAATTTGAGACTGAACTGGAGGATGAGGCCGAAACAGTTGAACGGAAAACAAACAGGCCGCCCCACGACGTCTGTGAGAAAAGAGACACTGTAGCAGCTGATGAAGGAGTCGATTCTGCAGATGAAACTCCTGAATCCCCCAAGAGTGAAGAAGGGAAGATGACACAGACAAGTCTTGGTCCAGAACTTGTTCAAGCTTTTCGATTGGAGGATGACCTTGAGATCAAACCTAAATTATTTGATGAAAGTGCCATTAAACTTCTGCAGCCGAGGTTTGACACTGAAGAACAAGAGTACGTTGACAAAGGTGAGCTAGAGCACGAAGTCCTGGATTTAAATGAGATCACGACTCTTGACTTAGTGGGGACAGAATCTGATCTGATCACAGGACAATCAGCCTTATCTCAACGTCAGACTCCGACAGAAACAGCTGTTGAATCTAAAACGACCCTTGGTGAAATTACAAATGATCTGCAACAAACGGAGAAACGCTCAGAAGATCCAGCTGAAGAGCATCAAGATGGGATCGATGAAGAAATCCTTGATTTGTGGATTGAGACAGTGATGTCAACGGACACCGATGGGATGAAAGAAGACCAAGATCAAGAGGAAACAGGCGAAACATCGTCAGAGGAGAAGAAAGAGGGAGGAATGGAGGCAATTTCAGAAGAAACAGAAAGTTCCTTGACCACACTGGACTCTGGGTTTTTGGACCAGACCTTCAGTGAGACTCAGATAATTAAATCACGAGACTCCGGATTACTTCCAGACCAAAATGACCATTCAGAAAACATCTGTGAAGTTTCTACGTCTATCTCTGAATCTGCATTGATCGAAGAAATGGTTGAAACTCTTCAGCCTTACCCGACAGCAGAGGAAGGGTCCGGTGAGATCGGATCCTTCCCCGATTCAGGAGTTTCGTCAGCAGAACCAAAACATCCGAACCAGGAAGGAGGCACAGCTGAAGAGAAGCAAGATGAAACTAAACCAGAGACAAAGGCAGTGAATGGAGACGATGAAGAAGCAGATGTTACGTCACTGACAGAAGCAGCAGAGTCCGACATCTCCAATGAAATGCAGCGCTCCCTTCTGGTAGAGGAGGAAAGTGGTTTGACTGAATCGCCTTCTGGAGGTGAACCTCAGGATGAACCTGAGGAAAGGAATTTCTCCCTGATTGCACCAGAGGAAAAATCTTCAGAAGATCTCAGCGAATCATTTCCAGCCCCAAGCAGGACTGAGCTGGAAGAAGATTGGACTGAGGTATTTTTTCAGACAAACCGAAACAACATCAGTTCTCTGAAGTGCACTGCAAAAGCTCAGAGTTTTACCAAGTCGTTTTGGTCTAGTTTCTGGTGCAAACATCTTCGTACATTTGAATTAAGATAAACCTTTTTAGCAAGGCACAGGAGCTTGTTTTGAGCCAATGATTTCTTAATATTGATTCTAATTTTTTCACTTATTAGAAGACATTTTACCCATTTTATAAGTGAAATAATCTCTCAGTGGAACTAGAACTTTTTAAAATCAATTCTAAGGAATTATTGACTTAAATCAAGCTGCCTTATGTTGCTGAGAAATTAATTATCAGTTGACTTTGTCTTAATTCAAGTGTGCTTAGATATTTGCACTAGAACACAAACCAAAAATACTTGGTAAGTTTTTGTGTTTTTACAGTGTGCAGATAAGCTATAGAATGAGATGATTTTTTTTTATTTGCAGGTTGATGCCGCCATGCTTGATTTTGCAGTGCAAAAGTCTCGCATTGCGGTGAAAAACCCTCGTGCTCGACCCCCAACAGACCCCCGCTCCTTAATCCATAAGCCGTCTGCGGCTCCAACTCCCTCCCTGCCGGTGCCTGGTAAAGTTCCTGTGGGTGTGCCTTTAGGCGGCCTGGGGATTGGGATCAAACTGCCTGGTAGGTTTGATTCTCTGCAGCACATCAGTCCCTTTTCTCATATTTTTTAAAAATTATTTAAGTATTTATGTTTGAATTTAGGGATTGGAGCAGGTTTTCCTATTTTAAAGAAAACACAACGGCCCCCAAGACACGAAGATGGCCCAGAAACACAATCACAGGTATTGCATTAATCTAATGATTCTTTAATCGATTATTCTGACAGCTAATCAGATTAAAAATTGCAGATTTTACATTTAACCACTTCAGTCTTTTTAATGCGTTATTAACAATACTAATTATTCTATTAGGTATTAAAATAAAAAATATATATTTCAACATTAAAGTCAGAATTCTGAGAATAAAATTAAGATTTTGAGAAAAAAGTAAGATTAAATCATAATTTCTTCAGTGTATGGTATTTTGGGGACTTGCATGTAACATGCATATATTCTTGTACAGTTCTGTATTAATTACTGATCTGACTGTTGTCATCTCAACAAATTATCTTCCTTAGAGTCTGTATATTCCCATTAGTGATTAACTAATTAATCAGTTCGTTGACAATTATTTCTGCGATTGATTAATCAGATTTATCACTTCAGCCCTACATTAATCCATCCATCGCTATTTATCTTTGTGTCAGGAAAAGCTAATGTGATTTTACTCTAAATCTAAAGGAATCTGAGGAGAAAAAGAAAGAGGAAGAGGAAGAGAAGAGTGATGCTGCCAAAAAGGATGAAGCACCAAAGAGACCCAAATGGATGCCACCCGGGCAACCGGGGTAAAACCAAAGCAACAAAATGTTCCCACACCTAAATTTTGTTGTTTTCAGCAAAAGATCATGAATTTTGTTTCTTTTTTAATGTCTCCACAGATTTGGAAATCCACTCATGTCTGAACTCAAAAGCAAGCTGAAGAAAACTCCCAAAGAGTGAAAACAATATTCTGAATGCTTTCTGTGAATAGTTCAACATATTATAAATATTGCTCTGTTTTTGTCTTTTATCAACCTAAAAGCATTGATGAGATTTTCATGCTACATACGTTTTTTGGTATTTAGCATTTATAATAAAGCAAAACCAAACATAGAGCTGTTGTGTCTTTCATGCAAACAGTTAGTCACACGAGGCCATGATGGCACTATCTGGTCATCCTCTGCTGGTCTAACAAACACCTTAATTAAGAGAGGATTAACCATTATGATTATTATTATTATGATTATTATTATTATAACTTAACTGTAGTAGTAGTAACAGAAAAAGAAATAACAAAGATAGATAAATAAATACAATTTTTATTAATTCTTGAAACAAAATTGTTCAAGGAAAAAATCATTTTAGGAGTAGTTTTACTACACTGTGCTTTTTACTTTTTCTCGAGTAATATTATGAAGTATCACAACGCTTACTTAAGTTACATTTCTCGATGCTCAACTTACTGTGAATAATTTTACTGAATGAAGAAAAAGCAGGTTTAGCCATAATTGAACCAGAGACTCACCTATAGTTTACGTGAAAGTGAGACAAACATAACTTTACATTTTTTTGTCTGTCTGATGATGTTATTGTACAAACTGTTATGTGAATCAGAATTAATGTCGCTTCACTTGAGCAGACTTTTTACCAAAAACGTATTAACTCTTACTTGAATATTTTTTTAAATTTATACATTTTACTTTTACTGTGTAAAAGCAAAACGTACTAAGTTAAAATATGTTAAAGTAGTGCTACTCTTGCTTGAGTAAAGTCTTGACACTGCTTTACTCTTGTTGTTTTACAACAAAATGCCACTCACAATATGGCTGCGCCGTTGACCTGAAACGACGAGCTTGTTCAGAATTCACTCTTTTATATATTTATTAGTTTCTCTTTGGTCATTTTTATGTCGTCATTTATCAAGGTTAGCGACGAATGTTTTATATATGTATTTTTAATACATCAAAAATACTGTTACAAAAACAATTTGTCGGTTATTTTCTAAGCTCCTCTTTTCCAACGGTAGATGGCGATAAAGTGCTCTTATAAGAGCCACGAAGAAGAAGCATCGCGCTGTGATTGGCTGGTATTATTATCCAATGAGGAAACCGACACTTTCAAACTAGACTGGCGTTGCAACACTTATTTTTTTTACGGATTTTGGCATTCTGTCCGAAATCACGCTGGTTTAAAGTTTATGCTTTTGAACTAAAACTAAAGATCTTTTAAAATACCTTCTGAAACACAAAATACACTTGTCTTCTCCAAGGTAAGTTTTCTCAGGCGAATTTTCTGTTGAAATTGCCACAGTTAGCAACAGCCTAGATGTGTACGTTCAGTTACTTTTCACTGTTTTAGCAACAGTTAAGCAGTAATACGTTTATAAACTTATTTGCGGTTTGAGTCCGTGTCCATTAAGTTTACTGACTGGAGTAAGGGAGAGGTGAACAGCTCAATCTGGTCATCAGTTTAAAACTGTATTAGTATGTAGTGTTAGTGTCGGTCTGCTACTGATTCTCTTTATTTAGGTAATAACTGCACTTTTTGTCACACCACATTTTTACCAAATGAACACGTGCAAGTGATGATATTAAGTGATACGTAATATATTTTCTTCTTTACTATTTTTAGAAAGGGTGTGAAATGTTTTCTCCATGTTTATTTACATATTTTACTATAGGACAGACAAAGTTGGTATCTATTGTTTTCTTCTCTTTTTTACCCGAGTTTTGAGACCACATGTATTGAGGACAGTTTCAATACAATGAATGTGGATAAGCTGGTTTAGTCACAACTTTTAAACACCCAAAGTTGTGTATTCATGCCACACCCATTTGACCCTTCAGGTGGTTAAACTCACTGGCTTTTTCCACTGATGGTCGAAAATCTGATAGTAACATTTCCAACAACACTTATTTATTTTGTGTGGCTAAGATGAGTATCTCAGCCACTTTTCTATGAATAATCTGAATTTAGTTTGCTCAAAAATATTAGGGAACAATAATGTCAATATTAATTTAAACTAGTCCGTATTCTGCTCTCTCGCTCCCTAACTCAGGAATTTGCTTCTTAAGTTCGCTGACATAAAGTCAGTGGAAATCAATCAGTGTGGCCAAATATTGTATTAGCCAGATGAATTTGAATGAAAGGCGTCTGAAATAAAAATCTATGTTTTTGGCAAATAATTCAGATTTTATTCTGTAGAAACGTCAGTGGTCTTTGATTGTAAAAGTATGCAAACTAACAGGTTAAAATACAAAGAAAATGAAGCAGCATTAGATCTAATTGTATTAACAAACACCAAACTCTATTTTTTTTTTTATTTATTAAACTTGTGGAATGGTGGGATTATACGTTTGTTAGAAATTGGGAATGAAATTGATGTGTTTTTTGGGATTTTCTTTTCTTCCACAGAGAGCCTGCTTTAAGATTGAGAAAGAAAATGTGCTTAAAGCCTCTCTAGTATTGTTCTTTGTTTTTTGAGAAGAGGAAAGTCCTGTTTCAGTTTTCCTCAAAGCAAAACAAAGGAGTTACTCTCTCATGGCTAATACCACAACAACTCAAGCCTCATACATCACAGTGGATCCACAGGCTGATGAATGCCGTGAAAATTTTCCACCGAGGGATCTTAAAGCTGTTGACTCATCAAAGCTGGAAAACGCTGAGAATTTTACCTTCCAGTTGGAGGAAGATGGTGCGAATGCTTTTGTCTCTTCCACTCCTGCTTTGAAGAATAAAACCAGTGATTTCCAGGTAAAGTCTTTGGTACCAGGTGTTCAGTCTGCTCTAACCCCAGTCTTAAATCACCTAAATATCTGGAATAAAAGTGCATCTCCAGAGCCTTTTAAACTTCGAAACAGTCCTAATCCTGCTGTTCCTTCAAGTTTTCATGCTGCAAACTGTCAAAAATCAACCAGAGACTCAAGGACACAAAAGAATGGCGGGGATTTTTCTATGATCAATGATGAATGCTTGCCAGAAGTTACTCTGGCCGATCTTACCTCAGATTCCGTTATGCACCTAACAATGAATGATTCAGTCTTCCCTGAAAGACAACCTGCATCTCCTCAGCTTTATAGCAAAAAGACAAACACTTCAGATCATAAAAATAGCTTTTGTGCAAAGGTGGATGAATCTTTTCATAGGGATCTTTCATTCCGAGGGATTTTTAATGACTATTTACAAGACATTAGTCTCCTTGAAGTTACTCGGGTCTCTCCAGTCGGACACATGTCCTTCATGGACATGGAAGATGGCAGAGCTACGTCTGATCATAGTGATCAAATTATGGAAGAGAAATCAGACACAATCACAACTGAGGAACTCTCCTGCACGAGTGGAAACTCTGCCCATAGTTTAAAGCAAAACTCAATTAAGGCAGCCTTGGAGGTAACTCAGGATGTTACTTTGGAAAACAGCAAGTCTTCATCTGAGTCCGGTGGACAAAAGGTGGAGAAATCTCAAAATCCAGGCGATGGCACTCAAGTTATTAATATTACTCGTGATCTCTGCTCCTCTTGTGATGCCTCTAACAGTGTTGACATCTCTTCCTCTGGCATACAAAAATCAACCCATGAGGTTTGCCTTGAACCCAGAGGAAACCCTGATTGCATAGAGGCTGAGATAGTCACAAAGGAGAGCCCAGAATCAGAGACCGGTGAACAAAAACTAGAGATATATCAGAGTTCAGACACACTCTGTATTCAAGCTATTAATATTACTCAAGAAAAACCCCCCGGCTGTGACACATCTGTACAGACTGCACACTTGTCTTCTGACATGGACAAATTCCTCCCGGAGTTGGAATCTGAACCCAAAGAAAAACTTGAAGAGCTGTCAACCTGCTGTGACACCGAGTCAACCAACAAGGAGTCACAACAAACCCTGAAACCAGATGTGTCTGCAAACGGTACATTTGCAGTTGAGCGGCCCTCTATGCAAACCATTTCCATCGTCAATAACAAGACTCTAGATTTTCCACCAACCAACATAAGCAAGGCAAAAGATGTCGAGGAAAGCGGAGATCAGCAAACTTCTGTCGACTCTAAAACTGGAGCTTCCTTTGTTGTACATCAGAGCAGCTCAGATGAAAAGGAAACCACATTCGCCGTAGGGCAGAATGCCACTGTTCACGGAGATCCTCTTCAAAAATCTAAACTCCAGATTGGTTCCGCCGTAGAGAAAACTCCTGCTCCATTTGGTCAGCAGAACGGCACATTTGATTATAAGCTTCCCTCACAACTAAACGGCACAATAACTTTGGCAGAAATTAGCTCGAATGACAATCATCAAAGTAGCCTGGGCGGCTCCTCCACTTCCAAAGCAGGGAATTTAAAAATTCCCCTTAAAGATGGCTGTTCTGAAAACAACTCATCAAAAGTCCAAACAAATGAAGCTGTAGAACCAGAAACCAAGAAGGATGGAAGCCCAAATATGACATTTGAAGCCTCAGAACCAGAAACCAAGAAGGATGGAAGCCCAAACATGACATTTGAAGCCTCAGAACCAGAAACCAAGAAGGATGGAAGGCCAAACATGACATTTGAAGCTGCAGAACTAGAAACCAAGAAGGATGGAAGCCCAAACATGACATTTGAAGCTGCAGAACTAGAAACCAAGAAGGATGGAAGCCCAAACATGACATTTGAAGCTGCAGAACCAGAAACCAAGAAGGATGGAAGCCCAAACATAACATTTGAAGCCCCTCTACCGCCAGCCAATGCATCCATATATCTTTCACAATCAGCTCTTTCCGATTTTGATGAGAGTTTGTATCCTCAGTGCTTGGCGTCTTCTACACCAATGGTGAGCATTAAAATGTTCGGCTTTGAGAAAAAGAGAGAGCCAGGCCAGATCCTAGCAGCGCAGAAAAAACTTTATGGGAAAACACCTACTGAATCGTCAAACACCATCAAACCGTCAAACATCATTGGTGATCGTAAAACATTCTTCAAGAAACCCACAGCTAAAAACCCTTCCTCCAAAATTTCCTCTGAGTTGTTGAGACGTAATCCACCAGCGGCGGCAACAGGCCTGCTGGTAAAACGACAGAGACCAGACGGCGAGGCTGCGAAAAGTTCTGCTGCTCCAAAGGACCAGGAGGTAAAACATTGGGCGCTGCTGAGTTTATGAAACAATTTTGTTGTTTTTGATTTGATAACTTTACTCAACTTTATGGATGTATCTTTATATGTCTGTGGTCCTTTGTTTTCCAGAAAAACTCAAGTTTGTACAACCTGCGATCTTTAGGTGAGCAGTGATGCTTCTTCTCAGAAATCCTTCTGCAGATTGAAATATTTTATTCACATCTGGTTTGCATTTGCTTTTATCCCCCTATACTTATGCATTTATAATACATTGTTTTCTAAAATGGTCTGTCATTGCCCTAACAGAATTGCTGAATGATAAATTGACCCAGAAATTATTGCGATAAGCCAAAAATATTGTCATTGTGAGACCATTTTTAAGTAAAATGGTGTAAATTCGCCCTCTCAAAGACTAAATCACACTGGAGCTGAAAGAGATTTTAAATACCACAAATAAAATGCAATAATCAAAAACAATGATAAATAAAAAAAAAAAAACAAACACGCAACCAAAACCTTAAATAAAATGGATTATGATGTCTGTGCAAACAAAATTACCCTTCAGAAAATATGTATCAGAATGGAAATTAGCAAGCTCCTCTTAAGTTATCAAGTAATTAATTAATTGCTCATTGTGACAGATACATCAGTGTAAATTTAGGTATGATGCAAATTAGATCCTCCAGGCACTTAAGGAATAAAGCAAACTTGCAATTAATGCTGCTACTTTTCATAGAGGACTTTGAAATTAAATTATTTTACTAATCTGGCTCTCTGAAGGTAAGAGTTGCACCATATTTTAGTTTTTTTTTTTTTGAATATATATATGCACTGCATCTTAAGGATTACAATTTAAAAACGTAATATAGAAATTATTGTCTTCATTCTCCTTTACAATTACATTCCACGTTGTGTCGGTCCATAACTTTCCAATAAAATACACAGATGTTTTTGGGGCTAATGTGCAAAAATGTTCCTCTGCTCCATTTGCAGCCTCCAAGCTGCCGCCGTCCTCTGGCTTGCAGAGACCTCAGGTGAGCGGCATTCCCGTCGGCTTACAGAGGGCGACCCTGAGTCTGCGAGCAGCTTCCTGCCCAAGCACAGAAAAACCAAGTGGACCTGCAGGTTTGTTCACACCTGGTCAGGCTGCACGCTCCGCTTTGCTTAAAACCCAAACAAAAATACGCAGCACTCTGATGGCAGGTAAAGAAACCTGCATCTTTTCTAATACATGAATCAACTGTTTGATTTTCTAAAAATTTTAATGCCTTTTTTTTTCTTTTACTAGCTTGCAGTTTTTTACACTTCTTTGAATATTTCTTCTTCTTTTTTCCTTAAAATCTTTTATATTTAACCTAAACAGTTTAGTTGTAACCAACTTCCATTCTAAATGTACAAAAATTGGTTTTCATAATGTTAGTCTAAATATTATTTTAGAAATTGATTATCCTATACTCTGACAATCAAATAAACATTTTTTATTTAACCTGTAAAGCTTTTTTATACAATATTATAAGTACTTTAAAAATGTAAGTTAGTAATCCAATTATTTTTAGGAATAAAGTGGACATTTATTGCCTAAAATACAATAATATAAAATGCTCCTTTGGTGAATTTGAGCCAGATGAAGCTGAAACTGTCCAACCTGATGAGTTTTGGGTTAAGGATTTTGACAAACAAAGATGTTTTTACACTATTATGCAAAATGTATTTGTTTTTTACCCTTTTGGCTTAATTACTATGCTTGTTTTGTGCTTTTTTTTCAGCTATTAGTTTTTTTATGGGGGGTTTAAACTCCAATTATTTCAGTATCTGATTAATCCAATTAATCGTTTCAGCAAGCTCTCTGAATACACATGAAACACTGAACTCACTGTTGAAGTTTCTTTCCTGTCTAATTAGTCTGTTTATTCCTCGTTTAGCCGCTAACTCCCTCACTAAGATGGCACCAGGAAAGAGGCATCCTTTGGCTAAAGGAGACGTTTTTCCTGTGTCAAAGAGGAAGAAAACGGGTAAATATGGAAGCAAAGCTGCAGGATGTTGTGATATTTATGCAAATGTTGTGTAAAAGTGCCACACCTGGTGTTTTACACAAATCTAGATAAAAATGTGTTGCGTCATCTTTAACAAATAAAAAGTTATTCCTATTTTTAAAGTGCATTAAACTACTTTGTTAGTACAACAATAAGTAACATTTATTCTTACTGTTTCAGTCTGGATTTAGAGGAAGTCAGTGTTTCGGCTGTTTTACAATTTTCCGGAAGTTTGTTGCAGATTTATGGCGCAAAGAAACCGCAAAAAAACCAAATTAAATCTTGTATTCACAAATCTTGATTACAGTTGTTGGGGAAACTAATTTCCACATTCTTGCTGAAGAACTGAAGCTGATAAACGAGTAAAAGTTATTCTCACGAATCCTTTTAGATACCAACACAACTGAAGCTCCTGTAGCCGTCGGCGACGCCACGAGCGGGGTAAAGATGGGAAAACAGCCCACAGCCGGCCACAGATCTGCTGCCCCTGATAAATCCTCCAGAACTGGTAACTTGGTTCTGATGATAACAAGCAGCAACATACAATAGATTTAATAATCTGAGCTGTTTCTCACGTGTTTCTCTTCGCCAACTTTCAGATGCTGCATCTGCAAAAACTGCAGCATCACATGATGTCACCAGTAGGGGGAGGGGCTTAAAGCCGCCGGCAGCCAATCCCAGAGCTAACCATGTTAAACCACAAAGCCAGGGTAAAATGACCAAGATATGGTTTTATTTATTTATGGATAACTCCTGATTCATTGTCACATGTTCACTCCATGTTAAGAATGTGAACATTTCTGTTTGGATTTCATTTCAGTTTCTTAATGTCAGCTGGTGATGGTGAAGCAAACACTGTAAAATAAAACCAGACAATCGATTTAGTTATTTGGAGTGACATGGATGGTTTGGTAAACTTGTTAGCTTGTTATTTATGCTATAGTTATCTGAATACCTCTTAACACGTTATGCTAACATATAACGTTAGCATACCTGTTGTTGCCTTTATTCTATTTTAATTGCCTTTCAAGATAACATGTCTGTTCTTGGTGTTGGATTTTATCAAATAAATTTTCCTCAAAAATGTGACTTATACTCTGGAAAATACGGTAGCTATTAAAATGAGGTAAAAACAAGAGCAGAGTTCCATCAGACGTCTGATCTATTGACATTCATCGCACGTCGACTGCAATATTCTGAGAACTCTGCAAAGTTGATTGTGGAAAATGTAACTAATTTTAAGAATGAGTGGAAATTGTGAACTTTCCTAAAAATCAAATTATCAGCATCCTCTACTAAATCACTACTCCGAATTCATTAATGTGAGGGATTTTCTGACAGAAAGACATTTTTTTATTTGTTTCCTTTCTCTTGACTCCAGGTTGTACCAAATGTGAACATCTGTCGCAAGAAATAGAAAGGTTAAAAGAAGGTAACAAGTTATTTTACTCTGCATTTTATGTTAACCCTGTTGGAGATCAAAAACATTTTCGTAAGTTAATCAACTATCTTAAATACTCATTTGTTTTAAATGTTTATTCATTCAGGGATTTCTTCTGTTTTTTCCCTACAGTGCTTCGCAAGCATAAAATACCACTGAACGGCTGAAGATTTCCATAATTTTAAAAAAATAACGAAAGTTTTTCAACTTCTTGTTGCTTTTGATTAAATGTGAATTTATAAAATAAACAAGAATAAATTTCTATGATTAACTGAAGGACATGATGTCTGTTTTTTAAACAGTTAAAGGATTTACAATGTCTTAATTTTTTCTTGTAAGTGAAGTATGCATCTGCAACTTTTCCTTATCAAATTGAATATTTATCCATAACATTGTGCTGATCTTTGTTTTGAGAACTCAAGATAATCTTCCATGTATTATGAACACTAAAGTGTTGACTTCATAGGAAAGAACAATACATACTTGCAGTATTAGGCCAACTCAGACCTTTCTGTACTTATAGAAATTAAAAATGGCTAATTTAAAAATAAAGAGCATTGTTTTCAGGTTTGAAAGTTCTTGTTTGATTTTTTTTTTCTTTTTTTTTTTAATGATTAAGGATAAATCATTAACATTTTCTTATTTACATCACGTTTCCATCACTGGAATCGTATAAACTAAGTCTAAATTATTTATTTTTCTAGACATAGCGTATGTATAAATCAAAAATATGGGATGTTAAAAATAGTTGATTTTTTTTATTTTTATTTGAGTTGTCTTGCCGATTTCAAAAGCATCTAATTCATATTTGAACTTCTTTAAAAATGAATCGGTACTTAAATTAAGTTTTCTTAAACTCTTAATATGATAGATCATGTTTTTTAATTTTTTTTATTGAATTTTAGTTTCTAAATCGAATGTATTTGCATTAAATAATATGAAGGTTGCTTTTTATTTTGTATTCTTTTTATTTCATTTATTTGGTACGAGCATCATTGTTGTCCGTCCTCCTAACCAGTTGGTGGCGGTAATGCGCCACTTCGTTGTCATCTACCAAAATATAACTCCGCGAAGAAGAAACTCGAGGAAAGAAGAAGGAAACGCTGGGTCTTAGTTTCATTTTCAGGAAGTGTTTTCTGCAATGGACAGGTAAGAGTTTCACAGTCGAGAGGAATTATGACCTCATAGTAAATGCTTTTGTGTTTATTTGCTTTTTGTTCTTGAAAGTTTAACTCCCCCTGCGTCGAGCAACAATACATATAATAAATAAAACGTGATCTAAAGAAAAATCCAACCTTTTTAAAATGATTTTAGGTGGATTAAATACAATATGGCTGGTTTGAAGGCCTCCTGGTCTAAAGAGTGAAACAGTTGCGACATCAAGATGCTTGATTTATTCTTTTTTTAAACAATATATTCATAGGAAACGCCATCATGGTGTCTTGTTGCAGATTTATTTAAAATCCTGAGCTGGAAAAGCAGAAAATATTGAATAAATTCACTTTAAAAACGTCAACGAACCCAGATAGACAACAAAATGTCAACAAAAGTAAGTATTTATAGTCCCACTGTGTCTGGGAACACAGTGGGACTATTTACATTTATGTACTAATGCCATTTAGTTGTTTCACAATTATGGTATTTGCATTTTTCAAATAAATGTAATTTATTTCAATAAAATGACAATTTGCAAGTAAATTTAATTTTTTTTTCTGTCTGAAGACACTATTTCTAAATCAGGAAAAAGCAGTGTCTTTCTAACTTTTACTTTTTAATTTTGATTATCTTCAAAATTAAAAAGTAATTTAAAAATAAAAAAATAAAACTTTTTATTTTCACTTTGGTGAAAATAAGCAAAAGTATTGGTGCCTTTTCTCAAGGACAACTTGTTTGATATCTACTGTTGTCGATTGACTTTGCAGGTTCATCTAACCCTCTGTCTTTGGAATTATAGTTAATTTTAAATAGACAAAATAAAGTTTGTTTTTATAAGGATAATTTTGAGGAATTAACGACCCTGAAGTTGGTTTCCGATTTGGGAATTGCCCTTTATTGAGCTTTATTGAACAATCACAAATCAATTAAAGCTTTTATAAATCATAGTCTGTTAGCACGAATCTGTAAATAAAACGAGAGACAGTCCTGAATAATTGTGCTCCTCTCGTGTCACGTATCAAATTTATGGTCCAGCAACCCACCTGAAATATAACCTGGAGTGTTTAATCTTTCTGTGTCTGCAGGCTTGAAGCTGCTACAGTGGAGCATTACGAGGCAGCCATGGTCCTCAGTGGTGCAGGCGATGCTCTGGGTTACAGGGGCGGGATCTGGGAGTTTAATTATTCTGGACCAGAGATCCACCAGGTCAGTGCTCTTAAAACCTTTAAGAACCCGGGACTAGGTACTTATGGACCATTATAACCAGCAGCCTAATACTTTTAGGTACGGATGCAAACAATTAATCAACTCTATGTTAATTGTGGATTAATTCCCCCTTTTTTTTTAGGTTAAAGTCCTTTTACGTCTGCTTTTAGTGTTGTAGTTTGTCTGCCATCCTTAATTGAGCGGAGCCATTGATGCAGAATCAAAGATGGAGTGAGTTTGGTTTGGGAAGGAATTTATGCTTTATGCGGTTCCTTTTTTAAATATAAACACAGACAAACTCCTTAAATAACCACATTAAAGCCTCATTCAGTCGATCTGCATGAGGAAGTAATGCCAAGTTCATAAATTACTGATGAGCTACGAGGATGTAACGACAGAAAAGAGGAGGATGCAGAAAACGTGTAGCATGATAGAGGAAAGGGTTGATTTTGAGGACCAACGGTCTATTAGGGTCAATGTATAAAAGGAAAAAGAGTAAATCTCCACCAAAACCTAAAACTTCTGGGATTCTTTTCAGAAATTAGTTTCTTAAAAGAGAAACTTCTGAACTCCAAAAGTCAAAAATTTGCTTGAAATACTCTAAATGTTCAGATTAATTTCAGAACTTTTCTAGAAAAAAACTTCAAAAATACTTTATTGACCCCGAAAGGAAATAAAATGCTGTAACTCATTAATTTAGGTTCTTCAAAGAGTTATCCTGCAGTGGTCTGTGCTACACCGAGTCTGAAAAAGCTTCTGACTGAAGACGTTGTGCTCTTCCAAGACAGACTCATGAAGAGGATGATCAGAGTTTGACTTAGGAAAAGTACAGAGGTTCCCAAAACAGAAACCTTTACATCCGCACTTAATGTAAACCTGGAAAACTCAGAAAAATACATAAAGTTTCATTTGGATTTGTGCCAAGTGAATCAGAAAATACTTCAGGAAGTTGATGACAGGTTCTTCTGGTTATTTTTCTCATCTTTAGGAGCTGCAGGGGCTGGGTGGGTTGAAAAAAATCACTGTCCAGCTTCCTGATTGGCCGGTGAGCGACGACACAGTCCTGCACCTTGCAACAGCAGAAGCTCTGATAACAGGTGGGTCATCAGAAAACCCTTTCTTCTTCTAGATCTTCAGCTAAATGTAATTTAACCTTTGCCTGGATTAGATTTTTTTGCCCTATTAGCACTCTGCTTAACAGAACAATGGATACTGGAAACTGAACTTAACCTTTTCTCTGATAATGTTGACTTTGTGTGCAGATAATTAAATATTTTTAAAGGGAACCTATTATGCAAAATTCACCTGTTGCATGTGTTTATAGTTTAAAAAATAAGTTCATGTTTTTGGTGTCTGGAAAATGAGTCGCTTCAGGAATTTCCCGAATGGAATGTCATTTGATTTCCGTCACCTAGCAACCCCCACAGAGTTCCGGTCGTCACCTAGCAACCCCCACAGAGTTCCGGTCGTCACCTAGCAACCCCCACAGAGTTCCGGTCGTCACCTAGCAACCCCCACAGAGTTCTGGTTGTCACCTAGCAACCCCCACAGAGTTCCGGTCGTCACCTAGCAACCCGAACTGAGCTCCAGCACATTTGATCAGCTGATTTTACCGCTGAATGGCTGATGGAAAAGACTATTGTTTTGTTGTCGGCTTATCATGTAGAAACCACTTGCTGCATTCTTGTTGGTTGTGTAGGTGGCTCTACTTCTGCTTTTCAAGGATCTAAAGTTCTATGGTTACACATCTGTTTGCAGCCATTTTCAAATGCGAATGTAAAAACCTTTCGTTTGGCAGCGTGGCCAACATCAGGCATTAGATCAGGAACTTAAAATAGGCAGAAGTGAGGAAACTAAAATCGAATTATCTACAAACGATTTTGTGTAAAAAAATGTAGTGAACATGTTTTGCGTAGCATAATAGGTCACCTATACTGATTTCAAATTGAGCAAATGTTTGTATTTCTTGCAGGAAAGACTGACGAGAAGCTTCTGGATGAAGCGGCTTTTTGTTATGTGAAGGGGATGAAAGACAT
Organism: Poeciliopsis prolifica; assembly: GCF_027474105.1. Classification (NCBI taxonomy): domain Eukaryota; kingdom Metazoa; phylum Chordata; class Actinopteri; order Cyprinodontiformes; family Poeciliidae; genus Poeciliopsis; species Poeciliopsis prolifica. The sequence goes on from NW_026562424.1 coordinate 3,257,752, forward strand.
GAGTGGAAGGGCTCCTGGAAATACCACTGTTTTTAGTAGGTTTTAATTATGAAATGACATCATGTCCTCTTGTAGTCGGGATATTTAGAACTGAATGTACTCTTAGATGTTACCAGACTGAAGCCTGGACAGGAAGGGGGCTACAGAGTGCCATATAACAACCGGGGTGCCGGCTGTGGAGCGGCCATGAGGGCCATGTGCATCGGCATGAGGTAAGACTAATCTCTGGGATTAGTAATCTCTGAAGAGTTTGGTGTCTAAAGTCTTCCAATGTGGGATAATTAGGCAAGTGGATGTCTGGTTTTGACAAAATATTTAAGGTTTTATGCCAGAATTGAAGCAGAATTGTGCAAGAAAAGTGATTTTCCATCCCTGAAAAGGCTCTGATTTGTGTTAGGTGTTTTTCTGTTTAAAGTCTTTGAAAGTGTTCGATATTCAACCTGTATAAATGTATAAAGTGCAAACCAATGTTTGTTTAAAAGACCAGAAATGTTCATACTCCTAATAAAAAGACAAAAAAAATGTCTCTGTGTGTAAAATTAAATTAGACCTTTCTTGTTTTATTTATTTTGAATTTCCAAATATTTTTTTCTATTTGCTAAATGTAGAAAATGTAGTGAGAACATTTTTTTTATTTTCAGATTTCTTTGTATGTTGTCATTTACTTAAACACAATCTGTTGGGATTCTTTGATGTAGTTATTCCTACTATGACTTATTGAGCTAATTGAAATAAAGGTTGGCTTATATTTATATGTTAAACAACATTATTGAAGTTGCTGGATGTTTTTACATTAAATTAGTGTTTTGTTCTCAGACCAGTAAAGTGTTTAGTTATATTTTAGTCGACCTTTTCCCTGCTGTAGAATGTCCATAGTATCACAAGACATTATTAACAACCGTGAATTAAATCTGTATTTTTTTTGGTTCACTTTTTTTTTTTTTTTTTATCTTCAAAATGCTGCTGGAAAAGTCTTAAAACTCACCTTGAAAATGCTTGAATTTTACTGTGGAAAAAGTGTAGAAATTAGCGTTTCTGTCGTTTTTGAAGTCGCACTGCAGCCACTTCAAAATGTTTTTAGGTTCACTTCCTTCACCAATAAACCCTGATTCTGCCTCATTTTACAATCCAGGTATCCAAACCCCGACCAGCTGTCTTCTCTGGTGTTTGTGGCCGTGGAGACGGGCAGGATGACTCACCATCACCCAATCGGTTTCCTGGGATCCGTTGCGTCGGCGCTTTTCGCCTCCTACGCCATCCAGCGGCGGCCGCTTGAATCCTGGGGCGTGGGTCTGCTGGAAGAGGCCTGCCCCATAGCCAAGAAGGTTATTACAGACAGCGGCTTCGCTGTGGAGGAGAATTTGAAGGAGTGGGATTCTTTCTCTAAGCACTGGAAGAGGTACGAGCTGCTGAATTCAGTTTTCTATTGTGAGGTTGTGCTGTTGTTCCATTCAACTAATAATGTCCAATAGAGGGCGCCACAGGTCATCCTTAAGGGGAGCTAGCTGGTAAAAGATGGCGGAGGAATACTAGGACAGTAGAGAAACGGTCCAAACAAAGTCCGGTGTGGGATGTAAAATGCACTTCATTTAGCTCTTTTCTGAAATATAAACTCTTGACAGGCTCCTTAAGTTGATTTGAAATATAAATACCGGACAAACTTCTCAAGTTTCACCTTAACGCCGCTTATTTTGCTGCAAAGGCATAAAAAAAGTTTAAGGTGCGACGCAGACAAATTGATTGAAAAAGTCATTAAATGTCTCACTTTATGGGGCAATAAATGTTTCAAATATTTTATTCTTTTAACATTTTTATTTTTCTATTCAGGAACCTAAGAGGTTCCTGTTCTGTTAAGTTTTATAATTATGTTTAAATTTAATATTTTTTTGTTTATTTGGTCAGAATGGAATAAAAGAAAGGAATATACTAAACAAAACAAAAAAAATCTGTATATTATGTAAAATTGAGCCAATCATGTTATGGAAAAATGGTTGAACTTGGTACTAGAGAAAACACTACAAGAAAAAGTGGCTGCTGATGAAGTAAATGAGAATAATCCATTTCAGATTAATTCATTAATCCATAATTTGCATCCCAAGTTTGAATATAATTGATTCTTAATTGGGTTGAGCTTTTCCCTCTGACCTCAGGTACCTGGATCTGCGGGGAATCTCTGACGGAAAGGGGCCGGTGACCTGGCCTGACCCCTACGGTGTGGCTGAGAGGGATGAGGCCTATAAGAGCTTCAGTCTGCGTGGCTGGGGGGGATCCTGTGGCCATGATGCTCCCATGATAGCACTGGATGCCTTACTGGGAGCCGGTTCAGACTGGGAGGAGCTGATGAACAGAGCTGCTTTCCATGGAGGTCAGTGGTTCAAACAAGAAATGTCTCCTTGGGTTGTGCTGTGGTGGCGCAGGGGGTTAGCTCGCCCCACGTTTGGAGGCTTCAGTCCTCGATGCGGACGTTGCGGGTTCAACTCCCGGTCCCGGCGACCCTTGCCGCATGTCTTCCCCCCTCTCCTCGCCCTCTTTCCTGTCTGCCTAAAATACGAGCCACCGCAAAAACTCTTTGGAGAAAAACATGTTATTAAAAAAAAAAGAAATATCTCTTTTGTGTACATGCATGTTTCTGCCTCTAACACCGTCAGATTTTTACATTATTTCATATGAAGACATAAGGGTGATTTCAATTTGTTTTTACACCGTTGTGGTTTTGTCCAGGTGACAACGACAGCACGGCAGTGATCGCCTGCTGCTGCTGGGGTCTTCTCTACGGCACCAAAGGGGTTCCTAAATGCAACTACTCCAAACTGGAGTACCGGGATCGTCTGGAGCTCTGCGCTAAGCAGCTTTACGCTTTGTCTCACTAAAAACACGTTTCTATTCCATCTCTATTTTCGGTGCCTTAAATCAGCACTTAGGAGGTAGCAAATCTGAAGTCTATAAAAATGTATACAATATAAAAATACTAAATGCATATTTATGCTCCAAACATGCGTGCATGATTAGGTATAGGTAATATGTTACATAAATCAAAGTTCTGCATATGAAGAAATGTGCCACAACCACTATAAAAAAACACACCACTGTTATTTTCCTCTGGATTCATAGATGAGTTCAGATGTTTGAAGCAGAAACCAGAATCACTTAAATTGTGATCAGCTCAGTCAGAATCTTCCAGTGTTTACGTATTGCTCCACCAGAGGGCGCTGAGCTGTGATGAGAAATGAAACGCCAGATATTGATGGTGCCTTTTATGAAACTGTTGTTCTGTTTTCACTCTTTGCTGTCCTGAGAAACCCAGGAAGAGGATTACAGCATGAATGTTTGAAATAATGTTTAATATGTTACATTTCACATATGTTTTTATGATGGTTAAATTCAATTTAAAGAAAGAATTTGGGACCTAGCAAACCGGGACCCTTGAAAGCTCACTCTGACTGTAATGACTCATTGTCAGGAAGTGACCGATTGTGTTTTAAAAACTGTAAATATAAACACTTAAATATAAACACTTGAACAAAGACCACTAATATTTAATCTGCACTAAATATTTTTTGTTTAAAAATACTTTCAAATAAGCAATTCACTTTAAAAAAATTTGTTAAATATATAGTTTCATTCTTCAAAATTTTGTTGGATTTTCCAGCTCTACAATATATTAACAATTGAAAATTTAGTCCTAACTAATTTCGATCAGTAATATAATTTATAGCAAAAATCTACCTTAGAAATAAAATGTATGGAAATGACCTGAATATTGACATTATTTTTTTAAATAATTTCACTCTGCTGCTATTACCTTTTTCATCATGTTGATGCTGCTTTCTACTCTTGTTGCTTTGATACTGCTGATTTTTTTTTAATACTATTTCTTTCACTACACCAAGAGATGCTCGTGACTTTTAAACCAACAATTATGTATTCACTCTGATACTGTATCTGTGGTAAAATCACCTTCATTCGTCTTGATATAAGCTCAGAAACAGCTGGAAATGAATCATGAAGAACGTTGTTATCCTGTGGTGAATCGACTGTTTTACTGCATCAACCAAATGGCTGTGAAAATATCCGTAGGTCGGATTAACTAAACCTTTCAAAATGGCTGCCATGTTGGCTCTGATGAATGAAAGACAGGAATGTATAAAAGCTACATGTGTTTACAAGATGGAAGAAACCACTTTTGTATTTTTTTGTTCTATGCAAATAAACTAAATTCAACTCCTTTGCCATTAAGCTGAACTCAGATTCTCTTTGCTTATCACCCATTTACATGCAGATTATTACAGTGACCTTGAATGGAGAAGCCCCCAAAAATTGCTTTAAAGTAAGAGTAGCACTACATCCAACATATTTTTACTCAAAAGTAAAAAGTAGCTGTAAAAGAAATTACTCAAAAGTATTAGGTTAAAAGCTACTCAAATAACTGATTAAACAACTGTTTAATATTGAGAAATTACATAATTGACAGACCAAAATGTGAACATTTGGATAATTCATATTAATTACAAAATAAAAATCTGGAAAAATAAATATCTTTATATCAAACTTTAAAAACTAGCTGAAGGTGTGCGTTTGTGTCAGGTGACATTATGGTTAAAACAAACTTGTTTGTCATTCTGTAGAGTTACAGATTCTGTAGGGTAAACAGTATTGATACCTTATAATAAAATTACCCAAGTCAAAGTAATAATATCCCTAAAAGTAAAGTTTCCCAAAAAAGTTACTCAAGTAAATGTAACTGGTTCCAAACTGTTGATTGTGGAGATTACATCTTGGCGTGTTTTACTATTGTTTGCTAAACTAATAAAATCGTTTGCCGCTTGGTGGCAGTATAACCCAGAAAACCCACTGTCGGTGAGAATGTAGATCTGCAGTTGCCCCATCCCAATGTTGTGTAGATCTACAGTAAGCTCCCTTTTCCTGACGCGAAGCACCCGGCGAGGTTGCCGCACACGTTTTCCGTGGCCCTACTTCAGCAAACCTGGATTTTTTTACCTTTCAACGAGAACAAACACACTATATCAACATCTTCAAAACGACATAAGTACGTTCGGTCGCGAATGCAATAACAGTCGTGTATTTTGCTAGCTTGAAAGGATGCTGTAAATTCACTGGAGAATCGCAAGGCCTAATATTTTCACCGTAGTCTGATAGCATTAGCTTGCTAGCCGCGCCACAATAACGGCGAGCATTCAGCATAATTAAAAATGCTCTTTGCTTGGTATTTAATTGTGGAATTCATTTACAAGATGTTGTTTGTGATAATGTGTACATCTTAAGTGAAAATACAATCTACATTTGGCTAAATTAGCTCCATATGTTAAAGTCTACGTTGCATTACTGGCAGTTAGCATGTAGCTAGCTAGTTGCTAACTGCTAATGTAGCTCCTGCCTCAGACGACTGGAAACGCAATTTATTCTACAAATTAATGATGTAACATTTATCAAAAGACGATTTATGGCAATAAAGCCAGGCTGCATAACGGACATAAAAATTAAGTTTCAAACTAAAGCTAGTTGGTTACTGAAAGGCTTGATAAAGTTGCTAACGGTAAGATTAGTTGTTTTTAACGCCTGAATGGTTCAGTCTGAGATGTTTTATTTGAGTCAGGTTGCTGTTTGGTATCATGGTATTAAAACGCTTATGTTAATGATATTTAAAATAAAAACTTCATTTTACAGTTTGACTACCACTTTACTGATTCACTGCATAGTTTGGATTACTTTTTAAAGTTATAAAAGAAGCAAAAATCCTCCTATTTTGTTCTGATTAAAGAATAACTCACACCCATATAAATTTGAAAAATTCAGTCATCAATGTTGCAGTTTTCCAGCAGAGGATGTTCACTTGTTATTTGTAATTTTTAGCAAGTATCAGAAGAAATATAAATAAGGTTGAATGAATAATTTAACGCTTTTCTTTTGATAGTATGTTTTGCTTGTTTTCTGTGGAGTGGAGGTCCTTTTTCCATTTTTTCATAATTAATTTTATTTGTTGTTTTGTTTGTTTATTCTGGATATTTTAAATGTCATCCAGGTCCGGTGTTAAACATTCATTAGAATTAAAAGTTTACTGATCTTTGAGAATGTGTTCCTCCATTATATTACTTGAAAATATAGATATTGACTGTTCAGTACGTCGACTGACCTCTCTGCTGTGTTATGCATATCATTTCAGATTGACAGCTCCCTTTAGCAATGTCTCGTTTCTTCGCCACCGGGTCTGACAGCGAGTCAGAGGAATCGTCATCCGCCGATGAGATCACCCCTAAAGCGCCCGGGACGACCTTCAAGCAGTCAGTGCATCTCTCCGATTTGTCATTGCATCAAATCCACCTGTTGAGGTCTCACACAATAATGCTTCTTTTTCAGGTCACTGCTTCTTAGTGACGATGAGGAGGATACCAAACGAGTGGTGCGTAGCGCCAAAGACAAAAGGTGGGTGTGCTGTGCTTTTTAAACAGCCTCAAAATGGCAGAAGTCATCCACTAAGCTCATCAGAAATAATAATTTCCATTTAAATTTCAGGTTTGAAGAGTTAACCAACTTCATAAAGACGATCCGTAACGCCATGAAGATCCGTGACATGTCCAAATGTCTGGAGGAGTTTGAGCAGCTGTGTCGAGCCTTCCTGAAGAGCAAGAACATAGTGGACAAAGAAGGAGTTCCTCAATTCTACATCCGCCTGCTGGCTGACCTGGAGGACTACCTCAACCAGGTCGGCTGCCTCCGTTAATACCAAACCACAGTTGGACGTTTCTTTTACTAAATAAACGTTTCTTCTCTTCCTTGAAGCTCTGGGAGGACAAAGAGGGCAAGAAGAAGATGAACAAAAACAACGCGAAGGCCCTGAGCACCCTGCGCCAGAAGATCCGCAAATACAACAGAGACTTTGAAACTGAAATCGCTGCTTACAAGGAGGTACGGTGGAAATTAAAACATCAATGGTTGGGGTAAAAAAAAAAAAAAGAAACAACTGAACAGGAATAAAAATATTTCTTTCACTGTTCAGAACCCACAGGAGTCTGCAGATGAAGAGGAGGAGAAGGAGCAGGAGGATTCTGGTAAATGTTTCTGTCACGTTTTCAAGAAATGACCAAGATTGTGGAAAAGCTGCAGATTTTCTCAATTTTATTCGATTTGTAGGGAAAAATATTTGCACTTTTAAGGTTTTTAGATAAGCCTGTCGCAATAAATCAATTAATTAAAATTAACTAAATATTTTTTTGTTTTTTTCCTCACCTAAAACTGGATGGCAAAAGTTTTCAGTCTGGTGTTTTGGTCTCAACAAGCCTTTTTATTGAAGGACAGTTTAGTTTACAGAGACTTCATGATTCATTTTATTTGTTATATTCTTTATTTTTATTGGATATTTAAAATGTCTTCCAGTTCCAGTGTCAAACATTCACTAGAATTTAATATTATTGGTCTTTGAGAATGTGTTCTTGCATTATTATACTATTATATTACTTGAAACTGGTCTCAAAACTGATAAATAATAACAGTCATTTATCAGTTTGATAAATGTTATCATTTATCATTTCTGCATCCAGCAAAATTTGTCATCATGTCAGGCATAATTACAAGTGTTAAGATCTTCTCAAAAACTCTTTTTTTTTTTTTTTTTTTTTTTTTTTTTTCCCAGGCTCCTCGTCTGAGAGCGACGATGACGACGCCGGGGATGAAGTGTCGGCAAAATCTTTCCTGAAGAAAAAACCCGAAGGCCCTTCGGAAGCGAGCAAATTCCTCAAGTCTGCCAAGGGCTCTGGGGTGAGACGCATCGAGTTGTTTGACCACCTCAAATCCTTGGAAATGTTTGGATTTTAATCTGGTGTTTCCGAGGTGGATTTCTGTACAAAGTTCTTGAAAGTTCTTGATATTCAAACTGGACAGTTTGGCAGTAAAATCAATCTCAGGTTTGATTAAAAGCTTAAATATGAAAAATGTAATTTACAGTTGAAACCAGATATATTTTCTGTCTGAAGTTGAATCAAACTAAACTTTTGTTGTTTTAGGTCAGTTAGAATTACCAAAATTATTTCTGTTTGCTAAATTCCAGTAAAGTTACCAAGAACATTTTTTAGAGATTATAACTGTCTTTATATATTTCTGTTATTAATTAGCTTAATATGATCTGTTTGGGTTATTTCAATGTAATTAGTATTTATTATTCCTAATGACTTAATTATCTTTTGAAATAAAGGTTAGATAATAATTTATTTATATGTTAATAAATATTAAAATTGGGCCTTTTTTTAATTAATGTTTTGTTCTCAAACCAGTAAAGTGTGAGACACATTTCAAAACATAAAATCTATTTTAGTTTACCTAGAACGTAGAATACTATCATGACATTATGAAGAGCTGCAATAAATTAAATAATAATGAATTGAAATAGTTTAGTTTTTTTTTTTTTTTTTTTGTATTGCTTTTATCTCCAAAGTAAAAAAGTTTGAAAAGGTTTGAAAAGTTCTTGAATTTTCTTTGAGAAAAGTGTACAAACAAACTGCAAATGTTCCAACAGGATGAGTCGACTTCTAGTGATGAAGACGATGACGATGAAGACTGGAGCGGAGACACCGAGGAGAGCGGCAGCGAGAGCTCGGATGACGAGGAAGGGAAGAGCAAATCTCTGGCCACCGTTTTCCTCAAGAAGTAAGTCTGGAGTCCGACGGTCGACCGGCCCAAATCGCTCTGCAGCCAAACTAAAAGGGATGTTTACCGACCTCAGGGTGGCCGGTGCCGACAAAGCCAGCATTAAGAAGGGCGAGAAGAAGAAGAAGCAGAAGAAAGAGCGAGCTGGGGATCTGCAGGAGGGGGAGGGGGAGGGAGACGAAGACAGCTGGACGAAGGTTAAAGGAGGCATCCCTCTGGTCAAGGTAGAAATTCACATTTTGCATGTTTTTATTCTTCCATTTTGGTTTTAAAAAAATTAAAACACACATGCTGCACATTGTTAGGGAGTAAGTTAATGTGATTTTGGTGTCTGGAAAATGAGCCATTTCAAAAACCTCTGTAATGTTACATAGCAAAGTAGCAGGCACTATGCAGTTACCTAGCAACCACACCTGATTATAACTCGTTATTTAGAAACCCAAGCTGAGCTCCAGCATGTTTGGTCAGCTGGTTTTATGCTGAACAACCAGTGTTTTGTTGTTGTCTTACCTTCCAGAAACCTCTTGCTGCATTCTTACTGGTTGTGCAGGAGGCTCCACTTCTGCTTTTCAAAGATGCACGGTTGTATAATTGTGCATCTGGTTGCAGCCATTTTCAAATGTGTGTGTAAATGTTGAGTTGTTGCCTGGCCAGCAGCAGCTTCACTGGACTTATAGTGACAGACACTCGAGAACAGCTGATTCTGAAAGGAGCTCAGAACCGACCAGACTAAAGTCCAGTTATCTAAGAATGATTGTGTGCAAAAGAATCTAATGAACATAGACCAATCCCAACCTGTTAAAGGAAGCATAATGGATCACATTTAAGAGACGTGTCTCTAAAACAAAGCAAATGGTGTTTTTTTTTTGTTTTTGTTTTTTTTTATTCACCAGGAGAAACCAAAGATGTTTGCCAAAGGCACAGAGATCAACGTTCCTGTGGTGGTGAAGAAGCTCAATGAGATCCTGCAAGCAAGAGGCAAAAAGGGAACAGACAGGTAGGAGGAAATGGCTGCAGCAAACCTTTTCTTTAAAACGAGAGTTTCTCTAGTTTCCAACTTGTAAAAACCTGATTGAGCTCCTTCACAGTTTGTATTTTCCACTGACAGTAGCTTTATGATATTGTCTAACCACCGTAGTGAACAGATGAACAGCTCAGATTAATGTTGGCCTGTTTGGTCGTTCTTTCCTCGGACAGGGCTGCTCAGATCGAGCTGCTCCACGCTCTGGCAGCCATCGCTGCTGAGAATAATCTGGGCCAAGGCATCCTGGTCAAGATCAAGTTCAACATTATCGCCTCTCTGTACGATTACAACCCCAACCTGGCTGCTTTCATGAAGGTGAGCCTCTGCTTTCTAAACGATTTAACGTTACCAAAACGTAAAGAAAGCTTTTTAAAATGAATGGATCAGATTGTTCCAGAGTTCTGGTGAGTTTGAGGTTCAGGATGGGTTTTTTTGGTCGTCATGTTGCTCTGCAGGCCGACATGTGGAAGAAATGCCTGGATTGTATCGACGAGCTGCTGGACATCCTGTTTGAACACAACAACATCTTCATAGGGGAAAACATCGCAGAGGACAGCGAGAATCTGATCATCTCAGATCAGGTGACCTGAACGCTTTTCTAAGGTTTAGGAAAAAAACTCAGTTTCGAAATGAAAATATTTTTGTTACGAGTCACATGATCAACAACCGGATATTAATACCAGGAGAAAAAAGATGATTTATCACTACAGTTATTATTTTTAACTAAAACAAACAAGATAACAAATTGAGAAAACATTTTTACTAATGGAAATAATTAAAGCTCTAATTAATGGGGGAAAACTATAACTAGAAATATGTCATACCAAAATTATTGTGTCCTTCGTTTTTGTGTTTGAGTTTATTTATTAGCCTTTCAGATTGTTGTGAAATTAAATTTTCCGCTTATTTATTTTTTCCCCACACAAACCATTTGCATAAGCTGTCAGCAAATTACTGAGCTCCATAAATTACGTCCTGGCGGTAGTTACGCCCAAAAGTTGGAAGAAAATACCAGAGAGAGTTTGTACTTCATTAATAATTAAATATTCAATGAAAATACAATAATGGAGAATTTTTTTCTTACTTTAGATGGAATATAAACACAGATTAGTTCACATTTGTATTGAATACGCCATTTTTTTGTTATTTTTTCCTCCTTCCTGTCACCGGTGCAACCTTGAATGTCTTTAGTTGAACTAAAGTTTGCAGTGTGTTGTTTCCGTCCATCAGCCTTTCAGGGTGCGCGGGTGTGTCCTGACGCTGGTGGAGAGGATGGACGAAGAGTTCACCAAGATCATGCAGAACACCGACCCTCATTCACAAGGTACAGAACGGCAATATGATTTTTGCTGTGTCTGTAACTTTTCTTTGTAAATCCACAAAGAAAAGTTACAGAACCTGTTTCTCTTACTTTCTCTCTGCTTGTGCAGAGTACGTGGACAACCTGAAAGACGAAGGTCGGGTTTGCGGCATCATCGATCGGCTGCTGTCCTACTTGGAGAACAAAGGATCCACAGAGGAGATCTGCCGCGTCTACCTGCGGAGAATCATGCACACCTACTACAAGTTCGACTACAAAGCCCACCGCCGCAGCCTGGGCCTGCAGGGAGAAACCAAGGTGAGGCAAGGTCACAGTGTGTGGAGGGAAGAACTAAACTGTCCCAGGAAGCAAAACGTAATAACAGCAGAATCAATTTAGAAAAACCTTTCTTCTCCTTTGGCCTCTTTTTAAATTACAATTGTGTTTACAGACTTTAATATAAATTTTATTTGCAGTTTTGTTTATTTATTTGTTCCCAAAATCACTTTTGACAAAAAAAGAAGGAAAAAAGACCAACAAAATGGCCGTTATTTTATGAAAGTTACAATATTTAAAGTGTCTTCCATTGTTAAATGTTGATCTTTTAGAATTTGTATTGTCATTATATTTCATTTTGTTAGCAATAAAATGTCCCAGAAATTGCAGTAAATGATGATATTGTTCCATTTTTAAGTAATAAATTACTTTTACCTGTTATAGTGCATCTTATACTTTCTCTAATTGAATGATAATGTTTTCAGTTTTCAAGTAATATAATGATAGTGTTATATTAATCAAAGAGCACATTCTCAGATTTACATTTAAATTCTAATGAATGGAACTGGAAGACTTTTTAATTATCCAAAATAAATAAACAAAACAACAAATAAACTAAACTGAAGTTCTTCAAAAAATGTCTGGTTGAGACGAAGCTCCAGACTGAAGATTTTTATCATCCAGTTTTTGGTAGAAAGAGAAAAACAAGAAATCATTCAAATTAAATTGATTGAGTTTGTTTTAATTGATTCTGCGGTTCCCCCAGAGCAGAATGACGTTTTTTTTTTAATGATGTTTAGTCGGAGCAGGACCAGGAGGAGAGCGAAGGCGAGGACAGCGCCGTCATCATGGACCGCCTCTGCAAGTTCATCTACGCCAAGGACCGCACCGACCGCATCCGGACCTGCGCCATCCTGTGCCACATCTACCACCACGCCCTGCACTCGCGCTGGTACCAGGCCCGCGACCTGATGCTCATGAGCCACCTGCAGGACAACATCCAGCACGCCGACCCCCCGTCGGTGTTCCTCTCAAGACCACCGGAGACTCAGCCTGAGGAGACCGGGAGTAATCGGGTTTTTGTTCCGTTTTCCCCATGAAGATCCTGTACAACAGAACCATGGTCCAGCTGGGCATCTGCGCCTTCAGACAGGGGATGATTAAAGATGCCCACAATGCTCTGCTGGACATCCAGTCGTCGGGCCGAGCCAAGGAGCTGCTGGGGCAGGGGCTGCTGATGAGGAACATGCAGGAGAGGAACGCTGAGCAGGAGAAGATTGAGAAGAGAAGACAGGTAAGAGACGAGGAGAACGCGTTCACACCGGCGCCGTTCAGTCGCCTTTAATACAACTCCAATCCGGTTCCCTAGAAAGTTTGAATAATTAATCAAACTGTAAAAAAAAAGCTTTGGTCTTTCTACAAAGTCTAGTTCAGTTTGTGAACGCCAAACAAACCGGAGTCCGCTCCAAAAACATGACGTGGCTACAGCGCAGGGGATTCTGGGTAAATTCAACCAAAACAAAGCGCTAGAAGGAGAAATTACTTTTAGAAATCCTACAACTGCAGAAATCTGATGCCACTTCATTTTTGTTGACATTTTGTGAAGGAAGTTGCACTCGGTGTCATCTTCAGAGGTTTATGTGTCGTTTTCTTCAGTGGTTCATAATGCAGCGCTCCCACAGGCGAGGAGGGGAACAGGCCTTTCACAGATGTCACCTTTTGATTGCAGGTTCCTTTCCACATGCACATCAACCTGGAGCTGCTGGAGTGTGTGTACCTGGTGTCGGCCATGTTGCTGGAAATCCCCTACATGGCGGCTCACGAGTTCGACGCCCGCCGCAGGATGATCAGCAAGCAGTTCCACCACCAGCTCCGAGTGGGCGAGAGACAGCCGCTGCTGGGTACGAAACAATCCTCCCTCTGTCAGGGATTCATCTCACTCTGGAAGCAGAGACGATGAACTTTAACCTTTCGGACCCCCAGGACCTCCGGAAAGCATGAGGGAACATGTGGTGGCAGCCAGCAAGGCCATGAAGATGGGCGACTGGCGCACCTGCCACTCGTTCATCATCAACGAGAAGATGAACAGTAAAGTGTGGGACTTGTTTCCTGAGACGCAGCGAGTCCGAGAGATGCTCGTCAGGTAACTCCTCTCTCCTAATCCGTGGTTTCAGACAATAAAACAGTTTCTGAAAACATGCACAGTCTTTTTGATATGGGCAGATGCCCAGGGTGACATCAGAAAGGGGTGGCACAACCAGGATCTTTAAAATAAATTGTATTTGTTGTATCTAACCTACATGAGTTGTCCCATATACAAGTTTGCTACCATTTGTATGAATTTGTAGTGGGATAAGTTTCCCTTTGACCTGCAAATTAGATCATTTCTTGCATTTTAATTGGTTGAAGGGCTTTGCTAAGGACACCTGCAGGAGCAAGGATATTTGTATTTCAAGCTTACAAAGTCGGGCATATTGATAATTCATAGTGTGATTAATCTGATTAAATGTTTTTAATGAAACGACTGCTCCAATTTTGCACCTAATGTTCATAAAACCGTTTTGTAGGAAGATCCAGGAGGAATCCCTGAGGACGTATCTGTTCACCTACAGCAGCGTGTACGACTCCATCAGGTAAACACATCGTGTACAGATAAATCAACTTTATTGATTTATCAAATATGTTGTTTTGGATGGTTGACTTTTGGAAGATCTGGATTTTTTATTTCCCAACGTCTTGAGTTTTTTATAGCTCAGAGTGATGTCAGCGCGCTGAGAGCCGCCATTTTGTGACGATATTCTCTTAATTAAACTAAGATCATTGTATCCTGGTCCTAATAATCCGTCATGTGACTCAAAGATTGAAATCCAAAAATATTTTCTTTAAAAAAAAATTCTAGAAAGAAAAACAAGAAAAGAAATTGCTTAAAGTTGGATTTGATATGAAATCCAAGGTATTTTTATTCATTTATTTGAAAGGATCTCAGAAAACAGAAGAACTATTCTGTGTTTCGTCTGTGAAAGCAATCTGATTAATTTACAAACTGACATCTAGATTATATTAGAAGACATTTAGATTAGCAAAAAATAATATATTAAATGTTTTATGTTCATTGTTTGTTTCTGTGATCTGCAGCATGGAGACTCTGTCTGAGATGTTTGAACTGGATATCCCAACAGTCCACAGTATTATCAGCAAAATGATCATTAATGAGGAACTGATGGTTCGTTTTAATCTTCCTATAAGCATAAAAAAAATCTTAGTATTGAGCCAATGAATTCGAATGTTAATTGCTGAAGGCGTTAAGAGGTTTTTGCACGGATCTCCACAGGCGTCGCTGGACCAGCCCACGCAGACGGTGGTGATGCACCGCACAGAGCCCACCTCCCTGCAGAACATGGCTCTGCAGCTGGCAGAGAAACTGGGCAGCCTGGTGGAGAACAACGAGCGAATTTTCGACCTGAAGCAGGGCGTCTACGGAGGATACTTCAACAGAGGTGACCCGGATTTAATCCTGTTGTTTTTAATAAAATGGGACAAATTCTGATCTGAGCTGATATGGAAGAATCGCCTTAGATTGAGAAAGATCTGGAAAAACCAGATGATGTTTGAACTCCCAGATGGAAGTTAACTTTAAAGGAGTTTTTAGTGTACGTATTTAAGAGTTAGTTTCCTGTGTAAGGAAATCTATTTTAATTTGTAACGTTGGTTCAGGGCAGGGATGCCAAAACGTTTTGCAAAGGGGATCAAAGTAAACAAGGGCTATTAAAATATAATTTGTTGTCTTAATGAACAATCTAAACCTCAAATTTTCAAATTCAGATTTATTTGTAAAGTTACAACATGATGTAATGTTAATGTACCCAAATTAACTGAAAAAACTAATTTTAATCTGTTTTCTCCTTTTTCAGTTGTTAAAATCAACCTAAAATTGAATCAAATTAAAATCACACAATTTTTACAAAATCACAATAAAATTGAAAGAAGCAAATCAAAACTATTCTATTATCAAAACAAAGTGCAGAATATTTGAATGAAACATACCAGTCTGATTTCTATACAGATATCATCAGCAAGTACTTCTGAAAAAATTAATATCTTTGTTTTGTTTTTTCAGATCAGAAAGGTGGATATCAGCAGAAGCAGTCATACCAGAGAGGTATATATATATTAAGTTGCTCCTCCTTGCATATATTTTGAATATGGTTTTCTGATTATAATTTTTAAATTTTGACCTTTTAACAGATCAGAAAGGCGGCTACCAGCAGAAGCAGGGCGGCTACCAGCGAGGAGGCTACAGGAATCAAAACCAGAGCAACTACTGAACTTAGAAATTGTGCTGGGATTTTTTTTTTGTCACTTTTTCCACATGGAGTTGTTTTCATTCCACAACAACCGCCAATGGAAAAGTGCTTTCAGTTTCTCCTGAATCTGCTGAAACATTTACAGCTCTGAAATGTTTCAGCATCGCCACCGTTCAGCACCGAACCATGAAGATTTTCTCCTCTAGCAAAGCAGCGTGGTCAGTTAGAAAATGTTAACTATTATTTACTAAACCGTAATAAAGAAAAAAACAATAAACACAGTCTTGTTTGTTTATTCAGAAAAACAAAGCAAAAAACTGGGTTTTAAATTTCTTGAACCAAACCAACTTATAGCTAAAACATGGATCTGCACAGCTAAATATAATAATTTACAGTTTGAGGTTAACATTTGTGTCTAATTATAAACCAACACAGAGTGAGCCTAATAGAATAATTGAAAATATGACAGCTCAATTGCCTACAATGTTTTAAAAAATAGGACTTTTGCTATTAGGCTAACAAAATTATAAATACACTGCCAGTCATTCTGTAATCTGGGCCAAACTGTGGTTCTCCAGATTCCACAGGGCCACAGAAAATATTTTTAAAAATTGCTGTGTGCTTATATATTATTTTATCACTCAAATTAAGTCAGTTCTTGTTTGTATAAATTACTTGGGTGCTAAATATAATTTTAAAATGCACCCAGTGAGTGCAGAGAACAGTACTTTGAAATGTATTGATAAAACTGGTAATTTTATTAATAATTTTTGTCACAACTGGCCCTGTGGTTCATGATTTATGGCCAAAATAAAAATGAGTTTGACGCCCCTGGGAAGGCGAACAAATGTTTCAATTCCTCAGATTCTACCTGAAGCTTATATTGCCTATTTGTATGGTAATAGTTTCAAAGTGATTGGAGCAAAAAAATGCATTTTAATAAGAATTAAAACTACACTAAGCAAAGCACAAACATTGAGGGAAATAAGCCGGAAGTTTCTTAAAGTTTCAAATGATTGTTGTTTTCCTTATTGGAATGGATTATTAGCAGCAGTTTACACCAGTTAAGTCCTCCTGGTTTGTCCTGTTTTCAGATTCTGTTGGTTTTCTGTCATTAGCTGCCACCCCTCATGCTCCGCCTCATCCTGTGTCTGAGCTCCTGCCTGAGCAGGTCTCTTTCTTTGCGAATGCCCTGCAGTACGGTGCGGTTCTCCTGGGCCCGGCGCACCAGATAGGGCAGCGTGTCTTCCACTGAGCCGTACGGCACCGACTTGTAGACAGAGTAACCTTCCTTTGCTGGCCAAAAGAAAAACAACAGTCAAAGTCAGTGATGCTCTTCTGAACAGCATGAAGGAAATGAGAGTTCATCTCACCCAGCGTCAGGGAGACGTGATCACACATCCCCAGTAGCTGGCCGAAACACACTGAGCCTCCATCTTTTTCTATCCCCAACTCCTCCATCCTACAGTAAAAATACCCAATGTTCATTTTAAACACTCAAACTTTAAATATTCTTGTCCTGTGCAGTCATGAGAAAAGATCAGGATTCTCCACCACAGCCTGGGAGTTATTCTAGCATATTCGAACCTATGAATGTTTAAAGATCTTATGCTTCCTTGAACAGGTTAAGGTAGGTTTATGCTCAAAAGAAAACATGCTAATTTTTTTTTGCACATAATTATTGGATTAGATTTTAGTCTGCTTAGTTCTGCCTATTTTGAGCTCCTTTCAGAAAGAGCTGCTGCTGGAGACGCCCCCCAAATCAACACTTACACTCTCACATGCTGCACACAGATGCACAATTATACAACCATGCATCTTTGAAAAGCAGAAGCGGAGCATCCAGTACAATCAGTAAGAATTCAGCCAACAACTAAACACTTGTTTTTTCTAGAAGCCATTGTACAGCGCATACAGCAATAAAACCAGCTGACCAAACATGCTGGACCTCAGCTTGGGTTGCTGGTGACAGCACAATGCTCGTCGATTGTAACTTTTTTATACACCAAAAACGTTTGAATAGTGTTTTTTTAAGTGGTTGGGTTGTTTTTTAGAAGCAGTTGAGACCTAAATGTAAGTACACAAATGTCCAAAATTTGCATATTAGATCCCCTTTAACATATCTTGTCTTCATCATGATGTTCGATTAAATATCGATATATTCCTTTTAAGTTCATCATTTGACTCTTAAGTTTTTTAAAGCTTTTATGTGTTTCAGCTAGTTTAAAACTCAGTAAGCTTTCAAAAACTAATACATTTTGTTTTCTAAACAGAAGAGTGACCCTTCATTCTCTCTTTCTTTAAATCCTTAATTCATTTTCCTTTAAATAACCCTGTAAAGTATTTTTTACGTCCTTACCTTGCAGCAGCTCGTCTCACAGACTCCTCATTGTGAGTGGCCACGATGATCCTGTAGCGGTCCGGTTTCTGTGCTATGGCTTCCATCATCACGTCCAGGCAGCTGTTATAACTGTTGTCACAAGAAGTCATAACATTTTACGGTTTTATTTCTCTCTCTGCTGCGAAAACCTTTTAACTAATGAAGAATTTGAAATTGATCACTCTTTTGTCATAGCAAATTCAGCTGAGACAAGTTTTAGATTTCGCAACAGCTGAACTCTGACAGAGGACTAAAAAATAAATCACAATAATTATAACTGCATACGTTGATCGTTTAAATACGAACTGCAACCGTAATACGCATTAAGACAAACAGTAAAACAAGTTTTAATAAGAGGCTTTGGACAAGAATGGCTCTTTGGGTTATGAGGACAGAAAGTTCGTTCAAAAGAAAAAAATGTTTGCATTCAACTGAAATAAAGTTTTGGAACTGAAAAACATATGAACCAAATAAAAAATTGTACCTGAAAAGTTTTCACATCTTTTTATGTTTCCTTTTTCAATTTAAAACCTTTTTTTAAGTTTCAAAATATTTTTTCAGTTTCAGTTTTTATTTTATTTAAACAAACATTATGCCCTCATTGTTGCTCCATAGCACACCCTGGGTTTATATGTTAGCTTCCCATTTTATTTTAAATACTTTGGTCTTTTCTGAACTTTCCCTGAATAATTTTAGGTCATATTCCAAAGAAAGATCCATTGTATTATTAAAAACTATGAAGGAAATGTAGATTTGGACTCATTATTTTGTGCATTAAAGCGAGTTTGGTTCAATCTATTGGTTAAATGTTTTACAGGTAATTAATCCATGGCACAAATGTTTCTTCCAGGCTGTCCTTTTGGGTTGACATTTTGAAACTGAGATGGCGATTATAATTAAAGTGCATCTTTAGATTTTCATTATTTGCTGTGCATCCAACCTCTTGTTGGTCTCTTCCCAGCTCGGGTGAATGGGGTCCACCCGGCACTCCTTCTCTGCCAGCTTTCGCTCTTTGTCCATGTATGCACCTCGTACCAGTTTGACTCCCAAACAGAAACCTTCAGCCTGCGACAGATGGAGAGCCTCCAACAGCAGAGACCTGGAGTCCTGGTTGACAGACGGGACACTTGTCACATACCATCAGTGAATGTAAACAATAGAAATGTTCGTAGAAGTTACTGAACCGTCGATTTTGACAACTGCCTTTAGATAACACTGATAGGTGTTCCAGATCCAGGCGCCATCTTTGTTAAACTTCTTCATCAGTGCCATGGTGAGCAGAGTGAGAGCAGGGTTCATGTAGGTGTACTCTGCATCAACCAGCACTCTGACTTTGTTAACACTCGCCTAAAACAAATGACCAACATTTAACAATGATCTTTATTATTACAGCAACATCACAAAAATAAATCTTAAATATGGAATGCCATTTAAATATTTTTTTATTACTGTGAACAGTAGGAATATGGATGTGGGTGAATCCTAAAATAAGTCACTGTAGACAGGAAAACAGATACATTACAATACAGCAATGGCAACAATACATGTGTGCCAAATTGCCCATAAAACTACTTCTGACTGCAACTGCATTGTGAAATTGCAGCCATTAGAAATATATAAGTCTGGAAAGATTTACCTCTGCTATTTTGTTCAGTCTTTGCAGACCACACAAGAAGTGAGCTGCTTCTTTTTCCTCCAATCCAGGAAACGTTATCATCTAAAAGAACAGTATAAGTTATTTAAAATGCAAGTTATACTGTGGATGAAATTAGAAAAATACACTATCATCTACAGTACTCAGTGGACTGCTGGCTTACTTCTCCATCCATGGCTCGGACAAGGAGGCTCAGGTCGTATGATTGTTGTGCAATTAGGGTTGTGAGTTTGACCTTTGACATAAACAGTTTATTCTCAGTAGAAAGAGGTGAAGGATGTTCAGTAATAGATCAAAGGGGCAGAGAGACAGACTGATGGAAACGGAGGGCAACGATGCTGAGGCAATTAGCGTTGAGTCAGCAGAAACCATTAAGAGCAGTTGTTGACAACGCAAACACTTAACATGTGTTCTTATCTATTTTTCCTCATACGTGTAGGAATTCAAGGCTGCCAGTGTGTTGGCGGTAAGCCTAAAAAAAAAAATAAAATAAAGGAAAAATAAATGTTTTATCTTTTTGTGGAGGAAGGATCCTTACACACAGCTCCGGGCTGAGCAGAGCCGTGATCTTCAACTGCATCATCGGATCTGTGCTCCAGGCGTTGCTGTGGGACATCCGGACACATTCCAACATGGCCGCCATGTTGTCGTCATATCTCTTTTCTCTAGTGGGGGATAAAGCTTACTTAGAACTATGACATTCAACACACATCCAAATATTAAAGATAATGTCGAATTATTCATGTGTGTGTGTGTGTGTGTGTGTGTGTGTGTGTGTGTGTGTGTGTGTGTGTGTGTGTGTGTGTGTGTATGTGTATGTGTGTACTTGTCTTTAGTACCTGTCTTTAGTACCTGTTAAGAACCTTTTCTGGTACATTCACCCAGCCTCTGAAGACCATTGGCCGTAAGAGGACCAAAGTCTTTTTTAATGTTGTGGGTCAAGCTTAAAGGTTTCTGGTGTGAATTAAATTTTGGTTAAGCTTACATTTAAAAATATAGTGGGAATGGTTCGGGTTAGACATTAATGCAGTGACTAAAACAAATCTAAGTCAAAACCAAGTCTTAATATTTTCTTTTTATTCTGAAATTATTTATAGGTTTGCATATTTGCATGTACATATTTGTTTTTATTTTATTTCATTTATTAATTTTATAGCTAAATTACATGTAAGTTCACAGTTATAACTGTATTTATGTTACATATGATTATATTTGTATTTGCTAATATGCAACATTTTTTGATGGAGTAGCTTGTCGACAGATAAACAGTTTTCCCTCAGGGATAAATTCTGATTCTCTAATATGAGTAGAAATACAAAGTGAGAGATTAAATATGATTTACTACAGCAGAATTTCACTAAATTTATTTTTTAATGAAAAACTGTGCTTTGTGTCTATTTTAGGTTGACTAGATGCTGGAAGAGCAACAAAAATTGAGCTGACCAGCTGGCATTAGTAAAAATTATAGAGGGCAACATTTTTTTTCAGTGAGCTATTGGTGAGTGTAACATTAAAAATTGTATTTTCAGCTGTTGAAGACCAAGTTACGTGTGTATTTATTGCAGCCTTTCATGCTGTATTCATCAAAGCCTCAACTAAGGTTTTTAATACATTGATAAATAATTTAAATGTCTTTTACCGAGATTTTGTGTGATTCACCAAACCAAACTAAAATGTTTTTCAAAGTGGAAGGAAATGTATGTTTTCTCTAAGGAAAACATCTGATCTTAATGCAACACACTACCTCCATTGATAAAATATGATAGTGGGAATGCCATGCTTTGTGTTAGTAAATGCTTCAAAGTAGAAAAAAAATGTCTTATCTTTCCATATTACAATAACGCCCCAATTTATTTTGGTTTACATAATAAATTTGTGAAATATATTGAACTGTGTGATGTAATGTGACAAAATATGAAAAAGCTTCGAGGGTATGAATAATTTCTACAAAACTACGCAGGAATTAAAGGTCTACCCAATGCTCTCTCCGAGGTCTTCCTCAATCGGAACCGCCAACATGGGCCTCAGTCCCAGCAAGCTCATCTTTCGCATGGACTGAGAGATCTCTGTCTCATTTTCTCCGGCCACAAACTGTGCGTAGACGGTGGGCCGCAGCAGCAAAGAGAACCCTCTCCTCCCCAAGATGGTGCGTGCTGCTATCATCAGCTAAAAAAGATATAAATTATAACTGAATCAGGTTATTTTTATCCAACTAACTAAATATTTCTTTCATGTACCTTAAAATGTTATAATTTAGTAGCATTCATTATTAATTTCAAACCATAGTGGCTTGAAATTAAAAATCAATGAGGGAATAGTTTGTTGAAAAAACTAAATATCAGGATGAAACATTTGCACTTCAGTTGGAGGGATTCAGAAGCGAAATAATTGTTGTGAGGAGATACAACTGCGTTTTTCACTCTTCTAATAAAAAAATCATAATCATATGCTACAAATACATTAAGGTTTGATTATGATTGTTTATTTTCTTCTATGAGTTTTTCTACACTCAGTTGCAATTTCTTGGAGATATGTTTTAGAAAAACATGGAGGAAAGATGCTGTTTTGATTTTGATAATGCTGTATACATATAAAAAGTGAAGGTATAAGCTTTTGCTTAATTTTTTCAGGCTACACTTTGTGCTTTTGGCATTGACAGGAAATTTGTTTATTTATTTTTTTGTCTAGATTTTTTTCCTTTCTTTTGATTTTTTTATTTTGTTTTGTTTACTTGTGAAAATAATCATAATATTACAAAGACAAATTTGTAGGAGAATAAAGTCATGATAACATGAAAGTCATACTACAACTTTAGTCCCTATAACTTTATTGCCATAATTTTATTGATTTATTTATGAACGTATTTATTTATTTTCTTAGTACAATCCTAATACTGTGTCGTAGCTAAAAAGCAACCAAGTTACAAAAAACAAACTGTAAGAAAATCTAAAAAGAAGTGGGTTTATTAAGTGCCAAGGACAAGAAAGACAGGAAAGACTTCATAAAGCTTCAATCTCACCTTACCGCAGTTGTTGACCAGCACAGGGAAGGAACACATGCGGAAGACACCAAGAGCTCGGAGAAGTTCGCCCAGACTCTTCACTCTGAAGGCACTTGGATCCTCAAAGGCCAGGCTGACAGACAAAATCTCTGGTCGCTTCACAGCCACCATCCTGGAGGTGGTGGTACCAATGAGTCTCCGCGACAAGAGGCGAGGGAGGGCAGGGCAAAGGTTAGAGCACAGCATCGTCCCAGGAGAAGGTGTATTCATGTGTAGCTAGAAACCAGGTTATAGAAATATTTAATGTGTTTAGGGTTTGTAAATATATGTTACAGTGGAGAATATTCAATTTTAGACAGTTGTTTTTCTTTCCTGGTAAAAATCCTACAGGAGGAAGAAAAACACCTGCAAAAAACACAAAAGTTTTGAAATTTTACAAAACCAACGTTGGTATCCATTGACAAGCTCTATAGAAGCATAAAGGTAAGACAGCACACTACAAAACATAAAATCTTACCAGGTATTTTTGTCTAGTTTCAAGCAATTGATGAGAAAACTATCTTCTCAGTAATTCTTCAGCAAGATACTGGAGCTCATTATAAGAAATATTGACTTCAAGCAAGCTCCAGTATCTTGATAAAAAGTTATTTGTAAGTTAATTTTGTCTTATTTCAAGTGCATAAAGATATTTGCACTAGAAACTAAAAAAATAACTTTGTAAGAGTTTGTGTTTTACAGTGTGTCTATTTATTCAGCTCTCATCTAATTTTGTGAGACATATACTATAGTTTTGTTTAGTATTTTTCCGTCTATGAGTAATTTTTGGTAGGATTACTAAATACAACATCTTACCAAGTATATTTATCTAGTTTCTTGTGACTCTGACTCAAGTATTTATTAGGTACAAAAACCATCTCAAAAACTATTTTTTACAGCAGAATCAAATCTAATTCAAGAAAATTTTAAACTGAAGCAGAAAAGAAGAGAAAGTCTTACCATCTGTCCCATAAATGCCATTCAGATCACCTCAGTGATTAAAGCCGGTAGCTGCACTTTGAGGGTACGAGCGCAGGACTTTTGGGTTAATCAATGACTTTTGGGACATTTGAGTAAACATTTGGCATTGCCTCACAAAGCTTCACTTGGTTTGCAATCCACTGGACATAAATATAAAGCATTTTATGATATATATTTATCTACGCCGAGAGGTTTTGACATATTTGTGAAATATAAATGCATAACTGCATATTGCTATACTTTAAGAACTTTTCTAAATGTGTTTTATCCTTTTACATTTTGAACCAACAAATAATTCTGAAATTATTTTTTATTACATTGTTTTTCCCTATATTTGGAACATAGTTGCTCCCTTAATATTTTATTGTAAATTTAATTATAATCAAAAATATATATTTGGCACATATTGGAAACATCATACAATTAAACAATATTTATCACTTTTCAAAGCACCGCTTTTTGAAAGTGGCACAGAAGAAGGGAGAGGTTCATGTTGTTGGAGGCCGCACTGGGTGACATTCATGTCAGAATCGCCCCTGTTTAAAAACTATCGTAAACAGTTTTCTTTTGCATCTAGCAGTATGTAAAAATTGTTAAGTCCATACTTCATTGAAGAAGTTTATGTCTCAGAAATATTTGCTCAAATGTGACAAGTTTTTCTGTAAAAATTTAAATAGTCTTACAAATAAATATAAGGAAAGTTTCCATTTTATCACTGATGTGTTGGAGGTAAAATATGGTTTCTTCTAAAAGTATTTAGTACTTTTTGAAATTTAAGCAAAACTAGAATAGGTTAGATCATTCAAGGACTGTTGGATACAGCATGTACAGTGTAGCCGGACCATTCTGGTTTGTTTCTGCTTCTCTTTGTTTGTTTTTCACTTCAGAGGTTTGCAGCTGCAGGACTGGTTGGGTTGTTGTTCAACAAGATGCGTCAATGTGCAGCCAGGTGGTTTCTATGTGACGTTTTCCCACCTGGCTTCCAAATCTTATGTTATTAATAAAATTTTGACACAAAAATATACTTGTTAGTTTCTTAAGTTTTTTTTTCTTTGCACAATTAATTTAGACTTACAGAAAAATAGCAAAAAATTACTTATGTACAATTTAAGATATCAGAAAAGACAAAAAACAAAACAATTTAAATAAAAATATTTATTTCAAACCAAGGGGAAAAAATACAACATATGAAGTTCAAGTTTAACAACTTAAAAAATAGAAATAACTTGTTGAGCAAAGATAAAAGAAACAGCATTTTTTTTATATATGGAATTAAAATGTTTTAAAATCAGAATTAAATTTAAGTTGAGTTTTGGTCAGAATAACTTGCTCAGATTGTCTCACTTTGCCAAAAATTTGCTTGAAAAAATGTCATCACTGAGACATAGAAAAATTTATTACATAGAAAAATCTATCTAAATTTGACTTCAGCAACATTGAAATACATTAAAAACCTTTGTTCTCAGTAAAAACAGTGTTTAAACATGCCTTCTAAAATGATGCCTTTACTGTTTATGGGCATGCATATTTGCTACAAACATTTACCTGAAATTTAAGAAGTCATAATAAATAAAACATTTTCTGATGTAAGAATGGCCTGACTTGACAACTCAAGTCATTTTGTTTTTAATTTGACTTTTTTTTTCTCTTGATTTTAATATATTCTACTAGTAAAAATGCAACTCTTCTAATATTATAACTATATGTTGTAATTAAACACAGTTTTGCAGCCTTGCTCTAAATTTCCATTGTACAAATCACAAGAGGAAATTTGAAATAAAATCCACTTTTTGAAAATATTTTCTGTTTGTAATTTTTATTTTTTTTTTTTTTACAAAAGGAAGCAAGAAAAAAATAACCAGTTAAAATCGGATCTTGTATGAAATAAGTCTGAGATTTAAATTTTAAGCCATGTCGCCAAGTTATGTTCTCCTTTTTTCTGTCTACAATGGCTCTAAAATATTGTCATGCCAAGCTGTACTTCAAAGTATATGCAAATCATCATTATTATCACCAATATCAATCAGCTGAACAGTTTGGCAAAGTTTACGACTGCTTCTAGTCTATATATTGCTAAATTCCCTTAAAGCGCCTTGAAACCAAACACTAATTTAAAACACTGTTCTTGTGCTGATGTAGGACCCCTGGGAGCGAGGGTGGCTCTGCTGGTGCTGTCTGTAAAGATGCCTGAATGGTGCAGGGAGAGCGGAATGGGGGTCCTGATGCAGGCGGAGAGGATATGATGGGAAGGCGGGGTAAAGAGCTGGCGCAGGCGTGGAGGCCGGCTGAGGAATAAAAGCATGGCGGTGCAGTACCACCTCCGGGGGATAGGGGGCAGTCGCGAACTGAGCTTGGTGAGTCAAGTTGGGGAAATTCAAAGCAGAGCTCGGAGTTACGTTTGGAAATGAGAGCGTTTGAATTTGTTGGGGAAGAGACGGCAACGCAAAAGTGTTGCAGGAACCATTAGCAGGTAAAGTAGCTAAAGAATATTCAGGTTCTGCATTCATAGGGAGGATATTTGGATAAGTAAAAGCCGCAGAAGTGTGAGCTAGACGTCCATTACTTGCAGTAGCATCCGGTTCCCCCTGCTGCACCTGGGAGGGAGGAGATGTTTGTGGATTTGACGCACAGGTGAAATCAGCGGGAGTGTGGGGGGTGATTGCTTCCGGGATGAAGGCGATGTTGGCGGGGGAGGAAGAGGAGTCTGAAGGTGGAGGTGTGGGGAAACTGAAGGAGCTGGAGGGGTAATCCACAGGAGGGAAGGATGGAGGAGCAGAGAAGCCAGGGTCAAAGTTCGCTTCAGCCATGGCTTCTGAGCTGTGAAGGAGAAAATAAACAATTGATGCACTGTTTACATCTTTCTATGATGGTATTTCAGGGCCACACAGAAAAGGAGCAAATTTCCACCAAAAAACTGAAATTTTCTACAAAAAATTAGAAATTTTCTGAGTTTCAATAGAATCTACACCTTTTAAAATTCAGACATAGATATGTTTTTTCTATATATTTCTGAATCTCAGCAATTTACAAGTTTTCTAGAAAAGTTTTGGGAGTTTTTCTAGCAAATCAACTCAGAAATTTTATTTTTCTCTGGAAGATTTTAGAAGGTTTTTTGTGTGTGTGTGAAAATGTACTCCTTTTTTGTCTACAATGGCTCTAATTCGCCATCGTATCTTTCCCTATCCATTTCATAAGAGTTATTAACTCAAAGAAAATTGTTGCTTCTTCTCTCCTCCTTCTCTTAAGTTTTAAATTGTAAACGGGGCCTATTTTGTGTGATTTTATTCTTTCATTTGGGTCTCCACAGCTTCTTGTTAGGTTGCTTGGTAAAATGTGACTCAACATTTAGAAACGATTCATTTACCAGACATCAAAAACATTAACTTATTGTCAAAAAACTGCTGATTGTTTTTTTTTCACTTCTTTTTTTAAGCTGTTCTTAGAAGTAGTAGAAACCCAAACGGAAACATATTGTTCCAAAGATAACCAGCCTATTTCCTCACCTTTCAATCATATTGTGTGCTGCTTCGTTTTCCTGCGTTTCCTGCATCGTGACGCTGATATCTGACATCTGGGAGGTCATGAAGGTCTGGGTGAGGTCCAGTGCGGGCTCTGGGACGGGATAGGATCCTTCCTCGGGTCTGAACCCGCAGGAAGAGTCGGGCAGCGGAGGGAGCGAGGCGAGCGCCAGAACCTGCAGGTCCGAGCTGGAGGCTGCGGGCTCAGCGGCTTCACAGGGATCGCAGTTCACTTCACGGAAAACAGGAGTCAAAATAGAATCATCCATGTTTATTTCACACCAAAAACTGAATTAAAATGATAGTTCCTGTCATCTCTCTCACCAATATCCAGAGTCTCTGTTAGAGTGACCATCTTGCGTTTCTGTCTTGCGTCTCTTTGCCTGCAGAAGAAGGAAAAAAAGTGAAGTTTTGATCATTTACAATCAGGTTTTAAATTTTTAGGGGAATTTAGTGGTCGGTTACTTTTTGCTGTTCATGCCATCCTCTCGAAAGCCTTTAGCAAAAGGGTTGGAGTTGATCTTCAGCTCTGTGATCTGGAAAAAAATATTATTTTGACTCCTTTCCACAGATACTCTGAAGCTCCTTGCAAAAGTATTAATCATTTTTTACATTTTGTCAAAATAAAATTACAAAGTTTGATGGATTTCACTGGGATTTCTGTGACTGGCCAACAAAATGCATCAGTATCTGCTTTTACATTGACAATTAATCACACAATTAGACATTTCAAAAATAAATTTGCTTAATGGAAACAATTTAAAAAAATTTTTTTTTGATAAGTTTTTGCTGCTAAGATGAGATGATTTGCTTTGAACATATCAAAATTGGTTTATTTTGTTAACCTGAATGGAAGCAAGTGTTTTTGCATCACAAGAGTCACATGATCAACAACTGGATGTTGCCACTGGTGGAAACCAAGAAGAAGAAGACAGGAAGTTGCAGGAGGATTTTGGCGCTGCATATTTTTAATGACTCATCTTGTATACAAACTAACTCACATGTGATTTTAGTTTAATTTATTTGTTGGAAATGCCAAAATTGGGAAATTGTGTTTTTTCTACAGCAAATACAATAATAGGATTTCAAACTTTTTGCAATAGAAAATATGACAAGTGTTGAATGCATTTGTTTTCATGCTTGTACTCCAACACCAAGTTTAATTAAAAAGAAAAAAAAAAGCCGCACCTTGCTGTTCTGGTAAGCTGTGACTGTGATGAACTGGGTCTCGGGGAAAACGAAGGTGTGCTGTCCTCCACCCCACCGCAACATGTCTCTGGCTTCCATCACATGGACTCTGGGCTGGTAGCGATGCAGCGAGTGCAGGATTATCTTGAAGCAAAACCAAAACAAGATTCGCTAAAAACATCACAATCTATGTTGCCACGACGTGTTGTAGACAGAACAAGTTAGCAAATTTCTACCAAAAGACAAAAAATTTTGAGATTTAAAATTTTGTAGAAAAAACAAGAGCATTTCTGCATTTGAAATGTTGAGAATTTGCATTAAAAGAACAAAATGAGATCAAGAAATTTTCTTGCAAAAACAGGAAATTTTCTAAGATTAAAGTCAAAAAAATTTGCTAGAAAAATTGAAACCTGCCCTCAACATGTCAAAAATTTGGTAGAAAAAAACTCAAATTGTAAGGTTAAACTTGAATCTTACCAACAAAACTTGAGGATTTTTGACTTTTGAATCTATTAAAAAAAAAATTAATCTAAAATTTTGAATTTTCTCTTGCAAATTTTTGACTTTTTGAGCTGTTTCTGGAAAGTTTTTTAGATGAATTAATGTAACTGATTTCTGTGTTTCTTGGCAGAAATGTATTTCTCCTCCTCCTCTTTCTCTGCTTACAAGCAGCCGTAACACGCTGTCGTGCGCTGCAGCCAGTACCGCAGCCCATACCGCAGCATGCACCGCAGCCCGTACCGCAGCATGCACCGCAGCATGCACTCACATGTCCCTGTGCGTCCAGGGTGTTGTTGGTGAGCTTGGCGTAATGAAAGGAGATGGCGCGGCTCTGCCAGTGGGCACCGGTGGCGGGCGAGTCCGGGTGGATGAAGACCCGGTCGGGCAGCCTGGCCTCTGCCCCGCCGACGGCCTGCCAGCCGCCGCCTTGGAAGCGGTAGCGGGAGTTATCTGCCGGGACGACGTCCAGCAGGAGGATGTAGCGGAGAGACGGGTTCAAACCCGACAGTTTTAGTCTCAGGCCCGGAAACATCCGCCTGCAAAACCGAGAAATTACAGAAAATGTTTGGCGTCTTTTAGAACTGCAGGCAGATCCTGATTATCTCACTTATGGGAAAAATTACTTGTTAAAAGGAAATAATTTGTAAGTAGAACTGGCAATTTTTTTAAAATCAATTTCAAGGAATTATTAACTTTAAACAATCTCTTACATCTGATGAAAAGTTACTTCTAAGTTAGTTTGATTTTATTTGAAATGTTTCAAATATTTCCATGTGAAACTAAACCAAATACTTTGTAAAATTTATTCTTCTTTAAGGTACGTATCTTGCTCAATTGTTACTTTTTAAGATAGTTATCTATACTAGACTGAAAATACTTGGTAAGATCTTGTGTTTTTGCAGTGTATCAGTTATATAACATGCCGTGTTATTTATTTCTATTTATATATATATACACACATATGTGATTACCTGCTTTTGTACGTAATTTACACAAATGACATCTAATAGATTGTTTTTAATTTTTCTTTATTTCAAAATCTAAATCAAAATTCTTTAAAAAAAATGACAAATGGACTAAAAAGTGTTAGTTTTATTAAGCAGGTCAGAGAGCTCAATAAACAGCTCTTTACATTGTTACTAACAGAGTCTAGATGTTGTAACTTACTGACCTCTGAAGGCCTCAGAAGTTTGTTTGAGAACATAAAATACAAAAAAGTCATTTAAATGTGTTTTTAGTGTCTAAACATGTAATTTATAGTTGTGTGCAGAGGAGGCCGACCTGCCCTTCTTGGTGATGATCATCTCGGTTCCCACTGAGCTGAACTGTTTCCATAATGACGAGTTCTCCAGCTCCATCTTCACCTCGTCTTTTGGCCGTTTGGAGGACGACTCCCCGGCGCCCAGAAGCCTCGGCGCCGCGTCGCAAACGGGAGGAAACTGAGGTAAACGTCCAGGAGCTTCTCTGTCTGCAGAACAAAACTCGTCAGTTTCAGTGAGTGGATACATGATAAACGACTCAACATCCAGCTTCTCAGTCCTTCTAAATGTTTGAATTCTTCCTCTGGATGATAATATGTCCTGTTTTATGGAGCCAATTTTCTGAATTTAGAAGAACTTACCTGACTTGCATGAATCTCATGTTCTTTTATCTTTCCTCTTTTGAAGAGATGCTAATGCTGCAACATCTTAAAGTATTTTTCTCTTAATTTCTAGAACAGGCTATAATACAACTGACATAAGACAAACTAGCTTATAAATAACTTTAAAGCAATAAACAGGAGCTAGTCAATAAATCTTGGAAATTGATTAAAAGCTTAATACTACAACTTTTTCATCAATATTAAGGAATTATTGCAATAAAACAAGGTTGCTGGAAGATTACTTGTAAGTTAGTTTTCTCTAATTTAAAGTGCGATAAACATTACTGGAGTCTGAGAGGTGAGAAAATATGCAAAAAACACAAAATATCGCTACGTCTTTTTCTTTGTCTAGTTTCTAGAGAAAATTAGCGCACTTGAAATAAGACAGACCAAACTTACAGGAAGCTTTGCAGTAAGATGCAGCAGCTTGCTGTAAGTCAATAATTTCTTAATATTGATGAGAAAGTTCAAGTTCCACTGGTGCCGTTACCTAGCAACACCATCCGTTACCTAGCAACACCATCCGTTACCTAGCAACACCAGCCGTTACCTAGCAACCCCAGCTGTTTCCTAGCAACCCACTGGCAGATTATTTCAGGTGTAAGTAGAGAAACTCCTTTCATTGTTTATTTAATTTTAGGCTTCATGTCACACAGGACATTTCATATTACTGTTTTTAAATCGTTTCATGTTTAAACACTAATATTTTTATAAATATTTGTGTTTAGTATTTTTTTTACTTGTCAGGCTGCAAATAAACAATAAAGAAGAAAATATTAATTTACAAGTAAGAAAAAAGTTTTTCACAAAAGAAGTTATTTCTTACTTGTAAGTAAATTTTGTCTCATTTCAAGTGAAGTAAGATATTTCCATTAAAAACAGACCAAAAATACTTGGTAAGATTTTGTTTTTTGCAGTGTTCAGGTTGTACACGTTTCCATTTTTACACTGCAAAAACACAAAATCTTCAGATATTCTTTGTCTATTTTCTCATGTAACTAACTTACAAGTAACTTTGCGGCGCGATATACTATCTTATTTTAAGTAAATAGTTCCTTAATATTGTTGAAAAAGTTCCTGTCCCATTGGAAGATTATTGCACTTAAAACATTTTTTTCCTACATTATGTCATAAATGAAATAATCTGCGAGCAGAACTCGTAGTTATTCATAAATATTAAAGGATTATTTACTTAAAACAAGCTCTTTTATCTTGTAAGTTAGTTTTGTCTTATTTTAAGTGAAATAAAAAATTTTTTGCGTTAAAAACTAGACATAAATTCTTGGTAATATTTTGTGTTTTTGCAGTGTGAACAGCTTTCACACGCGTTCAGGCCCTCTCACCTCTGTAGAAGCAGTCTCCCATCCGTTGAGGTCCCACCGTCAGACCCGGGAACATCTCCACATTCAGCATTCTCCTTGTCCTTTTTTCTCACCTGTCCTCCTCATTTACTGCAAATAAACTCACTTCTTCACTTTTCTTTTCCTCTAAAAGAAGTTTCAGAGTTGTTAATTTTGCTTCTCGCTCGTCGTCAGTCTGCGTTTCTGTCCCTGG
This sequence comes from Poeciliopsis prolifica, assembly GCF_027474105.1. NCBI lineage: Eukaryota > Metazoa > Chordata > Actinopteri > Cyprinodontiformes > Poeciliidae > Poeciliopsis > Poeciliopsis prolifica. The sequence goes on from NW_026562424.1 coordinate 3,289,769, forward strand.
TCTTCGCTGTAAGAGCCTTCAGCCCCGGCCGGTTCGGTTAAATAGGTGTGTCGGACTTCACACCTTTGACCAAATGGTCCTATTTTCACTTGACTCCTCATTTCTCCTCCCTGTCCTCTAAACTTTATTTCTGCATCTGCTTGGCAAACGTAAACATTAATGGTCGTCATGGATTTAACTGGAAAAATCAGAGCTTTTTTGCGTATTTGTAAGTAAGTCAAACACAAGTGATATTACCAAGTATTTTTGTCGAGTTCCCAGTGCAAATATTTTAGTTCACTTGAAATAAGACAAAACTAACTAAAGTAAAATTTTAAGCTATAAATTGGAGTTTGTTTTGCGTTAAAATTTAGTGAATTATTGATTGAAAAGTTATTTACTTCACTTATTTGTACTTTTTCATCAATATTAAGGAATTATAGTCTTAGTTCCTGTAACTTGCTGATAAGTTACTTTTTAGTTCATTTTGTAATATTTCAAGTATACTAACATATTTGCATTAGAAACAAATCAAAAATACTTGGTAAGATTTTCTGTTTTTGCAGTGTAGTCGGGTCATGTCTGCAGTTTAAAAAAGATTTTTAAAAAAACTTACTTTAAATCTGAGTTTGAGACATTACGTCTGTTAATTTAAGATTGGAGAAATGCTTGAATTCAGAAACTAAAATATCTACAATATCCAAGATAGATTTCAGTCCAGAGTTTGACTAGGCCACTTTAAGGCTTCCTCTACTCCTCTGGTCTGTAGTCCTGCTGCTGAGTCAAAGCAACAGAGGAAAATTAAAGATTTAATCGCTGAGAGCAAAGTAGCCTCAAATCAGGTGATTTTTATTGTTAAATTATGACCTCTGACCTTAACTGGAGCAGTTTTTTGACCTTTGTGGTGAATCATCAATAAGCTTTTGGAATAATTTTGATGGATTTCGTTCTCTGGCGTCCCTTCAAAGACTGATTGATGCCAGTGTTTTTGTTTTTCTGCTTTAGATTTTGTTTTTCAGATCTTTCAGCCATAAAGGATATTAAAGATAATTATTATTTCTGCAGCTTTGCTAACAACCAGAACTTGGTTTGAACTGAAATTTTAGTGATATTGTCCATAATATCAGTAATAACTAGATTGGTTTACTAATTTAAATTTACTGAAGGAACTTTTTATAAAAATTTACTTTTAGGAGTACTTTTACTGTACTTTTTACTTTTACTTGAGGGATTTTATTATGAACATTTTCTTTTATGTGATTTTTTTTCTTTCTGTTATTTATATAAATTATTGTCATTTTTATCATAAAAATATAACAATTTTCATTTCATTTTATATTTCAATCCATCTGACGATGTAATTTTAAATATTAAATGATTGTTAATTTTATAATTTACTTTTATCAAATACTTTTTTGAGTAATTTTTTGGACAGATGCAAATATCTGTCCATTTTTTGCAAATGCAAATATCTTAGTTCATTCAAATTAAGACAAAACTAACTTATAAATAACTTCTGAGCAAGATATAGGAGCTTATTTTAAGGCAGTAATTCCTTCATACTGATTTTTTTTTAAACTAATTCCACTGGCAAATTATTCCACATATAATAAGACATTTTTTTCCATGTTATAAATAGAATAATCTGCCAATATTAAGGAATTGGTGACTTAAAATAAGCTCCTATATCTTACTTGGAATGTCGGTTTTAATTAATCAAAATGTCAGATTGGCTAAAATGAAACACAAGGCATTTGCTTAGCAGATATTTTACCTTATTTGAGGATCTTCAATAGACACTAAATCACACAAACTAATTTACAGTTTTGTTTTGTAGTTCTGTGTTGCACCTGAAGCAGCTGCTGTTTTATTCCAGATTATCCAGATTATGTGAAGCATTTCTCCAGGCAGGTGAGTCTGGTTGCAGTAATGGCGGCCGCCCCCTGCAGCTGCTTGATGACACGTTTCTTCCTCCCTGTTAAACTCCCTGCAGGGGGTCCGGCTCTGGATGCAGTTTGGCTCACAGCTGCAGTTTGGTCTCTAGATAAACATGAGTGTCTGCAGGTTTTTATACACGTCTGAGTTCAGGTGCATCTCCTGGATCCGGAGATCAAGACGTTATTTACATCGACCGGTTTCTGAATTATTTGGTTTTTTATGTCAAACCTGCTCAGTGTTATCTAATGCTGCTGATGTCATTTTTTTAAACTAATTTTGAGTTTTTGTTTTTAATTTCATCTCAGAATTTCATCACTCAAGAAGAAAACTCACCAAAATCTCAAAGCTTAATTTTGATTTTCATCCAGATTGAGCTGTAAAACCAGCTTCCTGTCTGTCACTGTGTGGGGCGATAATTATGTTTATTAATTACTAACAGCTGTTTCTGCCTAACGGGTAGAGCAACTTTTTGTCATTATAGCAACTTTTATTTTTTTTTCATCTTTAAGTGCTTTTTATGGTTCATATTTCACTTTCCTGCTAATGATATGACTACCTCTTAATAATTAAAATTCTTGTAATTTCTTTAGAAAAATAAGGAAGCAAGCAAAAAAATCTGAAATTTGATGTAATGTAAAAAAAATTATAATTTTACTTCTAAGCCGTATTAAAAGGAAGAGGATTTGGGCCACTGGAAAAATTTTTTTAATTTTTCTCTCATAATTCTGACTTTTGTCTCAGAATTTTTTTTTCCTCAGAATGAGTTCTGTTTTTTTTTGTTTTTTTTCTTAGTCCTTGCAATTTTATCTCTCATAATATCAGACATTTTTTGGAATTTGTCATTTTCTCTATTGGAATTATGACTTTTTTCTTGAATTTGCATTTTTTTCTCAATGTTCTGATTTTCTTTTCTCTCAAAGTTTCACTTTAATCTTCTGAAATCAAATTTCAGTGTTCTGAGGAAAAAAATTTTTGTATTTTTTCAGTACGGCTTAAAAGTTAAGTCCCATTTTTATACAGAACACCCAGTAACCAATTTTAATCATTTTTTTGTTCCTACTCCTCTCCTAATATTTCAGCAGCTTCTCCAGGCGTTGATGTTCAGACAGAACGCTGTTTCCTGGTTAGCAGGGGAAAGCAAACCAACAGGCCTCCTGCCAAGTCGCTTCCAGCCTCTGCTGCCGACATAAAACAGCGACAGCTGGAGTCGGTTTACACCAGCCAGCTCTACGTGTTGTTCTAGTTGCTGTTTTCCTTTGCCATTTGTGCTTGTCGTCGGGGATGAAAGCGAGCGCGGCTCGAGGGGAAGCGGAGGTGCGAACGTCAAGCCGAGGTCGAGGTCGTTCCACCTTGATGGGAGCGGCGAGGCGTTCGATGGCTCTTAATGTTTTTACGGACAGACAGGTGAAGCCGCTGATGAGGACTGTTAGTTTTGTTTGGGGGCAGCTGCAAACATCAGGATTAAGAGCCCAACACTTTTAACATGGATGTGTTAAATGGCTTGATGTCCACCTATGTTTGCTCTGAGGGGTTTAAAGGTCATTCTTTGAGGAATTTATGACGCATCCCAATCCGCTGTTTGTCGTTATTTGGTTCTAAATCCTCTGAGTCGAGCGCCGATTGAACCCTTCATGCAGAAATTACATTTCTGATTCCCTACTTTGCCACTGAACAAGCTTTTTAATCTGACCGGGATTACTTTTGGTCCTGTGCTCTATGTAATTACTTCCTTTTAGAGGAAATTTGTCAATCCAAGCTTTCACCTTCTAACCCCCCACACACTGTAAAAACACAAAATCTTACCAAGTATGTTTGGTCTAGTTTTCTAGTGCAGATATTCTATTACACTTAGAATAAGACAAAGATAATAAGTAACTTTTCAGCAAGATACTTTGTTTAAAATAAATTATTCCTGAATATTGATTTAAAAAAATACTGATTTTATTGGCAGATTATTTACACTTCACTCATAAAAAAAAAGTGTTATTATAAGTTTAAAAAATCTGAGAAGAATATTGAAGAAAGAAATTATTTGCTTTAGAAAGTCAACAAAACTACTTGGTAGGATTTAGTGTTTTTGCAGTGCATGAAGGCTGAAACCCCTCGGTGTTGGGATTATGTTTCCCTGTGTGTCAACCAGAAATAGATCCCCTCCTCACTCCATGCATTTAAATTACAAATTAAATCCTTTATCTTCAGCTCTCACTTGCAAGATGATGTTTTTTTTCTAACATGCATAAGCACTACTATAATCAAGATAATGTACTTTCCATCACAGCCTGTTTTTACAAAAAAAAAGCAGCCATTTTAAGTTCAGTTGACAACTTTTGTGTGTTTTATGATTCATTTATAACTCAGAGTCCTTCAGACGACCTCCAGCGGGTCTCTGTCAGCCTTGGACAGGACCACCGTCACGGCGTCGGGCAGCCGCACGGCGAGCCGCTCCCTGAACACGGCCAGGAAGCCGCGCTCGCTGTTGCTGTGGTCGCTCAGGATGACGCTGGTTCCCTTCGCCACTGCATCCAACACCTCATGGTGGGACATCTCACCTGGAAGATCAGGTTTCACTACTTATCGAGCAAACTTAGCTTAACAAAGGGAATCAACTGGTAAGGATGTGGAAAAAGTGTTAAAGGTGACCCAGTAGAGTTTCTTGAACAGGTTAGGATCAGTCTGTGGGCTAAACATGACATGTTCTTTATGTTTTTTGCACAAAATCATTATTACATCATGAGATTTTAATCTGGTCAGTTCTGCCAACTGAAGTCACTTTAAATCCAAATAATCTGCTGCTGGCCACGCCCCCCAACTTAACGCTTGCACTTCCCACGTGAAAATGGCTGCAAACAGTTGCGCAGTTTTACAACCGCACATCTTTGAAAAGCAGAAGTGGAGCCTCCTGCACAACTCAAAAGAAAGCAGCAAGTGGTTTCTGGTTGGTAAGTCGGCAACAAAACACTTATCTTTTCCAGCAGCCATTGTACAGCGCATGCCAAGGTAAAACCAAGTCAGTTTGGGTTGCTAGGTAACAAGATTTGGCTCTGCTGGGGTTGCTAGGTAACGGTGCCTGTCGAATGTGGCTTAATGCTGACACAGCTTGTTTTCCAGTTACTAAAAAGCTGGAAAACAAGCTTGCTTGTCGCCAAAAAAAACCTTGCTGAGTGTCTTTTGGGTTGTTTTAGAGGCAATAGGAACCCAAATGGAAAAACAGAAATAGCAAAATGGGTGGTTGCTACTTCAGACTCTAACCCATAACAGGAATTTTTTTTTTTTTTTGGTACACCCTTGTGTTAAATGAGTTTCATTTACATTCTTAGTTTATTTCCATCTTGTTCCTGTTTGTGTTGTATTGTCACCTGATGAAAAAGATGGGAAAATATGTACAAACTGGATTAATAACAGTTATTAATATTGGTCCAAATTTGTTAATTATTATGTCCCATTAACCATATAATTACAGAAATTGGAATTAGAAAAATAATCATTTTTTTTTCCAACAGTAGCAGAATATTAAAAGATTTGTGGACGTTTGTAATGACAAAGCAGCTTCAGTTTGTGGTTTCAAGATGAACTTTTCTCTACATCTCTCCTTGTTTGTCACAGTTTAAACATTTTATATACAGAAAGATCATTTTAAAGCTAGTTTTTTTTTCCACATCTGTACCAGAAGTTGCAGTAAATGTTGCCGTCTTGTTTCGGTTTGTTCAACTGTTTCCAGATTTACCTGTGATGAAGAGGTCGGCCTGGACGCCGCTCAGCACTGAGGCTCCGGAGCCGGCGCAAACCGCCGCAGTGCAGACCGAGGACTCTGAAATGAGCCACAACAATGACCCATTATTATTAATATTACTGTCTAAAAACGACTGATTTGTTAAAAATATGTTCTTCACAGAAGGTGAGTGCAAAACACAACATTCATGGCACGACAACATAAAAGCTGCATTTGAAAAACTACTTGACACAAGAATCTTCAGAACGCTACTTCATTTAAAAAGTGATTTATTTCACTAAACTACATGTAGAGACTAAATTTAATCATATTTGTTAATTTACTGATATAAACAGGGAAGAAAACAGTGAAAACATTTTAGTAAGTTTAACATTAACTGAAATTTATTGTAAGAAATTTGTCATAATTGATAAACGATACAATAAATGCCCACCAAAACCAAAAATCCAAAAAATTTTTAAAAATGGAGCAGCTAAACAGCTTTTATTTTATTTCCTTTCAAGTATAAATAAATATAAAATAATGGATTTTACATAGATTTCTAAAAGCAATAAATTAAATACTTTAATTTTCAGATTAATATTTTAAATTCATTTATTTCAGAGCGTTTTTCTTTGACGGTGAAAAATCCAGATGATGCTTTCTGTGCAGTAAAACTATATCTTTAACTCAACTAATAAAGATTTAAATGTTAGAAAATATGCTGATTAGTGACGTGTTTGTGTCCAGTTTTGCTCACCTTGTGTCCTGCCTGCTCCCAGAGCCAAACGGAGATTAGCTAATCCCAAATGGGACTTCATCTTCTGGATAGCTGTTGCCACTGTGACAGGCTGGTCCAAAACGCTGAGCCGTCCTTGGCCGTGGCCCGGCAGCGGAGCCTGCAGGCGACATCATAACTTTACTTCACTGCTGTAGAAAAATGTATTAAAATCCATAGTTTAATCTATAATTAAATAGTTGGGGTTAAAACAATCTAATTAATTGCGATTAATTTATTGTTGAAATAATCTTAAAACTGAATTTTACAGACTCAAAGTTAATTTGCTGAAAGAACAACACATTCAGAGCAGTAATTAAAGCGATTTTTGTACAAAAATATATATTTTTTTGCATTTAAGGTAAAAAATAAAGAAATTTGTCTGTAAATATGTTTTACCCAGAACTCCTCAAGTCACTTGATTCAATTTAATTTTTAAATCTCCTTTTGCTGTCCAACTATTAATCAGTTAATTTAAAAAATAACCAAATGATGAGCTCTACTCTGTATTCATAAGTCAACCAGAAATTAGTTCTGCAGCTAAATAATCTTTAGCTGCAGAACTAATAATTATGTGAAACTATAAAATTATACCTTCTCCAACTTGAGGATGCTGAGGGACTGGCAGGGAGCACTGTGCTTTAACAGTATCTGGACACTAGGGGTCAGTGCTGAGGCACTGCAGGTTAAGCTGACATGGATGCCGCTGCTGTCTGGTCTGTGGTGAAGCAAGAAACGTCTTTTATTTTCAATGCAATGACCTAAAATTTATAGTTTCTTTTGGTTTTAATTTGGTTTTTTGCAGCTTTGTTGGAACAAAATAACCAAATCCCCACAAAGTGAGTGATTTGTATCCAGTAGACTTAATCAAAGAGCTGACTTTTTAAATCTTGCGTCATGTAAAGCATGTAAACTGCAAATTCTTACCCACATATTACAGGATAGGTGTTTAATATTGACACTACCTGGTGCCTGAACACTGCAGTGCTGTTCCATCATCACTAGCCTTCAGCTCCTCCACAACAGCGTTCAGCTCCTCTGGACTCCTCACCATGAATTCCAGTTTGTGACTGTGGGAGTCGCCGCCGAGGGCCTGACTGAGCACAGACACCTGACCGCTGCCTGACAGACAAAGATGAGGGGGAAAAAAACCCAGCTTCAACGTATTTTCCTGGGATTTTCTTTGGTGTAGAACAGCAGCAACAAATGATGGAATTAACTGCAAAAACATGGATAATGCAAACAAATATAGATAAATGATACGGTCATCGAATGTCATAATATTTATAATGGTAATATTGGGTGCTCCAGACTCCCCCTAGTGGTCTGGAGCAGGTTTGCAGCATTTTACACTTCCTGCGTTTCCCGTTTGCGTAATTTTTTCCTGTGGTTGTCCGTTTTGTCTGCCTTCGCAGCAAATTTTTTGTGGTTGCATCAATTTTTTTCTTCTATTGTTGCAGAAATTTGGTTGCCATTGCAACCACTTAGTGGTTGCAGCAATTTTTCTGTGATAGCATTTTTTCCTGTGGCTGCAACAATTTGACTGATTTCAGCACTTTGTCTGCAGTTGCATCAATTTTGTCTGTCTGAATCTGATTCCTATCACAGTTTTTGTTGCTTGTCAGCTTTTACTTCCATTTTCTATGATTACAGCATTTCCCACTTGCAGCCTAGTCAAAGTCCAAACCTCAAGTGATATAAGAATATTGATATTTATTGATGCTGTCAAATAGTTTCTTTTAAAAAAAATTTTTTTTAATTACTCTTTTGTAAAAATCAACATATAATTTTACTTCACAACTCACAAAAACAAAACGAAGAAGCTTTGTGTCGTCTCACCCAGACCGCCAACCAGCCAGTCGTTCACCCCTCCCTTCATGCTGTCCCAGGATGTATGCGGAGAGAAGACCGCCATCCCGGCCTCAACGGCCCGGATGGCCAACCGCTGCTTCCAGTCTTTCTGAACCAGCCGCTTGATTGGCCGAAACAACGGCGGGTGATACGAGACGATGAGGTCACAGGTTAGGGCCTCCGCCTCGTCCATGACGCCGTCCGTCAGGTCGTTGGTCAGCAGGACGGTTTTGATTGGCCGAGGTTTGCTGGGCTCCACCAGCAGGCCGACGTTATCCCACGATTCAGCCAGAGACAGAGGAGCAAGCTGCTCCAGAACCTGCAGAACCTCCTTAAGCTCCATTGGGCTGGCAGAGACCGAGAGGCGGCGGGCGGAAGGAGAATGAACCGAGGAACGCAGAAGAAGACCTGAGGTCAGTCTGGTCTGAGTGGCGGATGAAGCTGAGGGAAAAAGAGCTGTAGTGTTAAAGTTTGAACGTTTACAGATTAAAAGTCTTCTGCTTTTCAGAAAGGAAAAAGTCCAAGAGAGATTTCTCCATCCTGGCAGCATCAGTGGAGATCTGTCAGGACAAAAAGAAAAGAAACACAAAACAGTTGTTATTTTAATAACACACAGTTCCAACAAGTCTGAACTGGAAGTGATCTGCGCAATCTTAGTAAGCAAACGCAACGCAATAAATAGCAGACTCATGGCTTGGAGACTAACAAAAAGAAAATATATGGACACAAATGTGCCAGAGAAAAATGCATGAACAAAATGGCTGCTGTCAAGATCGACTCCAATGAGAAGGAGAAGGAAAATATGTCACATGCGGATAAGCCGCCTCCAATCTCACCACAATATAGTGCAATTATGTATATATAAAAATTTTTAAAAATTTATATTTATTGCAATGTTTGGTTTATTTTACCTACAAAAACAAAACAAAAAAACATTTTAAAGAAAATAAATTCTGATTGTTTTGATTATAGGATGTGATTTACAAATCTTATCGCTGTACAAATGTGTTTGGTTGAAACCTTGTGGATTTGGGTCACTTTTAGCAAAGTTTAACAAATGGGTGTCTTCAAACCTGCTTTTGAGTAAAAGCTGCTAAATTATTGGGGTCACCTTTATTATTAAGTCAAATCAAAAAAGTGTGGTTAAATAAAGAAAAATAATGTGGGCTGTATCTAAAATTCTCACATTTATAAAGATTTTGTCTGAAAAATATTACCCTGATTTTTAATATATTTTTAAACCTACCTGCATCAACCTTTCAGCCAAATTGATTGTGGGGCCACAAAAAGTAACTCCAAGGGCCGCAAATGGCCCTCGGACCGTACTTTTACCACTCTGCTGTAAGTTTCACTTTTTTAAATTGAGTCACAAAGATGCAACATTTTAAAACGGCATTTACATTCAGCTAGTTTTATTCCACGCTTTCGGCATTACAACTTGTGGGTATTCCAGGGCGCGGAAGTTTAGTTTAATATTAGCATTAGCTGCTCTGACTGCTCATAGACAAGACGGTAGCAGCGGAGCTAAATGTAGCAGCGGAGCTAATGTTAGCATTTCCTTGGCAATTAACGGTGAGAGTCAAACTCTGCACATCGTCAAACAAACGCGAGCATAAATGGACTCACCTTACCCGGGTCTGCGTTTTAAACAAATCACGACTTCAGGAGCTACGTTGCTAAAATGATCTTAGTCGGAAAAGTGAAACAGAGCAGCACACTTTTAGTAGAAATCTCAAAATGTCCTTCCTCGGCTTCCGTTCAACATACCACGGTGCAAGTTGTGGTTGTAGTTTTTTTGTTCCCTATTTATAGATGGAACAGATTATAATTTCAGGGTTTTAATATACGGTGAAATAAAGAATGGCAAATCTTTATAAAGCAATTCATAACTTGTTTTGCATTTTAATTTTAAATGACTAAAGAAAATGAACTAGTTTTATTCCACGCTTTCGGAAAAAATAAATACATAATTCCAGCTGAGCCCAAAAGTATTTAATTGATTAATTCATTTCTAATCAATCAAACAGATCCAAATCAAGCAACATCAGTTAATAGTCAGACTTAAGAAGATACTAAACATATAAGATTACAATTTTTTTCACATACAATATTTTTATTATAAATATATAACATTTTTATTATAAATATATAAGAAAAATATTGTGTGATAAAATATTATGTTACTTAAGTACAATCTTATGTTTTTAAAGTAAGAAAATGATTAGCAGAGTAAATGTTTTTGAAATTAAAAGGAAGTTCTTTTTACTGAAATCTTTTAGAAATTACTTACTGCTTTGGTTTTAGAGTAATTAAATTCTAAAAATAAAAGGATCTTAAATTATTTAACCAACTTCTTCTATCATTAAAACAAAGAGGTTTATCTGGCTAGTGGAGGAAATTTAATCAACATTCTTTAGCCTTGGTATTACACAATACAGGTTATTTACAAGATTATGAAACAAACCTCCACATTAAACTAAACATAAAAAGACAAGATGAGCCATGCTGAGGTGAATCTGCATGGCTCAGCTTCATATACACAGAAGAAGGATTACCAGTTTGGCAATAAAGCAAATGAAAAATGGCTGCAGATGAAGATTGCTGAAGGGTTAAACCTGCAGCTCTGACACGAAAGCAGGCTTCTGGGCAGACTGGCTTCCTCGGGATTGAGAGTGACCAAGAGGGAGATTAGTCTGGATTAAAGTAAAAAAAAAAAAAAAAAGGGTTGATGCTCGATGTTAGGATGAGGGAAGGATCAGATAAACGGCACGGTACCCATCATTACATCATCTAATTCTTAACATAAACGAAATGTGCATAAACGCAGCAATAAAAATGATCCAAAAAAAAAACATGAGTTTTAAAATATCCCAATAAGAGTTTTTGTTTTGTTAATAATATCACTGTCTGTGTTCAGTCTGTTTAGTGGGACTCACAGATGTGTTTTAGTTTTACCTTCGGCCTGTTCACTGAGAAAATTGCTTTATTCCGGTTAATTGGCACTATAAGCCTCCTGCGCCCCATCTGTCCGTCGGTTTCAGGCTCAGCACAGTTCGTCGCTCTGCTTTAACATCTGTCCACATGTCTGCCGAGTCCGCATGGGAGCGTACAGAGCGTCCCTGTCCACTTTCCAAATTTCCAACTAGGCATTTAATCTCCACTGGAAAGGATTTGGAGCTTTCTGACAAAGTATTAGAAGATAAAGCTCTAGAAACCTCTGAACCTAGGTCAGCGTTGGCAGTAAAGACTCTGTGTTTATGCAGTGATATACCAGGAAAAATAGCATAATTAGATTATGGAGCTTTTATTTCATTGTATTTTTTTATCTTTTTTTGGTTTTTATTTTAAGCATTTCGCCCCAAAGGACTTAATTCTCTTATGCAAGAGGTATGATATGTCATTTTTTACATTTTGTGCAGTACGTTTATGTTTGTAAAAAAACATGGCTTTTGTTTTTTTACAAATTCCTTAATTTGGGGAAAATTCATAAAATGATATCCCCAATATGTAGGGCCGGTCCAAGCCTTTTTGGGGCCCCAATCAGATTTTTATTTGGGGCACCCCATTATCAACATGTCAACAACAGACACTTTATTATCCCAAATCTATGTGTAATATACCTTCAGCTTTGTTTGTAACTATCTTACATCATCCCGGTGTTGTTATGGCTTTTTATTTTAACCTCAGAAGAGAATTGAACAAATAAAAGGATTTTAAAATGCAGAGTGGTAGTTAAGTGTCAGATTATTTTAATTATTTGAAAGCAACATTAGATGATAAACATTTATTTATAGTAAATCAGTTAGCAAGTCTGATATCTTAGATAAGCTTAATTTATATTAAAATTTAATTCAAATCTGATATTCTGGGTTTGAGACATAGCTTATGTTTCTGTTTAGTTTAGTTTATCATTATGCAGGGCTGGTCCAACTCTTTTGGGTCCTAAGCAGATTTTAATTTGGGCCCACCCCCATTACCAACATAACAACAGATGCTTTGTCTATGTGTGAAACGTACTTTCTATAATTAGCTTTGTTTGTAGTTAGCTTACATCATAATAGTTTTGTTATGGCTTTTGACTTAAACTTTACAGGAGTGAAAAACAAAAACAGGTTTTCATTGCAGCCCAAAATGTTAACAGATGCTTTATCATTCCAAATGTACCTTTAGCATTGTTTATAGTTAGCTCGCATTATGCTAGTGTTGTCATGGCTTTTGATTTTAACTTTACAGACCAAGCAGCTGGTCTGTAAATGTTGGTGTTTTACTATATTTATCCATTGTACAGAGCCCCATGTTGTGGTTTAAGACAGTAATAATTACATAACAAGGCAGTTTTTAATTAGTAATGCCTTTATTTCCAAAACAATCTATTTCATCAAACCAATCTGAAATAACTTACACTTTGCATACAAAACAATATATTTTCTGCTGTTCAATTCAATACATTCATTAAATTGTCAATGTTAGTTTGCATAGAATCCTTAATGATAAAAAGTTGATGCGGTTTTATTTGCAGTGCTGAAGTAACTGGACTGCTGAAGGTTCAGCTTCAGAGAAAGACGCCACCTGTGCAGGATCATCGGAAAAGGTGCGATAAAAATCTTGTTGCATTCTCATTGGCCGGACATCATTCTGACAAACTCTACAAGAAAAGAGCAAAAAGAGGTTGAATTATTTTACATGTAAAGCTCTGCATGGATCACATGTTTATGTACCTTCAAAATCTACTGTCCCGTCTCCGTTATCATCCGCCTCTTTCACTATGGCGTCGATCTCTCTGCGGTTCATGTGCTCTCCCATCAGCTTGTTCATCGCCGCCCGCAGCTCCTCCGTCGTGATCTCTCCGTCTCCATCCATGTCGAACTAACCGAGCGGAAAAGAGGAACAAAAAGAAGAAGCTCAGAGAGTTGTTCAGAATAACTCCTGGTAATTTCTCCAGAGGAGGATTAGGAACACTGAAAAAAATGACTTTTAGAGAAAGTCACAGTTCTGAGATTAAAGTTAAAGTTTAGACAAGAAAATAATATCAATGATATCAAAGTTCCAAGAGATTAAGATCAAACGTCTGACAAAATATATCAGAATTTGGAGGGAAAAAATGTCATAATTTTGAGGTCAAAATCAGAATTCCAAGAAACAGTCAAAATTCTGGAACTAAAATCAGAATTTTGAGAAAAAAGTCAGAATTATGAGATTATAGTCTGAATTTTGAGGTTCTGTGGGGGGTAACAGAGAGTGGGGATGTCAGAATTTTGAAATCAAAATCAGAATTCTCAGATTACAGTATGAACTATCAGATTAGAGACAGAATTCTGGGGAAATATGACAGAAATTTGAGACTAAAGTCAGAATTCTTTCCTTTTTTTCAGTGTCCCTAACTCTCCGGGGTTAATCTGCCGGTTTCACCTCTTTGAAAGCGTCTTTGAGCTCCTTCACGCCGATCATCCCGGCCGTCTCTGCCAGGAGCTTCGGAGCCATCAGTTCTACAAAGTCCTCAAAGTCGACTCTGCCGCCAACTGCAGAGGAAACGGGTTCTGTTTGTCAGCAAATACTTCTTCAGTCTTGTGCATCTCGTCACACACTCCTTAGCTTTACGCTGAGATTTAGAGGGAACTCCAATGCTGCCACATTGGGCTGCTTTTGGTCGTTAAAATCTGGGCTGATTCTTACGATATTTAACAGATTTTTAGAAAGTTTTCAGGGGAAAATCTTTTGAAAATAATTGTCATTGAGTAGCAGAAAACACAGAAACATTCATGAAAGACTGTCATAAAAGTCCCAAATGGATCTGAATCTAATCAGAATATAATAGAGGACAAACAAAAAAGTCTATAATCGCATTCAGGGTCTTGTATATAACTACATATACAGAGTACATATACAAGTTACATTTACTTGAGTAACTTTTTTGAAAAAGGAGAACTTTCACTATGCTGCAGAAATTACTTGAGAAATTTCATTATGAAGTATATCTACTCTTGGGTAAAAATTCTGGATTCTTTAACTTCATTGAATTAATAACAGAAAATAAATGTAACCAAAAGTTCACCAGACGCACACCTGCAGTTTTTGCTGAAGTTTTATAAGTTTGTTATTGAAAGAAGCTAATTTGGAAAAAAAAATTATTTTGCCTAAGTGTGTCATCTTTTGTTACTTATCAGAATTATTGTCATTTTAATTCTGAAAATACCCAAATTTCCAATGACCTTTAGAATTTGGTCCATCTGATGATGTCATTTTTAAATATTAAATGATGGATAATTTGATTGGTTACTCAGTACTTTAGTAAACTTTTTACCAAATACCTTTGCACTCAATTAATTTCTTGGAAGGCTACTTTTTACTTTTACTACAGTAAAAACTTGTTGAAGTAGTGCTACTCTTACTTAAATACTATTTCCTCTGAATATACATAAAAACTCCACTCTGGTTAACAATCCATGTTATATTTATGCAGTGGAAAGAGGAGGATTAGGGCCAATGAAAAAAAGAGAAAATTCTGAATTTAATCTCAGAATTCTGATATAAAAGTCTAAATTATTTCTCTCTGAGTGGCTCTAATCCTCCCCAGCACAATAGATGTTGAGATTTCAGCTGATTTTTGGAGCGGGGCATGTCTTGCGTTGTGTTTGTGCTGCAGCCCTGTGGGACTCACGGTTCATGTTGATGTTCTGGCTGAGTTCGATCAGCTCCATCTCGGTGGGCATGTAGCCCATCGTCCTCATCAGGTTCCCCAGGTCTTTGCAGCTGATCAGCCCATCTTTGTCTTTGTCGAACTCGTTGAATGCGTCTCGCAGCTCTACAAAAATTAATACACAAAAAGAAGCAAATATGAGAACTGCAACACGATTTTTTTTCTATTTATGCAGCCAGGCATCAAATAATTTGTTTTGTATACCTAAAAAACTGACTTGACTGTAAAGGAAGAAGCAGAAGGTTTATATTTATACATCAAATTAATCTAAATTACCCCTCAATAAATACAACATATAAAAACCCCAAAACAAATCCCTTCTTATATTTAAATCCCTAAACAGAAACGTAAAGGAAAGAAAACAACACAAAACCAAAACAAAAAAGGTAAACCCTTTTTGTTTACCTTGTGTTGTAAATTTACAAACATGTCATGAATAATATGTAAATACATATAATTTAAGTAAATGTGTTGAGATTTCAGTTTCCCAATTCTGCCTGTTTTGAGCTGCTTTAGGGCGTCTTGTCACTTTAAATCAAAATAAGTTGCTTCTGGCCATGCCAAGGTTTACACTCACACATAAAAATGGCTGTAAACTGATGCTCAAATATGCAACTATACATATTTGAAAAGCAGAAGTGGAGACTCCTGCACAACCAACTAAAATGCAGCCAGTGGTTTTTGGATGGAGCTCTGCTGGAATTGCTCGGTAACTGAGTTGGGCTTGGCTAGTGTTGGAATGGGACTTCACAGGCGAGAGGTTTTTGAAACGGTTCATTTTCCAGACACCAAAAACAGAAACTTGTTACCAAAAACAGCTGAGACCCAAATGAAAACATAAAAATGAGCTTAATAAAACACTTTAATTTGAGATTAGCAGAACCAGAGATTGGGATGAAAGTATTTGGTCTAGAACAAGCTTTTTTTTTTAAATCATTTGATGTTAATAATGTAACATTTACCAACATCTATGTTTTCTTTGACATTCCTAGAAATATCTGCTCTTAAAACAAGTTGTGAGAAAGCAGATGAGAGAAAAACTTTCAGCAGATAACAGGAAGGCTGAGTAAAGTACAGCATTTTACCAAATGAATTTGGTAAAAAGGGAACTTCAGATTTTAAAAATTACATCAATGTAAGTTTATGTGGAAAAATTGTTGGTGTTTTAATGACGAAAATGAAAATAATTTACATAACTCCAAAATAGCAAAAAGAAGCAAAATCAGCATTGAAAGATTTTTCAATCTAAAATGAAAAACACTTTAGCAAAAATTGAAGGTGTGTGTCTGATAAATTTCTGGTTAAAACAAATTAGTTTTTTATTTTAGTGAAGTTACTCACAGTTGGTACAGAATCCAGAAATGCTATTCCAGTAAGAGTACCGATACTTCATAGTAAAAGTTACTCAAGAAAAATACTTGGAAAAAGTCCAAGTAACTGAGTAAAGAAACTGAGTAAATGTGTCTAGTTACTGCGTATTCAACTCTGGAGATTGGCTGGAAAATTCAGACTGCGGCATTTCCACAAAAAAAATAAACAAGAGAAAAACATGAGGCGCATAAAGTGATGAACTTACCATCAATTTCATCCTCCGCCAGCTCTCTCGACTGCACAAAGAGAGAAACAAAATCTAAAATTGGATACTATATAAAGAAACTTCACATAACAAAAATTTATTTAGGAAACCCTGAAAATTTGCTGCTCAGAATTAAAAATAAATCAGTGCAGGAACCAGATTAATGTTGATGGATGTTCTGATGTTGTGGATTTACACATAGATTATGGCCTGAGTCGTCACTGGCATGCGGTTGCAGAAAGCAGATGCAGATTTTCTCTCTCCGTTTAATCCATCCAGACTGCAGCTGATGTTTGCAAACAATAATCGCCACCAGAAAGAAATATTCCTCCATACTTACGATGTTTTTGCCTCCTCGCAGGAAAATGCACGCTGCACCAAAGCTCATTTCTGTGACAGGGATTATGGAATAAAAAGAAAAATGTTAAAACTGATTAAAATACATCATGCACTGAAAAAACACAAAATACTACCAAGTATTTTTGGTCTAGTTTCAAGTGCAAATGTCTTAGTATTTGAAATAAAATAAAAACTAACTTGCAAGTCACTTTTAAGCAACATATAAGAGCTTCTTTACGTGAATAATTTTTGAATATTGTTTAAAAAAAGTAACAGTATCTATTTAAATTGTGTCAGATTTGTTCATCTATAATGTGGGAAAAATGTTTGTTTTAAAGAGTGAACTAGTACTTTTTTTAAAATCAATATTAAGAAATAATTTAGTGAAAACAAGCTCTTATTTTTTGGTTAAAAGTTACTTGTAAGTTAGTTTTGTCGTCTTTCAGCTATTCTAAGACATTTTCACTTTAAACCAGAGTAAAAATACTTGGTGAGATTGTTTTTTTTTTGCAGTGTAGAAAGTGTCTCACCTTCTGGTGATTTCTGCTCGTCAGTTAAATGCGTCCCACATGAAGCCTCGGCCTCGACTGACACCTGCAGAGCGGCGGGAGCCTTCTTCTGCTTCCCGCTCTTCCTCCTGGACTGTGAGCCGTCCCTCTTCAGCCAAGACAGCTTTGCCTCTTAGCGTGCAGCGACCCGACCCGGTGTGGCCCGCCTGCTCCTGATGATGATGATGATGATGCTAATGCTGATGGGAGTCTGTGTGAGCCGGAGTCTGTGAGCCACGGATGTTTGAATGTGAGGAGCAGTGGGAGGAGTCAGTCAGGTGGTGTGTCTGGAGGACGGCAGCAGCAAACATGATGCCCTGCTTTCCCTGCTTTCTCACTTTATTAACATTACTGTAGTCTGTGATGTGAGAAAATATGCAAAAACACAAAATCTGACCAAGTATTTTTGTCTAACTTTTAGTGCAAACATTTTAATACAGTAGAAACAAGACAAATCTAACTTAAAAGAAACTTTTTAACAAGATACAAGAACTTATTTCAAGTAAGTAATTCTCTCATATCTATTTTAAAGAAAGATCTAGTTCTCCTAGAACTGAACATATGTGAATTAAAATACTTTATTTTCTTCTTTGCAGATATTTATGGATTTTTATTGAATTAGTTCCTTTTTTTATAACATCCCGTTTTAATTAATCTAACGTCAAACCAAAAATACTCCAATAGATTACGACAGCTGTAAATCCATCATCAAACTAAACTACATAATTACCACAAACATGTTTCCCACTAGAGGGAAACAAACGCACCCAGTAGAACACTTTCTATTGGCTGAGAGGTATTATGTTGACTGTATAGATTTGTTATGCATTTGACTAAAGAAGCTTAAATGTCTAAAGCCTCAGACTTTTCATGCTCCAGCTGATATGTGTCACTATAAATCAACAAAAGCTTATGAGGCTCTTCCTCCTTTCACAGACAATAATAGAAACCAGATCTTGGATGTATTAAAGGGTCACAGGCCCTGACATCTTTTTCTTTTTTTTTTATCCTATTGCGCGGTAATCTGCTGCAGCGTTCATAAGGTTGACTGTTTTTATTCCCGACTCTTAACCCTGCAGGGTCAAAGGTCACGTCGTGGAGTGGAGACGTTCACACCCACCTGCCTGAGGTGAGTCAGACTCCAAGTCGTCTTCCATTGTCTGTCTGCTTCTTCTTCTTCTGTTATGTAAATCAGTCTGAAATCTGTTTGCAT
Organism: Poeciliopsis prolifica; assembly: GCF_027474105.1. Lineage (NCBI taxonomy): Eukaryota > Metazoa > Chordata > Actinopteri > Cyprinodontiformes > Poeciliidae > Poeciliopsis > Poeciliopsis prolifica. Next base: position 3,308,397 of record NW_026562424.1, read on the forward strand.
AAGAAGCTTAATGCGCTCCACCATGCGAACGGAGACTAATAACGGTTTATTATCTTCTTTTTTTTTGTGCAGTGGGCCAGTTGAGGAGGTTATGCAAGGCATAATCTGCAGCTGTGAAAGGATGTCTGTGGAACAGAGGGCTGGAGGTATGTAGGTGAGGAAACGTCTAGGTGGTAAAAGGTTTAATCTGGGCAGAGTTGAGAGTAACTAGTTACATTTACTCAATTAGTTACTTCAGTAACTTTTTTGAAAAAGGAGTATTTTTATTATCCTGTACATATTTCTGGATTTTCTACCCACTGAATAAAAAACAAACTCAATGCAGTAAGGAGCTACTCCAACATGCTGCCACCGAAAGCAGCGCAATTCAAGAAAAACATTAAATCTGCAGCAAAACAGTTCAATTTAAAAAAACAGTGTCTTTAGAGTCATGTGACATGTCTCAATTCAACATGCTAATTTCACATCCAAATAAATAGTTATTTTAAATAAGTGGTGATAAATCAGTTCTGCTCCATTCGCAACTCCCACAGAGCATACAGGTACTTGCTGTTGTTTTCATCACAGTCCAGAGCTTTCTCATAAAGCTCTGCAGCTTTGTTCTTGTCTCCTTCAGCTTTGGCCACTTGAGCCAAAACAGAATAAGCCAAGCAGTCATCCTCGTCTTCAGAAAGGCGACTATCTGCAATCTTCTTCAGCTTCTGCAGGAAAAGGTCAAGAAAATATCAACTCAATGTGCAGAAGCAAAGGAAAACTCAGAGATGAGCTTTAATTAAGAATGGTTAAACTCGTGCTAGGAAATCCTTCTGAAGGTGAATGGATATTTGGCTTTGGTCTTCTGAAAGTTAATTTTCTGGGTGCTCCTCTAAACAGACTGAATCTGGATGCGTTTCATCCAGTGGGTGGCGCCAGCTGCTACAATCGCTAGCAGCCACACAGGCACACCCACTAGAGGGAAACAAACACACCGGTACAACACTTTCTATTGGCTGAGAGGTTGCCAGGCAACTGTGCATTTTTGTTCCAGAAGCAAGCAGAAAATGTTTTGTAAGCAAACCGAGAGTCAGAGCAGAGACCAAGTCTGAGCAGAGACCAAGTCTGAGCAGAGACCAAGTCTGAGCGCGTTACAACTTTTCAGAACAAAAGAAATGAAATCCTGTTTCAGACTGAAAGTTTGTGCTCTTGGATTGAGGCAGAAAAATTCCCCCGTACTTTTAACTCTGCAATGGATCGTATTTTTCCAAACTTTACTTTGAAATGTGAAAATATCACTTGTGAGTTATGTGTTTTTGGAGGATTGATGCTTGAATATTGACTCTTAAAAAATGCAAACATAAAAATAAAATAAATAAGCAATGCTTAGCTTGATGGGACCCAAATAAAGCCTGGTGGCCCGCCAGGCTTATAATACACTGGATGGAAACCCTGTATTTGATCATCTGAAGGACTTTAGCTTGTCGGCTGGCCATGGAGAAGTAAGTTTAATGTATTTTTAAACTGAACTGCATCAGAAATCTTCATTAAAGAACTGCTACCTATCATCATACCCAGAGCAGAACGCACTGGGTTGATACATTCAGGTACAGGTCTATGTTAGCGTTAGCAATTACATGTTCTAACGCAGATCTACAGTGTTCTGGTTAACCTGAAGCGTCCCGGAAAGCTCATGTTCAGAACTTAGACCAAACTATTCTCTTCAAACTTTCCAGACATCTGATCTTGTTCAGAAGCTCTAATGGAAATTTACTGTCTGTGATGTTTGTAGCACCAGATGCTCACCTTAATACACTCCTTCCATTCCCATGTTTCTCGTGCCAGTTTTAGACCCTGAGGATTTACAAACCAGTCAGAGTTATAAAAGAGTTTGAAAGGATTCACAGGGAACTCAGACAGGAAGTGAAGAGGAGGGGTCAAAGATGAGCTGAGAGATTTTGATAGTGACGCTCCCCAGCATGTAATTTACGGTCAGCTTTGTACTTCAGGCAGAAGAAACCAACTAGAACAGTTCAGCTCAGAACTGACCTCTGTGTAGTGAGTAATTGCTTCATCCTGCTTCTTGGTCTGATAGAAATGAAATGCAGCGTATCGCTGGTGAATAAGCTGACGATTGTTTTTGTCAGATGAGTCCTTGAAGCAAAGCTGAAACATTTCCTCAGCCCTGACAGACAGAGAATAAAGAGATCCACACATCGGTAAAGACTGAGGAAGACTGAGGAACTCAAAGCATAAAGCTTTGAGTTTATCTCACCTGCTGAGGTTGTTCTCTTCTCCATACATTTGAGCCAGGTCTACCCGCGCGAACACAAAGGAAGGTTTAATCTCCACTGCCTTTTCCAGGTTATGAATGCACTGACGTCGTAACTGTTGCACTTCTGTTGCAGAGCAGAACATCAGGAATAGGCCATGAATTTAAAAAACACACTCACACACATCTTTACTTTGAAGTCATAAATACTTTGCTTATCGTAATGCTTTATCTTCTGCTCATTAATCTTCTTCCTTTTGTAGCACATGCCCAGCTGATGGTAGATGAATGCTGATGTGTTGCTCCTCTCCAGCGCTCGCTCCAGCAGCTCAATTGACTGTTCAATATTTCCCTGTAGTAGACGAGAGAGGTGGACTGTCTGAATGAGCTCCTTTTTTTTTCACACATCATGAAAACTTAAAGTATGTGCAGATGTTGTTTTGCTGCAAGGAGAGTTCACTTTGTTGGTAGAGGTTTATATGGACCAACTGCATGCATCATACGTCCTCTAGTTCATTTTCAGGGAGGAGGGTAGTGAATTAGAAATTGATTAATGTTAAAATACTTCCTTGCTATTAGTGAGCTATGAAAAACAACAATGCCTACATTCTTGAAAATGAATAACGTGCATATCCTCCTTTAAGGAGGGGAGATGTAATGTATGGTAAATATTTAGAAGTATGACCACCTTAAGAGCCTTGTGTGCAAGGCATTCTGGGTACTGTTGTTTGAAGAGCGGTCTGTCACACCAACCTGGGCACGGAAGTATTTGCTGATGTAGCGCATTGCATGAGGGTTATCTGGGGCAATTTCCATTGCCTTCTCCACAAGACTTTCAGCCTCTTCATATTTTTTCTCGACACCCAACTTCACAGCCAGCATGGACAGCAGAACCCCGTCATCCGGGCTGAGCTCCAGGGCTCGCCGAAGCTGTGTGATGGCAGTAGAGCCCATGGCTTTCTCAGATGCTTCTGGAGTATCCTACAAGCAGATCGGTTTGGGGGTTACCCTCGTATTCCAGATGGATAATAGAAGGAAAGCCCCGACCCCACTAGGGACAAGGGTGTTAGAAAATGGATGGATGGAATAAAATGAAAGATCCTCAAATGTAATTCCCATTTGATACAGCCAGCATTTTGGCTCGACCACTAACCCTGTCTGTTCGGAAGAGGGCAATGGCATAGCCGGCATTCCACTCACTGTCATCTTTCTGGACCTCCAGGGCCATTTGGAAGCACTTAATAGCTTTGAGGTAGTAAGACTTAGATAACTTGAGGTAGGTCCAGCCTTTCTCCCCATACACCTCCGGATGGAAAACCTCGGAGGAGCTGTTGGGATATTTTATCTGTGAAGACAGAGGAAGGAGTGAAAATTCACAGCAGCAACAACCAAGGATCTCATACAGTTTATGTACACACAACATATTTTACACATAACTTGAAATGTGCAACAATTATTGTTGTGTGAAAGTGTGCAGTCCTCCATGCAAACCTTTGACCTATTGTGACCATGTGTGGCAGCAGTGCAAACTTATTGAGTCGACAATAACAACCTACATACCACCAACAGAAATACATTGATTCCATCCAGTGTTATTTAATTCAGTAGCATCAAATGTGACATTTTAAAGCAATTTTTATCACATTTTGCAAAAAAAAATTACCCAGCTGAAGATCTATGTGCTCTCCCAGTCGAGTGCTCAGGTTTTCAAGTTCCATGTCTTCCTTCTTCAGATCCCAGGTAAAATGACTCTGCAGCTGCTGGAGCATGGAGAACAGGACGCTGCTGCTGCTGCTGCTGCTGCTGTCACTGTGAGCGCGTCAGAGGCAGAGTTAGTACAGATGGTGTTTCAGTACATCTGTACACAGACTGAACTTATTTACTGAGATTAGGTTTGTTCATTTCTACCAGAAGATATGTGTTTAAGGTGTAGCCTTAAAATGCGTCCACAAGTGTTCCTCCAAATAACTAAATGTCTCTGTAATCTATCAGAAGTTTGTCCAAAAAAGTTTAATACAAGTCCAAGTCCTGATACTGACCAAACTTTTGCATTTATAAAAGTTATCAAGAATGTCAAGGATAACAAAACGCAAAGAACTTTGAACAGTTTTTTCCACAAGTTACTGAGTGATCTGAGTAATACTGTTGGATGAAGGTAATGTTAGCTAAATATAACACTAATATATCACTTTAACAGACTACTGATGATATGTTCAAAAGTGGGTAGTACTGGTTACATTTTCAGGGTTAAAGGTAGTTTAAATGAGTCGTTTTGCTGTTCTGTACTTTTTTCCTTTTCTTGATTACTTATAACTCAAAAATTTATAACTGCATTTAAAGAAATAAACGTGAGAGACTGGAAACATTCGATTCTTAAGTTTAGCTCAAATGTTGATGCAAATTTGAACAACTCAACATTTTATACAGGTCACTGTTTACATCCTCATTGTTTATTTTGTTCTAATAAACGTGGTCATTTTTTGTGAAAGACTACAGAAAGGTTATAAATACTTATGCCTGATTCATTTTAGTCTAAATTAAATTACACCCTAGGAGACACACACACACACACACACACACCCACACACACGTACACACCTCATGATGATATGACTTCAGTCTCCAGGACAGACCTCCCACTCCTCTTCAGAAACCTGAATTATCTGAAATCAGATTTATGATGACGCTGAGGACCGTTTCACTGCCCGGATTAGAGATTGAACTGATGCTAAAGCTGGGGATCCTCACCTTCAATGTTCGCTTCGACAGAAATGAAAGTGAAAGTAAAGCTCTGGTGATGCCTTCACTGACTGCTCTGGAATCCAGAGGATTCCAGCTGCAGCACATTTTGAATATTTCCATGAGACAGAATCGTCTTTCTGTCCTTGTAATGTTATCTACAAGTATTTATTTTAGCTTCGGAGGATTTTTATGTCTTGCTGTATTTTTTTTATTAAGCCTTTGACTTTAACGTGGTGAGATGTTTGAGTTTACTTTTAATGCAATAGTAATTATCTGTCCTGACAAATCATTTGGTCCCACAAGCTAAATGGAACCAAATTGAACATGGCATTCAAATAGTATTTTCAAACTTTTCTGTTTTGTCGTTTCCTGTTTAAAGCCAAGGTTGTTAGCATAACAAAAGAAATCAAAACATATTGGCCTAAAACTGTCTTTATTTAAAGGAGCAAATTTATAAATAAAAAACCACAAAATATTAGACATTAATTTCCAATATGTCAGCTGCTTGAGTAAAAACGTGTAAGTAGTGCCTCTCTGAGTACAATTTTGGCACGTGACTTAGCTATCCATGCTGTAGATAGAGGAGGATTAGGGCCACTAACTTGAATAAAATGTCTGTATTTTCTACCCACTGAATGAAAAACAAACACGTTTTAACCAAATAATTCACCAGACAGACACACACCTGCAGTTTTTGTTAAAAGTTTCATAAGTTTGTTATTGAAAGGAGCTGCTTTGGAAAAGTGTTCCTTTGCCTGATTTTTCTATTTTTTTGTTACTTATATAAATTATTGTCATTTTTGTCTTTAAAACACACTTAACTTTATAATTTGGTCTGTTTATGTAATTTTTGAAGATTAAATGATTGATAATTTGATCAGTTACTTTGTACTTGAGTGGACTTTTTCTTGGACAACTACTTTTTAGTTCAGTAAAAATATGATGAAGTAGTGCTACTTATACTTGAGTACAATTTACCTGTGAGTTTCATTTTAATTCTTGGAATGAGGGAAGCTTTGGCAGGTCAGACAGGATTGTATCACTGGGTAGATAAAGTTAAATCACTTAAAAAAAACTTATAATCTAAAAATGTTGGAATCTGCGTGGAGTTTTTGGTGGAGGTAATCTGAGACTCGCTTGTTTTGTGTGCATATCCTGCATATCCTGTCTGCTGAAATGGAAAAGCATGCAGATTACACCTTGTGGATTACATAAACAAGCCCTAATCCAGATAAGTTATATGTGTTATTGCACTGAGATAATTTCCCATCAAATCAGTCTGACAGATGGGAAAACTCACCATCTGTCAACGTGACAGGAATTACCTTTAAATCTCCCTAACTAGTCACAAAGGTAATCCAAAGAGTCATTTGCAGGAAATTAATAAATTGTGACGTTTCTCGTTATGCAACAGCATCATTGTATAGGGTCTTTATTCCTTCTGGGTATCTTTTACGTAATAATCTGTTAATCCAAAATACAGGTTTTGGAAAATAGATGGGTGGAAACATCAGGAGCAGCATAGATATATTTTATTATAATATTTAAATGAATGGTGTGCCATCCAGGGCATTTATCTGCAGAGACAGAACCAAACGTGGAGAAGCAGAATTCAGCTTCTATCCACCACAACAAACTGTAAAACAGCTGAAACACTGAGTTCCTTTGATTCAAGGCTAAAAGAGGTGCTTTTAAACCATAATAAATATAACTTTGAACAACGTTTTTGATGTGTTTTGATGATTTTTTGATCTTCTCAAAATTAAATATCTGTTATTGGTTTTCAAGATTGTGACGTATGTTGTTTGTACGTTTCTTACGTATTTCTGTTTCAATGTGAAGCACTTTTGCTCTCCCAGCGGTTTTTGAAATGTGCTAAAGAAATGAAGTGGGTTGATTTTTTTTTTTTAAAGATGGTTTTAAAATGTTAAGAACTTTAAACTTGCTGAAATGTGCAATACAAATAAACTCGAACATACTTGAAAGAATCCAGTAATGTAGTCTCTAAGACACGTGGCAAACTCAAGGCCCGGGGGCCAAATCCGGCCCTCCGTAGCTTTTTATGTGGTCCTCCACAGACTATACTAAACACCAAGTGTGATTAAATATTATATTATCAATCATATCAATGCAGCTTTTATCTGTTTACTGCCAATTTATATCAATCAGTCCCTCCAGTTTCTTGAGAATTTAGTTGATGTATGATTGTGAGGGACCAACTTCCAAAAGAGGACAAAAAAGGTGTTCAAAATATAAAAAAATGTAAATTTAATTCTTCAAAAATGATAAACAAGAAACAATTACATACAAAAAGAAAGAATAACAAATTTGAAACTAACTTAACTGAGGTCAACTGAACTCTAACCAAACAAAACAAAACTGACCTGCAAACAAAGAACAAAAGGCTGCTTAAATAGGGGTGGAGTTTCCTAAAGCTGCCACATGAGGGAGGCACAACATAACAAAAGAACAAACAAATACAAAATTAACCAAAAGTATTCTATAAAACAAATAAAGCAAAGCAAACTTTAACTTAGCACAAATAATAAGTGAATATTTAAGTGAAGAAATTAACTAAATTCAAATCAACTTGAAACAAGTCTCCCCCTCCAGTCTCTTAGAAAATGGTTTGTTCCTGGTCCCTCCTCCAGATGATTTGACAACAGCACCTCACACAAAAAATATAAATAAACTAGTGTGCACCCATTGGAAAATATATGTCTAAATGAAATAACTGACATAACTGTAACTAATATAAAGAGAAAATAAATACTAACACCGTGTGTTGGTGGTAGGAGCATCCACCACAATGATTATAGTCCATGATTTATAAAGCGAGTAAATAAACAGTCACATTTATTATTAGTTCCTGAAGGGACTGAAAAGATGTTCAAAAATATTATGTAATTTTAAGAATTCATTGACATATTAACACTTTGTGAACAGGCTTTATCAACACATTCTGGCACAACCGGCCCTTTAAGAGCCTTCATGATCTTGATTTGGCCCAAAACAAAAATGAGTTATGACACTACACATGCAAAAAACTTGCTCTGGGAAAAAATGACAGATATGTTATATTTAATTTTCTAGATATTGGGTGCCACAACCCCTTCTTATCCAGCCCTGCGTAACCACCCATTTCAAAAACCCCACTCTATGCATGTTTTCATTTAAAATGATTAGTTTAAAATAATTTATGTGCTTTACAATAAAGTTAACAATATAATAGAATAATTATAAGGTTATTTTTTAAATTAGAATCAACAAATGTAGTCAGGAAATCACTTTGGAGAAATTAGGATATATAATCAGACCAAAGACCTATACATTTAAGGACATATTGGACGTCTTAATGCAATTGTTGGAAAGTAACCTAGCTGAAATGAATGAGTAGAGTGGAACAAAGTACTAATATTAATTAAAATAACATATTTATTAACAAGACAGTGATACTTTATTCAGGCATGACAGCTAGATGATTGAAACTTTATTTGACTGTATATTTATATGCTTATTTAGCTATGTGTACTTTTTACCTCTTTATTTTTAATGTTTTTTTTATTGTTAAGTTATACTTTTTTAAACCTAAATCTTATTTTATTTTATACTCTTATTGTGAATGGGAATGTTCAGCGTATGTATGTTTTCTATGTTTCACATAAGCAAAACTCAAAACAAATATTGTTTTTTTTTAAAAGTGACTAATTAATAATAAACTAATAATAAATTTTTGATATAATTTATAGTTATACTTTTATTAAATATGTTATGTACAAAATATAACATGTTAGATTTAAAAATAATGATTAGAGTGAGTGAATTGAATTAATGTCATATTTGTAATAGTTTTTTGCTGAATGATCTCATATTCCTGGTGTTTTGATGGCTTCGCCTCGGCCACATGGGGATCCTGTTATTGGACACTCGCCTGCTTCTCAACCCGAGGACAAGAGCACTTCCGGTTTCCTCTCGGCTCCCGCCCCGCTCCGCCATCATGAAGTCCTGAACAAAAAAACGGATGAGAGCCGAGCAAAAATGGGGATAAAACGGAGCGGAGAGGCAGCTCGCCGACAGCGTTAGCTGAAATGTCACTGCCAATCGGAGTAGGGAGCGGAGTGGCGGGTTTTAATGAGCCGGTCTCCCGCTGAACGACGTCCTCTATCAGCTCCGGCCGTTGACGTTATTCGGTTAGCCGCTGTGCTAACAGCAGCCCCGGAGCCTTGGCCCTGATTATTCTCCCCATTTTCTGCGCTCGTGGGTTAGCTGGCGGGCGGCAGTCAGCTGGCTCCACTCATGTCAAGTAGCAGAAAGCTACTGGGAGCACCGGGATGGCCGGGGGTTTAGCGACAACCGCGACGGGCAGACGGAATGTGGGCTGTTCGTGTTGAATAGACACCAGAGCCGAGGAGGAGAAGGGAGGACAGGGGAGGGAGAAACCAAGATTTTCCTGCCAGGCCAGTCAGCTAGCTCCAGGGCTAGCTACAGTGGATCCCAACAACCACGGTAAGATTTGATATAAATCATTTAAACTGCTAAAAAAGAAACAATCGTTGTCTTTGTAAATCGTTATGTATTGAATGTTAAGAATGGACACTTCTTAGGATATTTACAGTTTAACCAATATTTTACACCCTTTTTTGGAACCATATTTAGCTTGTCACGATAACAAATTTTGCTAGACGATAAATTGTCTTAGAAATTATTGCAATAAACGATAATGTTGCTGTTTTCAGACCATTTTCAAGGAATATGAAAGTATGAAATAATATATTCTGAAATATATATTGACTTTAAATTCTAATTAACTTTAAATATCACTGGAACTTTAAATATCCAAAATTCTTAAACAAAACAGAATCAAATAAAAATGAATTATAAAGTCTTTATAAATAAAACTATCCTTAAAAAAAGGATTAATTGAAATCTAAGCACCAAACTGAAGACTTCTATCATACAGTTTTTGGTAGAAAGAGAAAAAATGCTAAATCGCGCCAATGGAAATGATTGAGTTTGTTGTCATTTATTATGATTGATTTACTCCTTGACACAGGCCTACCAGTATATAGGCTTGTCACAAGAACAAATTATTGTGCTTTGCATTAGTATTGGAATTTTTAGGCAATTTTCAACTCTCACAATCATAATGACTTGTTAATGTAAGTATACCCAGCTAAAGGTAAAAAAAAAAATCTAATTTAACTAGAACTGTAACACATTGTAATACCCAAAATAAACAAGCAAAACAACAATAATTTAAATTGGTGTTTTGAATTTAGGCAGGGAAAACCTGACTAATCTCTTTAAAGATTATTATCCTAATGAAAATTATTACACATTTTAATTTTTCACTCAATTAATTTCTTTCTTTCTTATTTTGATTGGCTTGCTGGTATGCATCTTGATTTTATTAAACCCACCCATGTTTTACATGCAGTTGGAAATAAAAATAAGCCTTTACAGGAACCACATCAGTGCAACATAACTCGTCTCTTTTTGTGTTGCCTGCCACCAGGCTCTTAAAAAATAGATCAAGACGGCTCGGCTTTGGTTGCAATATTTAAACAGCTTCTCATTTCTAAAGGGAACCAAGCAGTTCCTCTTTGACGGCAACAGAACAACCACAGAACAGCATCTGATGTGGCTTCGTTTTGAAGTTTGCATTCAAAGCCCCTGGGCTTCAGAGTTATTGTCCTGTTGGAATAAACCAGAAGTGGACTCACAGAATCAATAATTATTGTAATTATACTCCACCTTTAGCATGCTAACGCAGCCTGTCTGATGGAGTCTCACTTCAGTAGACGCTCACGCCTGTCATGGACACCAGCGTCCAAGACTCTAAAACTACACAAAGCACAGATAAGAAAGAGAGGATTGTATGATTTTCCAATATGATTATGCAATTGCAATGAGAGCTGCATGATATTAGGATATATATTTATCAAATCTGAGACCATTATATCATTAGGAATAAATTTCAAATAGTAAAATTTTGTAATTTTTTACCTTCTGAATGACAAACACGTTTTAACCAAACATTCACCAGACAGACACACACCTGCAGTTTTTGTTAAAGTTTCATACATTTTTGATTGAAAGTGATTTGGAAAAAGGTTCTTTTACCTGATTTTATTTTTTTGTCATAAATTATTGTCATTTCTGTCCCTAGGATACCAAAATCTTTGTTTTTGTCTGTTTCATTATGTAATTTAAAATATTAAATTATTGATAATTTGATCAGTTTCTCTGTACCTGAGAAGACTTTTCACCAAATTTTTTTCCCCTTTTTTTGAGTAATTTTCTGGACTGCTAAAATTTACTTGAGTATAATTTTTGTCTACTCCATTCTGAATAAATAAAAACATTTTAGCACTTCATTTCAATAGACATAAGACATTTTCTGGCGTTAGTTTCCAATTTTATGAGTTCAAACACCAAATATGCTAAATGAACCAGAAGGAAATTTGTTGGATGAAGAAAACATTTGCTTACATAAAGTCAGAACTACAAAATAGAGCTTCACCTCAAAGCATATTTGTGTGTAGAATGTCCTAGTCAAAGTCCAGTGGAAAAAATGCATGTTTGTAGATGCTTTTCATCCAGTTTGATTGAGCTGGAGCTGCTATGAACGGGCAAAAGTGCTAACATAGAGACCATGGTGCCGCTACAAAGTGTTGGATTTGAAAAACAGCATGCCACACTTTTCAGATGTTTCAAAAATGTCTGAACAGTTTATGAGTCCATCATTATGTACTCGCATAATGTAAGTCTGTGGTTGTAATTAAACAAAAAGCATCAGGGGTGTGAATGTTTCTGCACAGATATAGATTGATTATTGGTATTAATAACTGATGATACCAATATGCGTCATCAAACCAGTCAGGATTTGAGGATAGTGATTATTTTATACAGTTTGCACATTTCATCTCTGCATTTATGACCTTTTAAAATATTTTGATTAAATATTATATTTGTGTTATAAATAGGTCTGAAACTGTAACCTTTTCTAACAATGTTTTTCTTTTGCCAAGTTACAAAATATCATAAAGTTGGGAACTAACTAGTGACTGAAACTAAATGCTGTTATCTAGGTTCTTCGAATAAATAGTTACATAATAAATGTATATTCAAATTAAACCCGGAACATGTTTTAAAACTTATCTTTAAGCTTTAATAAAACGTTTCAGGAGTTGGTGACATTACAATAAAACCATTCATAGTGTATTATACCTTATCCTATCCGGATAATAAATTATCAGTCGTAATTTAAATGTGGTGAACTGTGTCACTTTAACCTTTGGTTACCTTTACAAAGTGGTTGTTGGCTACAGTTTCATTTGGTTCAGGGAAATCCTGTGGCCTGACGGCTCTGCTCTGCAGGAAAATCCTCCAGTTTTTACAGGTTTATTCTAATCAGAATACAGCAAGGAAAGTGTTTGTCGAAATAATTTACTGCTGCATTTTATCCCAGTTTCAGTTTTATTGTATTGTGGACGAATTCATTCTTCTTCACTTTTCACACATTTTCTCGCTTTACATTGGGTAAAGCCCAGAAAGTATTATGAAAAACTATAATATTGTTTTTTTAAAGACTATTTTCAAGTAATACAATAGTAATGCCATAATAACAATAATGCAAGAACGTATTCTCAAAGATCAATTAACTTTAACTTCTAATGAACATTTAACACTGGAAATGGAAGACATTTAAAATATCCAACATAAACAAAAAACAACAAATAAAATGAAATATGAAGTCTTTGTAAACAAACCGTCTTTCAGTAAAATCGGCTAGTTGAGACCAAAGCAGCAGACTGAGGATTTTTATCATCTTGTGTTTGGTAGAAAAAGAAACTATAAATCATGCAAATGGAAATGATTGAGCTTGTTTTAATTTTTTTATGCGATTAATTGATTTGTTGCTTATTTCAACAGGATTACACACAACCAAAACCATAAATAAAATGAATCATGATGTCTATGAATAAAGTTGGCCTTCAAATCGGATGTTATATTAATTTATCATATGACTGTTTATTACTAAGTTCATTTCTTAAACTTCCATCCTCTAATTTATCATAACGGTTTCAGTTTTTCATGTTTTGCTCTGTTTAAAAGCGTAACAGACCTTTTGAAATTATTTGGTAAGCCGTGTTTCCGTCAGAGGTGTTAATGGTTCGTTCAAACAGCAGACGCTCACGCTGCGTTTGTGCTGCGCTCCCCGCTAGGCGCTGGCCATGCCGTCGAGTGTGCGGGCCGGGAGCCTGAAGGACCCGGAGGTGGCGGAGCTGTTCTGCAGGGAGGACCCCGAGAAGCTCTTCACCGACCTCAGGGAGATCGGCCATGGGAGCTTCGGCGCCGTCTACTTTGTGAGTTTGTTGCTGTGTGTTTGGATGTCTTGATGTCTCTTGTGTCGTATCTGTGCCAAATCTGTCACATGAAAGATGCTCTGATGTTTATTTACTAAAGAATTTGTTTAAAGTCTGAGTCAGATGAAACGCTGCGTTTGCTGCAGGTTGCCCTATTTTTGCAAGTAAACCAATTCAAAGAATGTGCAAAAAGATATCAGTTTGAAGGCTGCATTGTTATAGCTTGCAGTTTAACCCTTTAAGTCTCAAATCTCAAGTTCTTTAAATGTCCTGTGAGTAAATTATTTGCCAAATTTCTCCAAAAGAACCATAACTTTTAATATCTAGCATTTATTTACAACTTACAGTCTGTTAAGATTAAAATGAAGAAAAACCTGCTTCCTGTAACAGCGGGAGTGAAACTACTGAAATATCCAGATATTTTCTGGGAAGCGCATCGTCTTTAGAAACTGTTGGGAGTTTTTCAGATGGTCCAAAATATCAGGGAGTTACGGCACCGCAACGTTAACTTATGAAAATGTGTCATTGCCAACATATTCAGCTGAATTGATTTAATTCATAAATTATCAAAATTGACCTAAATCTGCTTTTATTTATGAAAAAGTGACCAATTACCCTTTTTTTATTGATCAGAAACTAGATTTTGGTCCAGTTGATACATAGAAAATTTGCTATTCTTTCTTTAATAAGGCAAACCAATATGCAAAATAAATAAACAAAACAACAGAAATGATAAATAAAATGAATGATAAAATCTCTGTAAACAACATTATCCTCCTAAAGATGGCAGGTGAAGGGAGGAACTGTTGATTTAATCCTTATTGCTTTGACATGTCATAGTTTCTTTTGCAGAAATAAAACCTTCATTTGAGCTAAACCTGAAACTCATTCCCCCTCCCCACTCCAGGCCCACGACATCCGCACCAATGAGGTGGTGGCGATCAAGAAGATGTCCTACAGCGGCAAACAGTCCAATGAGGTACAAGACAAAACATTATTTCTATCAGGTGTTTCCACGGTTCATTTCTGGATAAAATTCTTGATATTCAAAATGCACAATTTAGCAATAAAATTCAGTCTAACAACTAATTAAAAGCATCACATTATCAAAAAAAAATTTTTTTTTTTCTTGCCGTCTGACGCTAAATCAGACTAAGCTTTTTTGTTTTACATCGTGTAGAATTAGTAAAGTTATTTTTATTAACTTAAAGCAGGAAAACATAATTCTTGTAGAGATCTCATTCCTTGTGTTCAAGCACTTAATTTGAGCAGGAATTTTATTTGCCCATCATTTGTTTAGATTGTTTCAATGTAATGTATATTTATTATTTGTAATTGCTCAGTGATTTATTGATCTGTGTATCATCGTTACTATTAATAATAAAAATGTATTTTATTTATAATACTTTTTGTATCTTTAGATCTCAAAGGGCAAAAAACAAACGCAATTGTAACGAATAAAAATAAACCAGACGTTAAAACCAATATTTAAGAAATTGAACCAAAAATTTTGCTAAAAATAAATGTATTGTGGTGCCTTCAGATTGGCTTACGTTTTTTACACTAATAAACTTAATTCAAATTTAAGGATTTTCAGTATTATTATTAGAATTTATTTAAATTAAATTGGTGTTTTTCATTTCTCTGACCAGTAAGGTGTATAGAGTATTTGTGAGACTTTTTAAAACAAAAATGTTTTGTTAAATATTAGTTTATCTTGTCTCTGCTGTACAATGTAGTATACTATTGAAATTATTTCACATAACAGTGTCTTTTTTTAGTGTATTTGCATTGTTTCTATCTCAAAAGTGAGGCAGTGAAAATGCTTGAAAAGTGTTTTGGGTTTTACCGTACGGACCGTGGATTAGTCAGCTGGTTGTGACGGTGGTTCTGTTTCTGCTCCAGAAATGGCAGGACATCATCAAGGAAGTGAAGTTCCTCCAGAAGCTGCGCCACCCGAACACGGTGGAGTACAGAGGCTGCTACCTGAGAGAGCACACTGCCTGGGTGAGGCGCTGCACAGCTCCAGCAAATGCAACACATTTACAAACACTGAATTAAAAAGAAAACTTGTCTCACTATCTGATATTAAATTACTCTAACATGTCATATCAGGTGTCCTCCTTCTGCATGTCCTCCTTCTCTGACCAATCCGTCTGAATTTTGACCATTTCCCCTTTTCCCGCTTCTAATTTAACTTCTTGTTTCAAAGTAGCTGTAAAACGAAAATGTGACACTAAGTGGTAACATTTGCTTTTTTCTTTCTTTTGTTTTTTTTTTTTTTTTGCAAATGCCACTTTGAGATTTGAAGGATTTACTTATTCTGTGTAAACAGTTCATGTTAACTTGATTTTTTTTTTCTTTTTTGCATTTTGACAACTCCTCAGGACTTGATTTGTAGTAAGAGTGCTCTGCAAAAAACCCCAAAATCCTAGCAAGTATTGTTAGTCTAGTTTCCTGGAGGGATTATGATTAGATTTCTTTCTAATTGGTAAATGTACAGTTTTACTATTTCTCTGCCCACCTCTGCATAATGCTACAAATTCTTATTGAAAAGGTGCATATTTAAAAATAAAATAAAAAAAGCCATTAAAAATTATTTTTTGGAGAAGGAGTAAAGTCAATATTTGTCTTTCATGTTCTCATTTTTTGATCCAATGACAAAAAAATAAATAAATTTCTATTTGTAATTCATCACTAAAAAAGCAGGAACTCTAAACCTCTGGTATTTATTTATGTAATGTCACTTCATTGTTCCACTTGCTGTTTGGATGTTGTAGTCGTCGCAGCGTCTGTGTTTGTCTAATCCGACTCGGCTCCACAACTTACTGAAACGGCAGGAAGTGAGATTAGATTCCAGGTTTAGCTCCTGGTTCCTTCTGGGCTTAATAAGAGTTTTATTCCCAAAGACGATTCACTGAAAACCTTTTTTCATATTTGAAAAAGCTAATGTGGTTTAAAAGCAATAAATCATTGATAAGTAGCTAGATTTATTCAGGTTCACTTCAGCGCAGGAGCAAAATAAAATGGTCGCTGTGTGGTCGGATGTTTCCAAACAACACTCTTCCTATTTGCTCTTTTCCAGCTGGTGATGGAGTACTGTTTGGGTTCAGCCTCCGACCTGCTAGAAGGTACAAGGGAACAAAACATTTATAGAGATTTTGCTGCGTTTTCAGTCCATCGTTTATGCAAATGTAAACATTCTCTCCACAGTCCACAAGAAACCCCTCCAAGAGGTGGAAATAGCTGCCATTACCCACGGTGCTTTGCAGGGACTGGTCTACCTTCACTCTCACAACATGATTCACAGGTGAACCTCACTTCTCTTCAGCCAACCCGCTCTCCGCGCCCACGCTCTGAAGAGAGGCATAACCGGTTCTGATAACAAAGCTTATGCAACACTGTTTATGCTGCAACGACGTCTCATCTCTTCCTCGGTTTTTCTGTTTTTCTTCCATCTGATGCTTTCTGCCTGTCAGGGATGTGAAAGCAGGAAACATCTTGCTAACAGAACCGGGTCAGGTCAAACTGGGAGACTTCGGCTCTGCTTCCATTGTTGCTCCGGCCAACTCCTTCGTGGGAACACCTTACTGGTAAAACAACCACGGCATATTTACTCAAATGTTTCATACACACCAGGGTTGAAACAATTAGTCGTGATTAATCAATCATTCAAATAATCAACTAAGTAAGTAATCAGTTAATCGTTTATGTATACAGAATAAAAATGCACAAACTTCTCTTGTTTTACATAAATGTGAATTACCAAAGTTATTTCAAATCGCCAAATGTCAGAAAATGGGGCAAGAAAATGTTTTTGTTTTTTTGAATAATTTTCTTTGAATTCAGAAGTTTCCATACTTTTGGTTGGTATCAGGGATAAACTGTATGACTTGAGTCTGACCTGCAGTCGAAAACTTTTTGCACCAGTGCAAAAAGTTACTTAGGTTGCAAGTGACAATTATTTTTGATTAATTGATCGATTATCCTGATGATTGATGGATTAATCAAATAAAAAAGATCAGATTCTGCATATTTTTTATTTAAACTTTTTAATGCAATATGTTTATTTGGATTAAAAATGCATATAAACAAATCAAGTTCTCTTTTAAATAACAAAATAAACATTTAATGTCTGAAATGCAACAACACATCATTCCTTGACTAATAAGCTCATATCTAGCTAATAAGTTACCTTTTAATTAGTTAGTGTGTTCTTTTAAGAAGGAACTGGAAAATTTTATTTAATAAATAATCAATATTAACTATGTTAGAATTATGTCTTTTTTGGGGTGGGTTTTTAATCTTATCAGTCGATGTTCAGACTCTGGAAACGGATTTGCCTGAAGGTGCATCTCTGTTGTTCAAATGGAAACAGAAAAGATGGAAATGTTTTCTCCGTGCAGGATGGCCCCTGAGGTGATCCTCGCCATGGACGAGGGACAGTACGACGGGAAGGTGGATGTGTGGTCACTTGGCATTACCTGCATAGAGCTGGGTAAGAGAAAAAAACTCCCATTAGTGTGTTAAGGACAGAAGTTCACGAAGCTGAAACCATTTCCTCTTTCCTATCGCTCCCTACTTCGTCACGTCGCAGCGGAGAGGAAGCCGCCGCTGTTCAACATGAATGCTATGAGTGCCTTATACCACATCGCCCAGAATGAGAGCCCCGTGTTGCAGTCGAATCACTGGTGAGAAATGACAAAAACTATTTTCTATTGCTGCTTGACCTGGAGATTTCTCAACCGTAAACATTAACACAGTTTGCAAAGTTTTAGATGAATAAAAAAACATAAAAAGTGCATCACAGCAATCAAGACTGAAAGTTAAATAATTTTTTGATGGGAAAACAGTAGTTTAAAAAAAACAACATTTGGGTTTCTCTAAAGAGTTTTTGTGTTGTCAGGATGAATTATAATTCTAGTTTTCATGTCCTGCTATGATAATAAAAAACATAATAATTTCCTGATTGGCAAATCCATCAAAGAGAGACTGGCCATAAAAGTTACCAGTGGAAAATAAATCTGATACTCAACAGCATCTTTAAACCTTTTTGAACTGCTATTAAGCTACGATTTTTATTTGTTTTCTATTCCAGGTCGGATTATTTTCGCAATTTTGTGGACTCCTGTTTGCAAAAGCTGGCGCAGGACAGACCTACCTCTGATGTGCTGCTGAAGGTACGAATAGGAAGAGGAAAGAGGTTTGGACGATTAAGGCAGGCAGAGTCTTCAGATTGTTTCTCTGACTGAAAAATTAGAAGATTTGACAGAAAATGCTTTTAATTGTAGGATATTTTTATTTTAATACATCTAGGGTGGAAACGATTGTGATTAATCGATTGTTAAAATAATTGTCAAATAATTTAGAAATTGATTCATTGTTAAAGAAAAAGAACATATTTAGAGCAGCTATTAAGTTAAAACTGTACAAGATATAAATATTTCGCAATTAAGATACAAACATTTGTGAAGATGTTTTATCTTCACTTGAGATTCACTAACTGGAAAGCTGGTTATTGTATTTTAGGCAATAAAATGTTTTTCTTATTTAAAAAAAGAAACTGAATTGTTTACTTATATTACTGTTTTTCTAATATTGAATGAAAGAAAGTTCAAGTGGTAAATAAAAAATATGCAATTTTTTAACAGATTATTTGTAAAAAATAATTATAAAATTCATAAAAACTTTGTCTTGAAGCGTAATTTAATTAAATTTTTCGTACACGATTTTGTCGCTGAGTTCTGAATCATAAACAGTAAAATCTTGAAATTTTCCAAATTCACTCATAAAATGTGGATTCTCCTGTTGGAAACATAAAGTGTTGTTTCATCCTGTCTGTTTCTGTCCTCTGCTTTGTCCCAGCACCATTTCCTATGCAGGGAGCGTCCCATGACGGTGGTGATGGATCTGATCGCGCGAACCAAGGACGCCGTCCGCGAGCTCGACAACCTGCAGTACCGCAAGATGAAGAAAATCCTGTTTCACGAGGCTCACAACGGTCCGGCACCGGAAGGAGGGGATGAGGAAGAGGTGAGGCTGAGATGGATAGAAAGGCTGCATTCATTCCTTCATTCGTTTATTGCCCATTCAGCTAATCCTGCTGCAATAAACCAATAAACCAATCGCATGACAAATTAAAGTAAGCGATAATGTATTAATGTTGTTGAAGAGCCGCCATTTTGAAAAATTATGCAAACATTTGGCATCATGTACAAAGTAGATGGTACCTTCCTCTTTTGCCTGTTTTCCCTGTCTATTATTATTTTTTTAAATCCAGTTTTGTTTTCTGAGACTTCATAATCTATTTTAATTATTGGTGTTTTATTTTTAATATTTTAAATGTCTTTCATTTAAAATATGGAAAACAATTTAATTTAACTTTAAATTAAAGTTTTCTGACCTTTGTGGACTTGTTAGTAGATACTAACATATCTACTAATATGTTAGTAGAAAATGGTTTCTAAATTTTCATTTAGATAATATTTTCATTTATTGGGATAATTTATGGAATAATTTATCACAATTTTATTTTATCAGAACAATATAATCTATTAGTTTCTTTTTCATCCACTCATGTTACCTATAACCTATTTCTAAAGTCTTAAATGTAGAAATACAAATTTATTTCAAGGTGAAAGTTTCTACTTATAATTTTAAAAATGTTACCTGAAATAATAGAACTTGAAATTATGTTTTGGATTTTTGACATAATAAAATTCTGTAGGGGGAGCGGGAAGCTAACGGCGCTAAATGATAAACATTAGCCCCTGAAAACCTCTGAAAAGTTATTTTGATTTGTTGATTCAGAAAAAAAGACTTAAGAGGTCCAACATTTCTCAAATCAAACATGTCAATCTGTTGGGAAATATAATATGGAAGCCTGGTTTCTGCATTACCTTCATCGCATGTTTCAAACCAGAGTTTTTTTTCCTCCTCCAGGATGTGGAAGGGTACATGCTGCGCACCGGCACAGTGAACAGCATGGAGAGCTCCCACTCCCTGCCCTCCATGTCGATCAGCGCCAGCTCCCAGAGCAGCTCCGTCAACAGCCTGGCCGACGGCTCGGACGACAGCGGCGAGATGGCCATGATGCAGGAGGGCGAGCACACCGTCACCTCCAACAGCTCTGTCCTGCACAAACCTCTGGTCAGACATGTCACTCTTTATTTAAAAGTATAAATCACTAACTTAGACCACAAAGCCCAAAAATACCACCTTCAATAAAGTATCATTTTATGATCATTGTTTTTAACCAGTAATTTGTTTTTTGGTACATTTAAGTGTCTGTTAAAAACTTAAATCAAACAGTTTTGGGTAATTTTGACTTTAGAGAAACTGCACCCCCTACAGGAAATGTGAAGCAATAGCAAGACAAAGTTACACTACATGCAAGGGAGCAAATGTTATTGTTTCCTTCAAAGTAAAGTTATTATGCTTCAAATATGCAAAATGAAGCAGCAACAAAATAAATTATTATTCAGCAAAAACACAATGATTTGAGACACTCTGAACTGGAGAAGATGGATCAGAAGAGCCAGTTTGGACATCAAGGAGGCTGTTATGTGTAGAAATGTATTTAAATTTCCACATTTGGGTTTGCATTACTTCATCTGGTCATACATGGGTGGTTAGGTTGATATGACAGCAAAAGTCAGCATCGAATAAAAAACCCCAGTAAAAGTCCGTAAGCGGGATACTTTGGCATCATCTTGTCTGTATTTATTAAAGTTTAAAATAATGTAACTAAGAATTAATCTTTTTAATTGGTGTCTTTAAATTCAATATTTAAATTCCATGAAGCACTTAGATTATCTCGGTGCTTCAGCTTCAGCCAATCGGCACCAAGAAAAAGAAATCGCTCTTCTGGATTGCCTCCCAATAGTGTTTTTTCTTCCCCAGCTGCATTTTTATGAAATATTTTAGAATGCTCCACAAAAAAATGTGTAAATAAATTACACGATGTTTACAAGATGTTTTATTTTTAGTCATAAATAAAGTAGTTAAAACAAAATTCTCTCCACTTTGTAGAGCCACGACAACATCTACGACGATCCCTATCAGCCAGAGGTCGACTCTCAACGAGAAGCTTCGTCTGGCGGCGGAGGAGGGGGAGGCGGTGGCAGACGGCGACGGCGAGACCACTTTGCCACCATCAGAACCGCCTCGCTGGTGACCCGTCAGATCCAGGAGCATGAGCAGGGCTCGGCTCTTAGGGAGCAGATGTCTGGGTGAGACCCTGAAATGCTTTACATTGAGAGAAAATGTTTTATTGTTTTGGGAACGCTGAATATTTAAGACAGGGTCTCTGCACTGCCTCAAAAAGTAAGTTGGCCTTAAATATGTTCATCAAACTTCTTAAATTTTGTCATGGCAGAACTAATCTCATATATTCTAAGTATTTTTTCTACTTCCTTTGGTTCTGTGACTTACTGCTCACACCCCTTTGCTAGCTAACTCGCTACTATTTTCCATCGCCAGTTGGTTTGATGAAGTTTGTACATTTATTTGGAAATTTAGGTTTGAAAGTCTTAAAGTTGTGAAAACCTCCAGAAACGGTGTTAAGACTTTAATTACATCAGAGTGGGAGGAAAAGAAAAAGCTAAACTTCCTCCTGCCAAATGATTTTGATGCACTGCGTCTCATCGCAGGTATAAACGGATGCGGCGGCAGCATCAGAAGCAGCTGATGGGTCTGGAGAACAAGCTGAAATCAGAGATGGACGAGCACCAACTGAGGTTAGATAAGGAGCTGGAGAACCAGAGGAACAATTTCTCCATGGAGCTGGAAAAACTGTCGAAGAAGCACCAGGGTGTCCTGGAGAAAGAGGTGAGTTTAGAGGAGCCGAATCACGCGATACAAACTCCTGCAGTACTTTTGATGGAGATGTTCGGGTTTGTTTAGATGAAGGCCGTCCTGACGGAGGAGAAGAAGTTCCAGCAGCACATTCTGGGTCAGCAGAAGAAGGAGCTGACCAGCCTGCTGGATTCCCAGAAGCGACAGTACCGACAGCGCAAAGAGCAGCTGAAAGAGGTGCCACAGATTAGCAATAACCAACATGTTAAGGTTGTCAAAGTCAAGCAAGTGTAGCTGACCTACTTCCCTCTCTATTCTTTTTGTCATTTGTCTGTAGGAACTGAACGAGAACCAGTCGACGCCAAAGCGAGAGAAGCAGGAATGGCTGGTGCACCAGAAGGAGTGCATGCAGCAGCTGCAGGCGGAGGAAGAAGCCGGCCTGCTACGGAGGCAGCGGCAGTATTATGAGCTGCAGAGCCGCCAGTACAAGAGGAAGATGCTGCTCGGACGCCACAACCTGGAGCAGGATCTGCTCAGAGAGGTATCATCCCTGACTGGGAGCCTGAATGTGATCCTGGTATTTTTTCATAAATCTTGAGTCCAGTGAATGGACACCATCACTGCTGATGGTGAAACATGATTTCATTCAGATCAGTTGATGCACAGATGCTAAAAATTCTTAAAAAGCAACATATGTATGTATATACACATTTGTGTGCAATAAATTCACTAATATAAAATTATAAGTTTATTGCAAATTTTCCACAAATGTTAAAATGATTGTGTGTACGTAATGCTAACTCCCACCTACAGGTGGCGGTATTTCTTCTAACTCATTGCTGTTTGATTTTGTCAAGTTTTTATTTAAAGAAACATTTAGATGCTTAAAATATTTCTGACTATTCCCCCAAAATTACGATTCTTGTAATTATGATTTGTAGTATTTCAACTTTATTTTCTTACAACTGGTTTCTTGTTATATTATTATTATTATTTTATTCTCGTAGTTACATTTTTGTAATGTTTTGGTAATTTTATGTCTTTATTGTCATACTATTTTAACCTTTTCTTGTAATATTAGAACTTTATTATCTTACAACTGTATTCTCGTATTATTCCTTTACTCTAGTATTTATATTTTGTTTTTTAATGTTATGGCTTTAACCTTGCAATATTTGAACTTTGTTTTAATATTATTGCGACTTTATTGTCATTCGGCTGTTTTCTTGTAATATTGCTGTAGTTTAGCTCGATGCTTTGGTTGTAGTGCTGACCTGAAGTCCAAATAAACAAAGCTGTAAAACGCTCTTATCAGACAAGATGGCGGCTTGTGGCTCCATGGAAACCCAAGTACAAAGTGATTTTCCAAATGGTGACTTGAATCACCAGCGAAGCTCCTCTTCCTGACTGTGCCGTCTCTGTCTGCAGGACCTGAACAAGAAGCAGACCCTGAAGGACCTGGAGTGCGCCATGCTGCTGCGGCACCACGAGTCGACGCAGGAGCTGGAGTTCCGGCAGCTGGGCGTGGTGCAGCGGACGCGCGCCGACCTGATCCGCACGCAGCACCAGACCGAGCTCACCAACCAGATGGAGTACAACAAGCGGCGCGAGCAGGAGCTGCGGCAGAAACACGCCATGGAGGTCCGCCAGCAGCCCAAAAGCCTCAAAGTGAGTGAGGGCCGGGACGGCGAGGCGGCGCCGGGGGGGCGGGGCTTAGAGCCCGACGACATGGAGGAGTGTCAGGAAGAGCCGGATGGAGCCACGGAGCTCCGAGACGACGAGGCGGTTAGAGAGGAAGGAAAAGGAAGCGAAGAGAGAGAGGTAGAGGGGGTGCAGTGGGCGTATGAGGGCGATCAAAGCGAGGCATGTCACATTGAGTCTGATGAAGAGGAAGAGGAGGGCCGCGGCGTGGCCGACGGATGTCCGTCTGAGCTCGATGACCTGTCAGAGTTCTACTTCCCTGATGCGCCGGAGGAGCTGGACACGGTCGCCGCCGTGGTCCCGCCTCCCCCGCCGCAGTCTTCCCTCCCCTCCCTGTTCTCCCACGCTGTCTGCCTGCTGCTCTCGCTCTCCGCCGCCGCGCAGCCGTCCAACCTCACGCTGCTGCTGCTCTCCGTCTTCCTGCTGTCGCTGCGCCGCTCGCCGCCGCTGCCCTCGCTGGCGTCATTTGTGCTGTCGGCCGAGCTCGTCTTCCTGGCGCTCTTCTTCTCCTACTTGCTGCTGCGCTCCTGCTGCGCGCTCTCCCTCTCCTCCTTCCTGTGGCTCAGCCTGTGGGGTGGCGGCATCTTCAGCCTGGCGCTCGCCGTCAGCCTGGGGCTCTACTACATCCCCTTCATCCTCGTCTCCGCCTCCTTCCTCAGCTCCCCCGCCATCTTCCTTTCTCTCTTTCTGCTCGTCGCGCTCGCCGTTCGGCCGGCGCGCCGCTTCCTCCAGCGGGCGCCGCGGAAGCTCAACCGCTTGTGCATGCGCGTTCTGTTCCGCTTGCCCCGCCCCCTTTTCGCCATGCTGCAGTCGGTTCTGGGCGGCGTGGCGGAGCGGAACCTTTACGAAATGTTCCCCAAAGCCGGGCGCAACTGGGGCGTCCGCCAGTCGCGGATCCCCGTCCCTTTGAAGAGCTTACCCGCCGAGCATCACGCCCGCCGCCGTTGCCACGGCAACTCGCGCCTGGCCAAGCTGCTGCTTTGGGTCGGGCGTTTCGGAAGACGGCCGCTAGGGGTCCTCGCGGACTTTGCGAACACCGTGATCCTGAAACTCGCCAGGCGAGTCGTCACGAACCTCCCGTTGCGCGTCCGGGTCAAACTCCGAACCCTGGGGCTCCTGAGGAAGGAGCTGCCCAGCCGGTTACCACGGTTACTGCCCCGGGAGGTCCGAGAGACGAGGCAGAGGGAGAGGAGGAGGAGGAAGATGAGGGAGGAGAGGATGAGGATGTATCGCGAGGAAACGAGATGGGAGTGCGGGTTGAGGCGAACCGCATCCGGGAGGTTTGAGAGAGGGAAACTCCGACCGTGGAGATAACAGGAAGTGACCCGGTTCTGGTTCCTGCCAATACACAACAACTTAACAAGGATCATGGGTTTAGCTTCCAGTGCAAATATCTTAGGACACTTCAAAAAAAAACTTTTCAGCAGAAATTGGGTTTAGTTAATAATTATTTTAAGTGAAATAATCGGCCATTTTGGCTTAAAGTCTGTGAATAATGTTGATGAAAAGTTACTTGCAAATTGTTTTTGTCTTATTTCAAATATTTTAAGATATTTGCACTAGAAACTGGACCAAAATACTAAAAAGACTTTATAACTGTTGTGTTTTTGCAGTGTATAACCAGCTAATCCAGAGATTATCCCCCATTTCCTCATTGTGCTTTTTGTAAAAGTTCCTTAAACCTCCATCAGTTTTATTACTGTGTTCTTAATTTCTAAGAAGAATCTTTTTATGGTTATTTTAAGACCGTTTTGTTTTTATTTTTTAATCTTTTTTTATTTCATTTTGTTTTTCATTAGTCGTCTCATTTGAATGTGCCGAGAACAAATACTTCAGTGTTATCGACGCTCCGTGAATGAAACTCCTTTATGTTAAAAATTTGTTAAAAAGCTGTGAAAAATAATTTAAATAAAATAAAAAAAGGTTTTATGATTTCAGAAGGGTTTCACTAACGTCGCCCTCAACACTAGCTAGCGGTCGGCGGTTATCGAAGTGCAATAAACGGCGGCGGCCATCTTTACTGTCGCTTCCAATCAAATCCGTCTGTTATTGATGGAAAGAAACAGAGAAATTCAACCTTTAATTTGAATTTTTTGTTTTGTGGAGGTTTTTTTATGGGGAAAACAGAAACGGGCCCAAAGCATCACTGGTCCTCCTCCATGCTTTCCTACATATCACTCCCACATTTTCTACAAGCTACTTCCTGTTTCGTTAAGACCAAATACAAACTGTTCTTACTGGAATGACATGCCTGTCAGAATTTCATTGTTGAATTAAACTTTCTTTTTCTAGGAAGTAGCTACTTTTTCAATGATGAAGACAAACACACTTATGCCTTATTTTATTGCTATTTTCTCTAGTTTTTCCCATTTGGAAGACCGATTAAAGAAAGTAGTTACAGTTACTCAAGAATCAGGGATTAATTATCATCAAGCATTCCCAGATACACAATTAAAAACATGATTTTCTGTAAATTTTGTGAACAATAATTTCTTAATATTGAAATCACGATTAAATGTGTTTAAATTAAAAGTTGAATTTCTCCCTGCGTCAATAAGAGGTTAATTTAAAGTCATGAATATAAACCAGTAGTGCCAATAAAACGATCTGTTAAAAACCAGAATGTTAACTCGGTTAAGGTTGTTGATTTTTCTAGAAATCCTGGTTTCAGTTTTTCAAACCATTTCGTGCATAAAGCTGTTCAAATCAGCCATCTTTCAGTCGCATTTAGTTTTGCTACATTATTGCGCTCAATGCAATAGTCTTGATATGATTTACCGTGTAAACATTTCCCTTTTAAAATGAAAAGTGCCTACTTTCAGCTGTTTGCACAAGTCTTAGTCTGTTGTGAAGAGACAAAGTAGAGTAGAAAACGAAGATATCTAAGTACTTAAAGCCTAATATAATAAAATTATATTTAATATATCAGCATGATATAGAACTTTATTGAAGCCATATTTAGTTGACAATCTTTTGCGAAATGCAGGGCTAGATTATTAAGCACAAATGTGAAAAACGGAGCAACCAAACGACCAAAAATATCCAGATGAAAGGAACAAAATTCATATATTTTCTTTTTAGTCAAAGTTTTTATATTTTCCAAAAACAGTGCAGCTACTCTTCACCTCAAGTGACCTTTATTTTATTTTATTTTATTGATATCAGGAACCAAAGATATTCAGCGACCAACCAAAACTGTTCCAAGAAGCTAAAACCAAAAATATATATTGGATTTTATTTTTACACATTTTGCTTAAAAACAACAAAAACATTTTATCTTCTACCAGAAACACCAAAGTGCTCCAGTAAAAACAGGAAGTTTTAGATCATTAGGGATAAAAATGAAGGAAAAACATTTAAGCCGTTTATTCACATGGAGGATTATAAAATAAAAACTTTTAGATGTGAAAAAGTCGAGTTTTATCAGTTTGTTGGATTGCAACTCGCTCAGTTTTCACCTGTTTTCTGTTTACATGTTGCATTGTGTTTTTCCCAGTTTTATCACCCTGTTTGTTTTAATTTATACAGTATTTTAAAGAGTCCTGCTGCGTTCTGTACGGCTGTGTGCTCTTTTATTTGTTTTTTTTTTTTTTTTTATTTGCACTTTCTTTGTTTTTTTTCCTTCGTCTGTTTTTATGATTTTTTTCCTCTTCCTCTTTGTTTTCTCATTCTTCTATTTTGTTCTATTTTGTTTTTATTACCCAAGATCCTCATTCACTTCCTCCTGCATCATCACACGTTTTCTGTCCATTTGTCACAGAAACAATCAATAATTCGCCATATTCAATAATTGGTGACATCTCTTAAAATGAATACATTTAGATTTGCACACAATATTTATATGAAAAAAATGTTTTACAGCTTTAATTTGTGGTATGTATTAGAATAAATATATTACACTATAAATATTTATTCGGTGAAGAAAAACTTTTCAACAAAATATTTAAAGTATTTGGCAAAATTGATACCAAAGAACTGTTTGATCTTAAATGAGTTAATTTTGAAAAATAAAAAAAAGATATATACGCATAAATTAGAATATATTTTAATATTGAAAAATTCCTTTAGTTCAGAAACTCGGTTTACTAAATAAAACAATATTTTCAAACCTTTATTTATTAACTGATCATTTTCAGCCTTTTCTCTGACATTTATCATTAAAATATGTTACAATTAAAGAATAAAAAAATTAATGCAGAAACTTAAATTATGTTTTTATTCTTTAAAGATACTTCTAAACTGATAAATGCGCCACATTGATCTTTTATTTTTATTCCATTTAATTAACCAGAGTTGAGAAATGCAACAAAGCAATTTTTAGTGCTATTAGTATTTTTTTTTCCCAAAAAGTTGCTCAATAAATGAGTGTTATGGAAAATACTGTTAAAGTGAAATCACCAGGTGTTTTGGTGATGTTGTGCAAATTGAGGCCAAGCCACATAAAAATGACTCTGAGAAATAAATCAAGACTTTCAGACGGTTATGATTGTCGAAAACAAAGTTCAAGAAATAAATTTTTACATAATTCTGGTTACTATGAGATCTAGAAATGTGGCAGAAATCTCTGAAAAGATAAGAAGGGTGTAAACACTTTGGAAGAAAAACATGGGTGTTTTTTGTACATTTTAGTCAAAAATACAAAAAAAATAATTATATATTCCAGAATAAGGTCATAACCAAAATAGTCTTAACAGAATAAAGTTGTAATATTGGCTTCATTCTCAAAGTATTGACTTTTTTCCAATAATGCTGATCTTATTATCATAATATTATTGTTCAACATGGCCTCAATACTCCATTAAATATACTTTGTAATTATCAGAGGAGTTACATTTTTTGGCATTCCAGCTATCAAGCTTGCATTTTAATTACTGAATAGATTTGATAACTTTGAGCTCCAAGCCTGAACTTTGACTAGGCCACTTAGAAACGGTAACATCATCTCCAGCTTGAAAAAACATTTAAAAACTGAATATTTTCTCCAAACCAAACATGTTAAAGATGTTTTGTGTTTTCCAGATCTGATTAAACAGGAAATGGTAAAGCTTTAAATGTACAAATTTAAGTTAAAATGTATGATATAGACAATCAGAGTTGGGTTTTACTTTTTCTCAAGTAAAAATAAAAACATATTTAAAAGATTTTCTAATCATAATATTTGCTGTTTTGGTTCGTCTACCCATCAAATTATCAGCTTCCTATTTCCAGCAGAGCAGTTTTGGTTTGTGACTGACTGAGACCACAGACAGGTGGGTAATCACACACCTGCAGAGGTACGGCAACCCATCAACTCACATTACGGCAAGTTGTTGACGTGCAAAATGAGAAGGTAAATATTGTAAAATAATCGTCAAAAATCACCAGAATTCCATTTTTAAAAATATAATTTTGCTGCTTTTGTTTTTGTTTTTCAACATGGTATAATTTTATAACTTTTTGGACTTAATTTGCACATCAACACCCTGCAGTAACGAGTAAAAGCAGCAATCAGTTCACTTATGCTCCTATAAATGCTCAGATTTAAACACAGGTCTAAAAATGTGTTAATAGAGAATTCTGATGAATTTGATGGTTTCCATCAGTGAAGTGGGATCGTAAAGTTTACTTTGTAAAACTAGCTTCATGGTGTGATTCCTGTTGCCATGGTCACAATCCAGCATCACATTTTGTCTTTTCTTTGTCTTTGAGCTTTTTAACACTTTTCTGCAAATAATTTTTTAAAAAACCTGTTGAGGTCTGAACATGAGAACGGGCCCCAAATCAAGTTCTGCTTAAGGCCCCGTATGGCTTTGGACCGGCCCTGTGACTACAGAAAAAAGAAAATAAAGCTTTTATTTTATCTTTTGCAGGCATTTCAGCAAAGTATGCACTTATTTTAAGTCAGTAATTCCTTAATATTGATTGTAAAAAGTGCTAATTTCTCTGGCAGATTATTTATGAGACATTGAGTAATAATAATAATAATAATTAATAATAATAATAACAATAATCTGACAGTGGAAATAGAACTGGGTTTCTAGGCACAGTGGAGCTAGTGCTTTTTCATCAACGTTAAGGATTTAAATAATCTCCTATTTCTTACTGATGTTACTTGTAAGTTAATTTTGTCTTATTTAAAGTGCACCAAGATATTTTCACCAGAAACTAAACCAAAAATACTCAGTAAGATTTTGTGTTTTTGAAGTGTGACGACCTTGATCATAAAGTTGCCAATGAATTCAGTTAAAGATTCTGGAGTGATCCGGTTCTGCACTACAGACTGGAGCTTCTTTTCCAAATCACTTTTATTAATTATAAAAGTGAAGTTCATTCATTCCTGTGTTTCTGAACCACCAGAACTTTTAAGGTTTTTTTTTTTTTTTTAGCCCTGTTTCTCTCGTCTCTCCTTCAGTCCAAAGAGCTCCAGATAAAGCGCCAGTTCCAGGACACCTGTAAGATCCAGACCCGGCAGTACAAGGCCCTGCGGAACCACCTGCTGGAGAACACGCCCAAGTCGGAGCACAAGGCGGTTCTGAAGCGGCTGAAGGACGAGCAGACCCGGAAGCTGGCCATCCTGGCCGAGCAGTACGACCACTCCATCAACGACATGCTGTCCACTCAGGCCGTGAGTCGCTTCCCTTCCCACAGAACCCGGCTGGACCGGAGGCGGTTCTTTGGGTTTAGAACACGCAGAGTTTCTGAGAATTTCCACCAAAAACTCTCAGAAATTCTAACATTTCAGAAGTTTTTTTGAAAAATCTTGGACATTTCTGAGCTTGAAAAGTTAAAAAATTATTAGAAACAGATTGAAGATTTTCTAGAAAAAATGTTGAGATTCATCTCAGAAGTTTTCTTGGATTTTTCTGTTTTTTATTTCAGCATTTCAAAAGTCAATTTTTTTTTTTTTACTTTTTGGAGGTTTTCTGAGTTTCAACTCTGAAATTTCCATAATTTTACTTTTTAAAAATCTGAGATTAATTTCAAATTGGAGTTGTTTTTTTTAAATCAAATTTTCAGAATATTTGCTATAAAAGAAAAAAAACACGTTTTCCAAAATAATTTGGAAAAATATTATTTCAGAAGTCAAATGTTTCTCCCAGATTCTTTTTTCTTCTTGTAAATGTGCACACATTAACTTTTTTTCCCATTTTTATTCTTACATTTGTTTCTCACATACTATCGATCTAAATCTGTATTTTTGGCCCCAAATTAAGTCCTGCCCAGGCCCCCATATGATCTTGCACCAGCCCTGTTCAAGGCTGTTTGAAGTAGAACAGATGGATCCCGTTAGATTCCAGTTTAGGGCATCAGTTGGGATTAAATGCCCTGCATTGTAATCTAAACATTTTAATCTGATTCACAATTCAACAGTAAAAAGCAGAAATAAATTTTGTTGGACATTTTCTCCGCCCTGGATCTTTCAGGAGCGCTCACACCTTCATCTTCCTTGTCATTCAGACACAAAAGCTTTGGGTTTTTTCCTGAATAATTTATTGTGAGAGGCTGAAGAGGGGAGGAAACTGTGATTACCTCACATGGCGGCGCGCCATTTAAGCTCAGTAAGCCAAATCCCTGCTGCCCTTGTTTGTGGCTCCAGTCAAGCTGAGCAGAAATATGAATAACCTCTGAGGTCCAAAACATATTTTTATTTACAGAAACACTGCAAGAAGACATAACTTGTGTCTGTTAGTCGTGCAAATCTGGGACAACAGAAAGATTTTAGAGCTTCCAGACTTTCTGACCAATTGCAATATCTGATTGTTATTGGTTGATTTTTAGTAAATTATTATTTATTTTGACTTTAATTTCTTGTTTGGACTCAGCAAAATCCAAAAACTGATTTAACTTTTGGAAAATCTGGATTTGTTTTCCACCAATGAGCTCCTTGGGTTCCTATAGTTCAAGGGCGGCCATTTTGTTTTACAGCTTTTATTTAGCTGGACTTTGAATTCAGCTCATTTCTCCAGACTACATTTTATTTATTGCAAGAATAAACTAATAAGAACATTTAAAGAAAACAGTCGTACGAAAATAAAGTTGAAATAATGAGAATAAAGTCTAAATATTACAAGTTATAATATTAGGAGAATAAAGTTGTAATTTTATAAGGATGCTGATAACATTTAAATGAGGAATGTTTGTGAAATACTTCTAAAATTTATACTTTAAACTTATACTGTGGTATAAGTGTTGCAGATGAAACTTTATCTTTTCATACATCAGCACAGAATATCTTTATTGATCCATTTGAAGAATCCAAATGTGGGTAAAGACATCAAAAAACTACATAAAAACCTCCATCATTTTTTAGATAATATTTTCAAATCAAATTTGAAATACAAGAGGAGAAGACGTCATTCTGCAGTTTTATTTTCCAGTCCATACAGAAGCAAAAATGTTCTAATTTGTTTGTTACAAACTCAAATAGCTGACTGCAGATATAACATGCAAAGTATTATGGGTATTTATCTCCTCATCTGACGGGAATCTTAAATTCTGCAGTTCAGTTTGAAGTTTTGCACTTTTTTTGTTTTTTTGTTTCTGTAAATGTTGCGTTTTCAACCCGACTGTCTCCGTCTTTCCCCTGCTAGCTGCGGCTGGACGAGACGCAGGAGGCGGAGTACAAGGTGCTGCGGATGCAGCTGCAGCAGGAGCTGGAGCTGCTCAACGCCTATCAGAGCAAAATCAAGATCCACACCGACACGCAGCACGAGAGGGAAGTGAAGGACCTGGAGCAGAGGGTGTCCATCCGCCGCGCCCTGCTGGAGCAGAGGGTCAGCCGCACACATCAGCAGACTTTAGACATACATACATTTATTATAGAAAATGACAGACATTCAATTTCTCCTATCAGGTTCAGTCCTTCATCCTCTCTCAGGGTTGCCAGATTGGGTGGGTTTCCCCCCACTTGCGCTGCTTTCGAACACATTTTGTTGGAAAAAACAGGTTTGGGAGGCTTTTAGTATTGATTATAAGATTGTTTAAAAAGGACACATCAATACAATAAACTAAAATTTATTTGAACTCAAAGAGTCGAGTCCTTTGCAGTTCCAGTTGGATCTGGTTCTGGTCAGAATATAATAAAGAAAAATGTTGTAAATTGTCACAAGTCTGTATGCAGTTGATGACAAATGAGACACAAAATTCTGAATATAACCATCCAAATGAATTTCATCAGCGGTTGGGATTTGGGATGGTTTTCTGGAGTTGGGCGAGTTTTACTCTGCGTTTGGGTTCTAAGACCTGGCAACCCTCTTTGCAAACTTTGACAGAATGTAAAAGGTGTTTTTGTTTTCGCAGATCGAGGAGGAGATGTTGTCCCTGCAGAACGAGCGCTCTGAACGCATCCGCACCCTGTTGGAGCGGCAGGCCAGCGAGATCGAGGCCTTCGACTCGGAGAGCCTCCGCCTGGGCTTCAGCAACATGGCGCTGACCGGCGTGCCCGGCGACGCCTACGCCAAGCAGGGCTACTCCAACGCCCAGCCGTCCGGCTCCCGCTCCGCCGGCCACTGGAGCCACGGCGTGCACCAGCAGAACATGTCGTCGCAGCAGCTGTCCCGCCGCAGCCACAACAGCAGCAGCAGCAGCGGCATCGGCAGCGGCGCCAGCGACCGGAGGAGCGAGTCGTCCTCCTCTTCCTCCCACGGTTTAGGGATGGCTCTGGGGCACGGGCGGGACGGCAGGGACATGCACCACTCATCCCGCTCCTCCGCCTCCTCTTCCTCCTCCTCCTCCTCGTCTTCCTCCCACCACCAGCGCCACCACCTGCCGCAGCACTACCACCACCAGAGCACGCCGCAGCTCTACCGGGAGCGGGAGAGAGAGCGGGAGAAGGAGAGGGAGCGGGAGTGGGCCGGAGTGCGAGGCTCCGGCGGTGACCTGGCCCACCCACACCCCCTGCCCTTCTCCCATCACCTCCCGTCTCGCTCCTCCTCCCAGTCCCTGGCCATGCTTCCTCCTCCTCCACCGGCTCCACCCTCCATCTCCGGCCCTTCGTCCTCCTCGTCTTCCTCTTCCTCATCGCAAGGCGGGATATACGGAGGCGGAGGGCTGGCGGTTCGCGGTACCCCCAACCTGATGGCCCTGAGGAACAGCCCCCAGCCGCTGAGGAGGACGGCGTCCGGCGGCGGGCCTGGAGGCGCCGGCGGCAGCGACGGCGTCCTGAGTCGAAGCACCTCGGTCACGTCGCACATCTCCAACGGCTCCCACCTCTCCTACTCTTAGGAGGCTTCAGAGGTGCGGCAGCGATGAAGGTGAAGGTGTCTATCACAGGCTGCGTCTCTATAGATAGTTCCCACAAGACCCGACCAGAAGAAAGTTACCCCAGAAAGCCGCCATATTGGTAGGCAACCGGTCAACAGTAGTTGTGTTTCCATTACAAATGTGGGCACAAATTTGTCGATATTATGGTGATATTTAATAAAACACAATGTCACGACAGCGACGTTTCTCTTAAATATGAAATTACATTAAAATAGACGTTCTAATGACACAGCTTTTTCTGAACTGTGCGATGCAAAAAAGCCCCAAAATAAATCCTCCTCCTACCGCTTTCTGTCGTCGTCTTCAACGTTTCCTCCAGTCATAACATCCAATATTCATCACAAAAGTCGTCTGATGCACAAAATATTTTCATTGCAGTTTTCGAAATACATCTATTTCAATAAAGCAAAAAAAAAGTGTTTCTAGAAACAACCAATCAGAGCTAAGAGGTGGGTCTTAGCATTGTCAATCAAGCTTGTGCGCGGATTCTGTTTTTTTTTTGTTTTTTTTGCCTGATTCTTCTGAGAATCAGAAAATGTCTAAATTGCTTAAGCACCATCTAGATGGAAATCTAGTCTAAAATCTTAATCTACAGGATAAATTTGGGACGGGCTAAAGCTCCAGTTTAGGTGCTTTAGCCTAAACTAGCTAACAAGAAAGAAATCCTGTAACAAGAAAGAAACATTTATAAAATTATTTTCATATTCTAACTACATAATTGACATAGATTTAAGAATGTTTATTTATTTGAATTTTGACAAAGATAGACACCAAATTTTCTTTTGTTTGGCAGAAATGTATTTATCTCCCCATCTGAAATGGCCAATGGCGTCTTACAACTTCATTTCATTTCTTTTTGTTGGCCCTAATCCTCTTCCATAATTACGGTTATTGACTGACATTGTCACAGTTTGCTTAATTTTAGAAACCTTTGAAATTATCCTTACTGCTAATGAAGTGACCAGAAACTTTCTGTTTCCTCTGGATATTAGCCAGCAGCTCTCATTGATGCTTAGCAGCGAACTTTGCTCACATTCACAGGTCGTTTACTGTCTTATCGCCTTTGCTTTTACGCCCTTGAATCAAACGACCACCGTTCTCTTGTGCGCCATCGCTGAATCGGAAAGCTGCTTCCTGTACTATCAAAATGGCGGCGTGGCACCTGGATGTAGGAGGTGTGACGTCATGCGGGAACTATCTATACTCCGTTTGCCACCTTTCTCTGTCTTCTGGACAGATTTCCACTCCTGGAACTGTTGAGATGCAGAACTTTGTGCACAAAAAGCCCCAGAGGTCATGATGAAGGGGCAAACCGGGGTTACCGAGCTGCATCCTGCCTCTTTAGACTCAGGGTGGGTAGACAGGTTTTCTCCCATTCTCACGGATATAACAAGGGGAGGAATGTAACCACCTGTGTCACCACTGGATGACGGTGGTGCTAGACGTTTCTGTTCAGTGTTTTTATCTCTGTCACAGTATGAAAATGTCAGGCAGGATGTGAACGTTTGGCCTTTGCTTCCTCCTGCGGCTGCAGAGGCAGCAGCCGCGTCTCAGGGTTCCTACACAGCCTGGAGATTATTTTTATGGAGATTAGCGATGGAAAGGTTTGGGAACATATGAAGAAATAAGAGTATGGAAAGATATTTGTATTTATTCCATATTCCATTGTTGAATCAAGGTTGCATCATACAATCATCTTCCATTTCTTTCATTTGTTTTCATCCGTTCTTGTTTTCCATTCTTCCTTATTCCTTCTTTCCTCTGTTCATTCATTTCTCTTCCTTCCATTTTTCATTTTTCTTCCGTTCTTCCTTCCACTACTCCTTTCTTCCTCTCTTCATTTAATTGTTTTTCTTCTTGCTTTCCTTCCTTCCTTCCACGTATTAATTTCTGTTGATACTTCTGAGCAGAAACGGACTGAGGACTCTTGAATCTGCGTTGGGATTTAGCTGAACGCTGTGTAGAAACCCTGCTGTCTGTCTTCTTCTATGATGTTCTGTTCTGGAATGGAGAAAGAAAGAAGACACAGGAGGACAAAAAGGAAGATGCTTTTGTTTTGTGTCCAGATGCTGAAATGAAAATCAAAGACGAAATTCAGAAAACATTTTTAAACTGCTGTTATTTTGTTGTTGTTTTTTTGTATTTTTTTTTTTTAACTGTGTAGAAACACAAAAACAATTTGCTTGGAACGTCACCAATGCCTTCACGGGGTTCTTAAAGGGATGTTGTGCCATCCACTTTTTATTGTTGTTGTTATTCTTATTAATATTAATTTATTTAATGACTGAACTGAAAACACAGAATGTTTGTAAAGTAAAGAGACTCTTCCAAAAACGCAGCGTGGACGAGGAACGTGTATAAAAGCAAAGCTTTCTGATGACATACTGAATATCTCAATATAAGTGTCACTCCAGTGCATGACATAGATGTACATAAAATAGAAAAAAACATGATCAAACACATTGAACAGTACTGTATCCGTCCCAGTTTACCGCATTTAGAATCACTTGTCTCAGTTTTTCTTATTTTTAACCTTTTTCTGTAGATATTTATGGTAATATTAAGAACAGAAATCGTTTGGTTTTATAGATGAACAAAGACAATGATAGTAATTTTTTTATATACTCCCAAAGTTGAGCTGCAGCTGCATTTTTTTTCTATAGGTGTCGATATTACCATAACTAATCCTGGTGTAATTGTTGTCGTGATCATGTTCACGTTTTTTCTTGCGAGAAGCAAAAAGGGGCCCACTGTTTACTGTAAGAACATAGAACTATAACAATAGCTGATGAATCTGTTGTCAGGTGTGGTGTGTCTAAGACATCAATGACTATTAATAAGGGGATCGTTAATAACTGTTAATGATTTATGTACGTGTGTCGAGCGGTAAAGTCTAGTTATAATGCCACTTTCTTTTTATAAAAAAAAAAAATTAAGATAAAATGACACTCCAAGCAAGCCACCCCGCCTGACCTCTGACCCCCTTCCTTTGGACTCTCTTTGGAGAAAAACCACAATAAAAATAAAGAATCTATATATATAGATATTTATATATATATAGGCCACTGGAATGTAAACACTGGTTTACTTTTCGTTTTGGTTTCTTGGGTTTTGCGAGGATCAAACTGCCGAAGGATGCAGCATGCAGGCAGTGGACAGAAAGACGGAGGGATGACGGGACGGGCCCCCGACTGAGCTGCTGTGGCCCCCAGAGCCCTCACAGCAGCCCGTCTGAAGCAATCAGTGTTCACGCAAAGGGTTTTATTTACTACTCTGGGCATGATGCTCTTTTTTCTTTTTTTTTTTTTTTTGTTTTTGGAGGAGGAGGAAGATAATCACCCTGCAGTTTGTATGACTCAGAAACACCAGCTCAAGACAACGCCCCTCTGTGTAACACTAATACTTTATGCTCGGTTGGAATCTCAGTGCATGCGTAAACTCCTTGTAAAAACTAAGATTGTGGGCTTTGGGACGGCGTGGACGTCGATGTGGTTGCTTGTTCGCCTCTCGCTTCGGAAAAGGACGACGCAGGCTCATTGGGTCGAGGTGTTTTGGGGGCGTCGGGGGTTTTATGGGGTGGGGAAGGGGTGAGACTAATCACTGGACATAAGCTTGAGGAGGGAACACAAGATGGGATGATGTGTGTCGTTGGAAATGGGAAACAAGGGGTGGATTTAAAAAATGATTTAAAAAAAGATAATAAATTGATATTAACACATTAACTTGGTTTTATGTTTTTCATTTAAAATACACTTTTGACATGTTTTTATTTGTACTTTTGGGCAATAACTTGATGTTTTTTTGGTGTCTGGAAAATGAGCTGTTTCAAAAACTTCCTGATTGGTTGAGTGACATTTGAGGGGCAGTCCATCGTTACCTAGCAACCCAAGTGGAACTCCAGCATATTTGGTCAGCTGGTTGTGGAAATTTCTGACAATCTCAAAATTTCTTTAGGCAGAAATTAGCTTCTTTTTTTTTACAGCCGTAAAACGTAGTATGCGAGTCTGCTTTAGTTTCGCAAAGTTGCTTAAGTAAATATTTGTGCAATATAATCAAAAAGAAGATGGAGTAATAAATTTGCGTTTTCCATTAACACATAGGAAACAGTTTTGAAACAGAGAAATGATTATTGACAACATAAACATGTTACAGTCCAGTTAGTCTGCAATTTTCTTCTGAAGTATTTAGTATGAATTTAAGAATCGTCAAACTAAATTATGACAGTTATTCAGTAAGGGAATTTAAAGTTTAAGGAAAATAGCTCATTTTATAGCCATTTGAACTAATATCAATATGTTAAGCTTTGTAGATTTACATTTTAACAGTGAGAGAAGCATTTTCTTTTCTTTATTTTGGTTTGAATCCTGGGTGAAGGTGTGCAGATTAATCCAGAATTCTGATATTGATTTAACGTTTTGATAATATAGTTGGTATTGGAATGATACGACCATGGTAAGATTTATAGTTTTGTTTTAGATTACCTATTATAAATTTGTTCTGTTCAATAATATCGATACCAAATCTGCATTAGATTGATAACATGGTGAGATTGCTACTTTAGTTTCAGATTCCCTTATAAAATTTTCTTATGGTGTCGTAGTTTCAACTCTACCTCACACAAGATTTTGTTTTAATTTTCTGAAATAAGATTTTATTTAGAAAAAACACAAATTTATTTAATTCTATTGTTTGTTTATCATGTTAATGTTAAAGTATTTTGTGGCTAGCTATGAACACTGTTTGGATTAAAGGTAAAAGCAAAAAACATCTAAATGTATAAAGTTTAAAATATAAAAAAAATATTGGTATCAGTAATAGGGGCCCTGTATTTTGTATCGCAAACCTGAAGTTTTCTTTTTTAATTATGCAAATATGTTAAAATATTTTGGGCACACCTATAAACTTTATCCAAATTGTGTCCTATGTTTTAACAAAATAATTCAAAGAAAAGCCCACGACAGCACCAAAAGGTCAGAAATCTGATATTTCTAACTTAAATAATAATAATAATAATAATAAGCATTGATATTGGTGATGTTGGCCCTGTATTTACTTAGCAGGGACTGATACCAAAATATGCAGTATCACACACCTCTAGTTTATTATGTTAAGATATTAAAGTATTTTGAAGACACCAACAAACTTAATTCAAATTATGTCCAAGATTTGAACAAAATAACTGAATGGACAAAAACACAGAAGCACCTAAAGGTCAGAAATTCAATAATATGAAGTTATTTAGAATTTGTGACATTAATTTTGCATTTACATGTTATCAGATTGACACCAAAATATGCAGCATTGCACCACCAGATTGTGCAGCGATTTTCTTTCAAGGCACTCCGTAGAGATTTCTACAGAAGAGGATGAGGGCCACTGGAAAAAAAGTAAAACAGTTCTGACTTTAATCTCAGAATTCTGACTTTTTTTCCCTCAAAACTCTGAGAAAAAAGAATTCCCAGAATTCTTTTTTTAATTCTGAGAATTCTTTTTTCTCAGAATTCTGAGATAATGTCAGAATTCTGAGAATTAATCTCAGATTAAAATCGGATTTTTTTTTTTTGTTTTCATGATCCTAATCCTCTTCCGCAGTTTGCCTCTCTGGGTGGAGAGCCAAGTTTAAACAGTTGGTAAAATAAAAATGACATCCTGTTGATACTTTCTGGGGGGTTGCAGCTGTAAAGCTAAAGTCGTGATATTTTCATCATAGATCATGTTTTTGTTGTTGTGTTTTATCTCCTGAGCTGCTATTGTGCGGCATCAACAGTCTGACATCATTATTACAGAGCAACTGGGAGGATCTGTGCGCATTGCCCTTTAAAACGTGTCTGTCATCCCTCGGCTAATGGAAAGTCACTCTGCTTGTTTTCCCCGCTGCAGATTTGCTCGGTGCAGCAGCCAGAGAGGTGGGGGGGAGAGAGAGCATTTTCCGTCGGCCGACAATCCAGGAAGGAAGGGGAGAGGACAACGAGGACGGAAATAACAAGGAGGGGGTGTCCAAAAAGGAAACTCTACCCCTTTAAGAGCAAGTGGGACATAGCGGTGCGAGAAAAAGGAGAGGAGGGGGAGAAGAAAGAGGAATTAAAAAAGAAAAGGAAGAAAGAGACAGGGAGGGAGGAGGGAGAGCGGGCGATAAAAAAAGAAAGATGACATCCTCGCAGCTGAACGGCCGAGGTGGAGCGGGAGGCTGCGGCCCGGCGAGAGCGCCGCTCGCCGCGGTCAGGGCTTGAATCCAGCGGCGAGGCTTCGACCGAACCCCGACGGCCTAGCGCGGCTCCGGGAACCGGACACAAATAGACTCATAAATCAAAAACAAGCAAAGCATGACCTGCCGTTTTGACAGATATTACAACTCATATTCGGTCTCTTGCGTGGAAAGCAGAGCATTTATTTCACTGTTTTGTGCGCGACGCTGAAGAGTAAAACTGCAGCGGCTCGGTTTTTAGTATCATTACTGTTTCTGGTTGTTTTCAGGAAACTCCCGTGGGCTGATTTCTGCGTGTTTAGCGAGGTTTGGGGTCATTTGTGTGTCTGTAAAGTATTAAAGTTGAAAGCAGGAGGCAGCAGGCCGATCCTGGACGGGGCCTGCTCCACCTCTGCAGCCTGCGTTGCTCCCACAGCTGCGTGCGTCTCAACCCACAGCTCTACCTCAATGAGAAAACCAGATTTCAGCACACGGCTTTGGCTTTGTTCGCGCTTTACGACAGAACCGGGGAGCCCATCGCTCCCGCTGCGGGCCGGGCCTCCGTCCGCGTCCCGATCGCCACCGGAGGGGCCCATCCGAGCCATGCAAAGGCGGCTCAGGAGCTGACTTCATAATCTCCACCGCTGTCTGTGGCGCAAAATGGATGCTGCTTGGAGCAATTTTCTCTTCCAGGTAGGCTTTGTGCGGGCCTGTTTTGCGTTTTCTCCGCACACGCGGGCCCTGTCTGTGTCATCCCAGCCTCGCTCACATCTTTTTGTTACAACCTCTGCAAGATAAATGCTGTGACTTGTGTTTACATTTGGTGATGGCCTTCTCCTTGCTCCTCCAGAGTACTCCCACCCAAAACCAAGTGGAGGGGAGCCTCCAATCAGAGCTCATGCAAGTGCATACGAGTTCTCCCCAGACCCCACCCACAGAGCACATAGCGCAGCCTCCTTCCACTGTGGACACCACGGCTCTGAGTGAGGAACCCCTGCCTGGTGAGAGACTCTCAGACACACCTGAGTGGGTCCAGGTGGATAAACAGGCAGAGGGAGGGTTGCTCAAAACACTGACAGTTTGAGCTGAGCGCCTTTTATCATGATAGAAATGTGAAGATGTAATTGGGACTACAATTAATGATTATTTTAGGAATTGATTAATCGTTTATCAATTAAAAATGGCGCATTCTGTAAATATATCATTTATCCACTTATGCATTTTTATAGAATCTTATTTTAATTGTAGTTCAGGTTTATGTAGCAATGCTACTAAATTATTTTAGTAATCAGTTAATTATTCTCAGGATTAATCGGCTTAAAATGACACATGCCATAGATTTTTCTTTTAACCAGTTAAAGCATTTTTCCACAATAATTCAAATTCATTTTATTGTCTAAAGTAACTTAAATTAAACAAGCTTTGCTTTAGTAAATCTGAACCTGGTGAAACTAAATCTAGCCACTTGAGGAGTTTAGGATATTTTTATCTTAAAAGCAAAAAGCAAATAGTTTTTGTAGAGTTTTGGTTTATTTACTGAGTATGTTGGGTTGTAATACAATTTTGTTCTCAAGATGTGACTGTTCTCATATTATTTAGACTTTATCCTTGTATGAGCTTATTTGTTCTCACAAATGTATTTATTTATTTTTTCTATGTATGTTCCCAATACTCGGCTGTAGTTTTTTGTTTCAGTTGAATTAAAATGCTAGAAAATGTTGTTTTAAGCAGAATTAGGTCTTTTACTGGTGAACTTCACCTGAAAGGTTGTGACAGACCCTGAGTTTCTCTTGTTCTTCTTCTTCTCTCCCCCCTGGTTCCTCCAGAGCCGGTGAAGCCAGCGCCTCGGCCGGCCCGTGTGCAACACATCTGTGCCATCTGCAACAAGCAGTTCAAGAACAACTACAACCTGCGGCGGCACCAGTCGGTCCACACTGGGGTACGCATGAAGGACAGGGCCAGAGTGCAGGCGGAGGGAGCAAAGGAGGGAACCGCCGGCCAGGTGGTGGCGGCGGCCCCGCCGGCCATGGCGGTGGGGGCCGGAGGGAGGGCGGAGAGGCCCACTGTGCCCCTCTCCCTGCTGCACCTCTCCGTGCCTCCCCCTCTCGCCCCTCCCGGCGTGCTGGCGGGCGCCCAGCAGCCTCCCCTGGGCGGTCAGGATGGCGAAGGGGTTGCCATGCCAAACGTCATGGCTACTGTTAACCCTCATGCTCCGCCTCCTGCTGCTGTCGTCATGGCCACAGGGGCGACAGTACAGGTGGGTCAGGGCCTTGTGAGAGACGGTTGTCGTCAACCCCCGAGCCTTCGAGAGTGTTGTTTCTTAAGCTGCCTTCGTCACGACGATCTTTGAATTCGTCCGCTGTGTTTGATTTCGGGAGAAATCCCTGAGCGCTGATTGGTTGAGGGGCGATTTCAGTCCCCGGTTTAAGAAACAGTTCCCTCGAAGTAGGGCTGGGCGATGTGGCTTACAAATAAAACCTCCAAACAGTGGAAGAAAAGACTTGTTTTCATACCAGAGACTATTTTAACTCTCCTTTTCTAAAAGATTAAGTGGAAAATAGAAAATATTTTAAAAAGTGGCTTTTATTTCAGTCATCTCTTCTGTGAGTTGTATTAAGGAGTATCAGGGCCAAGCTGCAAAAATGTTTGTTTAAAGGAGATCTATCTTACAAAATTCACCTTTTGCATGTTTTCATGCTTCTAAACGTATTTTTTTAAAAAAAAGAATACCCAGCTGTGTTTTGGCAAAAAGTGAATGTTTTTTGGTGTCTGGAAAATGAGCCATTTCAAAAACATTCAACTGGCACTGCACCTGTTACCTAGCAACCCGAGCAGCGCTCCAGCATGTTTGTTCAGCTGGTTTTACCGATGTATTCGCTGTACAATGGCTGCTGGAAAAAACCCAGAAACCACTTGCTGCATTTTTGTTGGTTGTGCAGGAGGCTCCACTTCTGCTTTTCAAACACGTATGGTTGTATAATTGCGAATCTGTTTGCAGTATTTTCACACACCAGTGTAAACGTTGAGTTTGGCAGACCTGACCTGACTGAAATCTCATCATCTCAGAATGATTTTATGCAAAAATATGTTTTGTATCTTCCAATCCTAACCTGTTCAAGGAAGCATAAGGGGTCACCTTTAATTATAAGAATGTAGACTTAATATCAAAATAAAGATGCAATTTTATTAGACAGAAAAAAGTCTTAAAATTACTACATGGTACTTTGAGAAAATGCTACTAGTAATAAAGATCAGATGTGGGCATTTCTTTGCTCAAACGTGTCAAAATCCTACAAACCAAAATGAAATGTTGATTATGTTAAAAGGTTAAGTATATCCATCAAATATTACAAATTATAACTCTACAACATGCTCAATATTCCCCATTTTAATTTATTTTGTGTTGGTGTTCTCATAAAATTCCTACTTTATTCTCCTAATATTGTGACATTTCAACTTTATTGTCGTACAAATTTATTCTCTGACTTTATTTCTGTGATTAAAAAACAAAACCAAACATAGCCTGGCCCTAGTATTCCATCGTAGATTTGATCTGAATTCAACATCTAAAAAAAATACAATAGCATTGACGAGGAAAAAAAATCCAGATTTTGTAAAAATTCAATCTTCGGAAAAATGAGAATTGATGCAT
Source organism: Poeciliopsis prolifica (assembly GCF_027474105.1). Classification (NCBI taxonomy): domain Eukaryota; kingdom Metazoa; phylum Chordata; class Actinopteri; order Cyprinodontiformes; family Poeciliidae; genus Poeciliopsis; species Poeciliopsis prolifica. Next base: position 3,352,328 of record NW_026562424.1, read on the forward strand.
CGCCCAGCCCTAGCTCGAAGCCCCACTCCCCCACGCTCCCCTGCATGTTCTCTGTAACACAAACCAGAATTAAAGACGAGCCAGAAGTAATTCTTTGCAACTGCGATCAGCAGATCATTTACCTAACTGGCCGATTATGTGTTTGCATGATTTCATCGTCAAATACTACAAATTCTCTTCCAGTTTGTGGAGAAAAGACTTCAGACCTAAACTCTGTAGCTTGTTTGTTTTTCTCTCAGCGGCCCGCCAATCCCAACCCCAACCCCGTGAAGAAGAACCACGCCTGCGAGACGTGCGGGAAGGCCTTCCGGGACGTCTACCACCTCAACCGGCACCGGCTGTCCCACTCGGACGAGAAGCCCTTCTCCTGCCCCATCTGCCAGCAGCGCTTCAAGAGGAAGGACCGCATGAGCCACCATGTGCGCTCCCACCAGGGCGGCGTGGAGAAACCCTACATCTGTCCTCACTGCGGCAAGGCTTTCTCCAGGTGATGCTGCGCTGCAGCCGCGCGCCGTGGCCACGCCCCCTTCCTGCTCCAACGTGTCTCTCTTATGTCCTGCTGCAGGCCTGACCATCTCAACAGTCACGTCCGGCAGGTGCACTCCTCAGAAAGACCCTTCAAATGTCCGGTATGCATAATTTTTTATTTTTTGCAGTTTTTTATCTTAAAGGTGCATTCACACACCAGTCCTGTTTAGTGCAACACTTGTTTGTTTGTCTAGGAAGTCCGGTTCATTTGGGGAGATGTAAATGCAAAATCGAACTTTGATGCAGACAAAACAGCTCAATTTCTTTTCTGATGATTACGATTGTTTTTATGGCTAATTTTGTTTATAGATACTTCATAATAATTTTTTTATGTTGCTGTTGTTTGGTTTTTCTTTTTCTTTATGGTTGTTTTGTTTTATTTCAGATATTTAAAGTGTTAAGTGCTGTGTTCAATGTATTTGAGAGGGAAAATTATACCATTATTATGTCATTATCAATATATTTAAAATTTCTCAAAATGACAATATTATCATTCATCACAATCATTTTTGGGACAGTATATAAATCAAACCAAATGGAATGGAGCCTAAAATGCCAGGTGTTCTGATTTTTACCAACGATGCTTCATCTCTCATCTGTCTGCAGACTTGTGAGTCGTGTTTTGCCACCAAGGATCGCCTGCGAGCCCACATGATCCGTCACGAGGAGAAAGTGCCGTGCCACATCTGCGGGAAGCTCCTGTCCGCCGCTTACATCACCGATCACATGAGGGTGCACAACCAGTCGCAGCACCACGTCTGCCACCTCTGCAACCGCAGTGAGTGCACACACTTTTTATCAGGAGGCACAAACTTTGAAGTTCATAAATCTAAAGTTCTCTGCAACGGTTCCTTCTCCATTTCATTTTTGGACCATGCAGTTTACCAATCAGTCTCTATTTCTAGTGTGTTTGGTATTTTGTAAAGTCAAAAATTTTCTAAAAACGTTTGACTTTTTTGAAGAGCTCACTCTTCAAAAGAGGAAGAATGAGCTTCTTCTTTGAGAGTGAGTTCAGAAATTTTCTACAAAAAACTTTGACATGTGAAACTCTGTTTCTAATGTCAGCTGCTGCTAGACCGTATTAAATGTAAAACATTTAAAACGTGGCAAGCCTGGGACTATTAGGACAGCAAGGCAAATACTGATGCGGGTCAATTGATGGAATGAAAGGGGAAGTAAATTTGTATCAAAAGATCTTTTGGAAATTTCTGATTTTTTTGAAATGTCAAAAATGTCCAGATTTTTTCTAGAAATTTCAGACCTTCTGAGGTTTCTTTCTAGCAAATGTTCATCTTTTCAAGCTAAGAAATGTCCTTGTTTTTTCTGGAAAATGTCTGACATTAATCTCAATTTCTGAGTTTTTTTTTCTTGAAAAGTTTAGATTTTTGGAGCTCAGAAATGTCCATCTTTTTTCTAGAAAATGTTCCACCATCGACAATGCTCCTAATACACCTTTGAAAAATTCAGATTGATCTAAAAAATGTTTGATATATATATATTTTGTGTGTGTGTGGGAAAATGTACTCTTTTTCTATGTACTTTGAAACCACGACAATGCATGTATATCTACCTAGTAATCATTAAAAATAATTTATTGACATTTTCGTTGTAACTTGTCGCACATGCTGAACAGACAGCTCCTCTTAAAGTCGGACGTCTTAATGCGCATGTGCAGGCATGCGCACTCACTGCATGCACCTGCTCTCCACCAGGCTTCACCACGCTGACGTATCTCCGCGTCCACGCCCAGAAGCACCACGGCCAGGAGTGGAAGGAGAGCCCCGGCGGCTTCGGCGGCACGGCCTCGGGCGGCGTCCTCGTCTGCCACTTGTGCGGCGTCCAGTGTAAGACACCCACCCAGCTCCAGGGCCACATGGGAACCCACAGCACCAGCCAGGCCGCACCGACCCCCGTCACCTCTAACGTGGCCGCCAGCAGCTCCGTCTCCCTTAGCAACATGGTGACGGCGGCGCCCACAGTGTACGTCACCGGGAACACGGTGGTGGACCTGCTCGTCACGGACTGCTCTAGCATCGCGGCGCCGCAGTCCCACAGTTAGCAGGATGGATCAGAAGCGAGTCCCGGGACGGTTACATGTTGATTCTGATCCGGTTTAATGTTTTATTTTCCGTTTTTATTCATGTAGGTATGTCTAAAGAAGAAGTAGGCGTTTCCAAAGAAAGACGTTTCACAAGAGCCACACATGATTGGACAAGCAAAAAAAAACGACCACGCCTGATTGGACGAGTAAAATCAAGTGAAAAATGATTGGTTTAGCAATCAAAGTAGCCGTTTTTCAAGAAGCAAGGCGAAATTAACTTCCGTCATTCGACAATTTTTTTTAAATATCGTTAGCTAACTCATCCGGTATCGGATTCTCACTTATTTAGTCAATTTCACGACCTTGCTGTTATAACAAGGTAGAAGACTTATTAAGCGCTTACATATAATAATGGGAGGGTGATTGTGTTAGCCGGTCGGACATTACCTTGTCTTACTTGAGAACGTCCGGTTACATTTCAAAGTAAAAGCATCAACATAAATCATGTTTTAATAACAAACAAATTTGATTTTTTTAAAGAGATTTTATCAGTAAGTGGGCTAAATTTTGTCTAAATGCAAAATTTGCTTTTACATGAAAATAAATCCGTTTTTGTTATTGAAATAATGTGAAACTGACATAAGTAGCTTAAAACAAATAAATAAAAATACAATTATCATTCAAAAAACAGTGTTACTTAAATTGGCCTTGAGATCTTCTTCAATTTCTTATCTTCTAGTTCAAATTTTAGTTTAGTTTAGTTTAAATTTATTAGGGACAGTGCACATTAATGAACAATCAATACTTCTGTACAGGCTGTAAATGAACCAGATTATAGCATAATTGCTAATTTCCATCTGTAGTCCCAAGACAGGAAGACCTAAACAACCAAAAGACATTATAAACATACAATCAAGAAATCACATTCACAAAAGATACATTAAAAAGTTAATTATAATGAGAACATGTCTGGGAAATTTTAATAAACAAAGCAGTCACCACAGATGAATTATTTCCACATGTTTCTAGAAGACATCTGTTACTGGAACAACTCGATCAGTGTTTGCACTGTAGAAACCTATTCTTTAGAAACGCCTGCTTTGAGTCTGCAGAGAATTCCCCCCTCTCTTTTTATTAGCACTTAGGGGGTAGAGGTGAAATCTTTGAGAGAAAAAACATCTAAAAAGTTTTGCTGCACAGCTGGAGCATCAAAGAAGACATCTTGGAAAGCAGCTGCAGCAGGTTCACCGACACTAATGACAAACATGGATGTGCTGTCCAAATATTTCCGAATGAAGACTCTTAATGAAAGTGTGGTTCTTCCTCTCCACCCTTAAACCCCCTTCTTGTTTTGGCATTGGCTGCTGTCTACTGTACCAAGTACTGTAAATCTCACACCAGCTCTGATCTTACCTCCATGTTAGCAACTACCGAGAATACTGAAAATCCAAAACGGTTTGTGTGGAGACATTTCAGGGGGGAGGAAACAAGAAAAACGTTAGAAGGGAAGTGGTGCGTTTGCGTGTGTGTAAGTTTGAGCTCCTCTCGCATGTTTGTAGTTTTATTTCACAAGACGGAGATGAAAATTTGGTTTTAACGCTAGCTAAATGTCTTTTTGGAGGAGGTAATCAGGAAAGAAGATTCATCTGTAGGGGATGAGTCATCTGTTTCCTAAAGGTACAGAAATAAAAAAAAAAGTTGTTATTCAGGAGCATCAAGCACCTTAAAGCTGTCGGACTCAGTAAGGATGGAGGTTTGAGTTTTCTCGGATTGTTTTGCTCTGAGTCTTCCTCTCTGGGTCTGGCCTTCACAGAAAAAAAAACTGCTAATCAGCACTTCGGCTTCTGAACTACCTTTTTGCATGAAAACAAAATAAACCAAGCAAGCTCGGCCATGTTTATTGTTATAAAACTGTCATGACGAGAATAAAATTTAGCAGTTCCACTAAGTTAGTTAGCTGTAGACAATAATATTTATGAAAAAGTTGATTTTACTCTGAATTTTTTCACATAGATTGCCATTCATTTGATTGCAGCTGTCATTGCCATAGTCCTTTTTTTTATTTCATTTTCTCTGTGTTCCAGTCCAATGGGTGAAACTTTTTTTTTTAGATTTAGTCTTTTAACTTTCTGCATAGCACTTGTTTTCTGCATCAGTCGTGTAATGAATGGTCAGTTGTTTCGTTGCGTGGAAAGGGCTTAAAAAGTCACTTTAAGTGGAGGGAAAAAAGGACTTTAACAGTCGACGAGTGCAGTTTGTTTTGTGTTCATTTCTTACCTTGAAATCTGTAGTTGTTTCTTTGAAAATGTGTTTTTCCTGTTGAGAAACATAGTGATTTATTGCAAATTAATTTTAGTTTTTCTCCATTACACTAAAAAAATAATAATGATGATACCTCTACTTTAGGCTTCTGTACAGCTCTTGTGATACATCTTTAATGCCTTATCGTACTCAACTGCATTTTAATTCTTTTATGACAAAATATTTCAAATCTTAGTCATGGATTCATTAAGAATATTAAGGGGATGTATTTATATTTATATTTTTATATTTCTCAACAGTATGCATGTCTAAAAAGTTGTTAGAGCAAAAAAAAAATCGATACTTATTACAGTCATTGTTTTTGTTGTTTTATTTTTTTGTAGATCAAGTAGAGATCATGTTATTTTATAATTTGGACAGTTTAAAGTAAAAATATTAAACAAGAATAACTGTTTGGACTGTTTTTCCTTCATGTTAGTTAGACTGAAAACTTAATGTCCCAAAGAAGATTCTAATAAGAAACACAAACAACTTTTAGAAGGAAAACATCAATTTCAAACATTGCTTTATATAGCCAGGATGAAGCGATTGGGATCGATCGTGATGAATTGATAATTGAAACAACTACTTTACTAATCAATTAACTGGAGTGTAGTCTCAAACCTATACAAATAATATATACATTCTGAATTTCTGTCCCAAGAAGGAAACTGTCCATTTACGTGACGATCCCGCTTTATGCAAAATGACCAGGGTTGAATGGAGTCGGGCTGGGCCAGGCCGAACCCTGCAGTGCAAAAAGGGCTATCGTGGCATGGAAGTGATCCATGCCACTGAACCGCCATCTTGGTAGGCAAGAGCAGCTCAAAGCTTTGAAACCAACAAAAAGAAACTAGAGTACTAAAAAACTGTGATTGATTACAAGTTATGATGTACTTATGTTGTTTATTAATTAGATAGGAATGAGTTGAGCTAGTTCTAAACTTTTGGCTTGTTTATAATGGTCAAAGCAGTTCCATAGCAACTGCCATGATGACTACCAAGATGGCTGCTTGCCACAAAGTTCCCAAAAGTGTGACATCACATGACAACTATGTATTCTTGCATTAAAATGTTTATTATAATTTTTTAAAAAAGAGTTTGATTATTTTTTCATATTCACATTTTAATTAATTTTCAAATATACAAAAAAACTTAAATTGTTCAATGAAAAGCCTTTTCTAATCCAGTTACTCGACCAATCGTCTGAATAATCGCAGGCACAGCTGTAGTCGGAAAGCGCTGCAGCGTTTATAAACGCTTCGAGCACAAGAAACTTCCTCTTTAACACATGCTTACATAATTAAAAAATAAATCAATAACAGGGTTATTTGTGCCCGAATATAACGGCTAACTGCTTCCTTTGGGAACTAATTGAATTTTGCAAACAGATTTTCCCTCCAGTCTATTCAACATGTCTCTAGGTTCCTACATAAAAACGCAGATGTGTGACTGGTGCACGTTTCTCGCCATAGACCTGTAGGAACTGGCTGCTGGTGCAGCAGTGTTGAGTCAACGCTGCATCTGGGAGGCTGAGGCAGCAGCAGCAACAGCAGCAGCATCTCTAGTGTGATGTGGCGAGACAGCGAGGGGATGACATAGCGACAGCATCCGCTCACCGTACCGCTGCATCGGAGCGCAGCTTCCTCTTTAAGTCGGGTTTAACGTGTTTCCGTTAGATAACACCGAGTGTTTGCGCCGCCTGGTTCTCGCATCAGTTGCCGTCGGGCTAACCTCGCGAAGATTTTGATCAAAGTTGCTGCTAGCTCGTGTTAGCTCGCCGCTACCCTTCAAACATTCAAGCGGCCACATAAAACATGCGGAGCATCGAGGCCGAGACCCCTGGGATATCTTTAAACGCTTCCCGCAGGACACGACCTTCGGCTGGACGCTGACTGGACTCTGCAGAGCCGCTGTGTAAATGTTTCATATTTATTCAGAACATGCTCACAACTCCCGATGTGCTAGCGAGGGCAATTGGCTTAACTGCGGCAGCTGGCTGCTACAAACAAACAACAAGCTAATAAAGAACATTTAAACGCCAATATATCATCTGTAGTTAAATAAACATTCAAATAGATGCATCTGGATATATGAGTTATTTTTATTAAAACAACCTCGGCTGTTTGCATTCATGGGTCCCCCAATAACATCACGGCTAACTCGGCTAATCGCTAACGGTCGTAGCGTCGTCATTGTTAGCAGGTGATTCAACAGCGCAGACAGTCGGTCATTTTAACGTCAACCGGTTCGTTATGTTGATGACAGAGCATGCTTCCTGATATTCTCAATAAAATGTCAGTGTTTGTTTTTATTTAATTAACGTGTTGCTGACTTGTTCGTGTCCTTCTGGCGCAGGTTAGCCTCACTAGCTGGTCAATTTGTTTAAAAAGAACGAGCCGTTAGCTAAGTTAGCGTAACTCCGTGAGTTTTTATCTGCCTTTTTTATACTCCCATTTTGGTTCAGTAGCTCCCCCACCCATAAAACATATTAAAATAAAAATCTAGTTATGCCCGACGCGCGTTGACGTGTTAGCAGTTTTAATTTGTGGATAAGCTTCACCTCCCAGACAGGTGACACTAACTAACGGGCTTCCTGCAGGAACAATGAGCTCCAGCTCCCTCATCTAATGTCAACATTTTTCCACAATAAAAAAAAAAAAAAAATAGCGCATTGCGCATTTTGCTAATGGACTTGAACTTTTTCGTTTTTAATGAGTCAGCCAGTGTAGTGTAAGTAAACTGCAATATTTGTAATGGGGTGGATAGGAAGCTGGTAAATGCTCCCAGTGGTATCAGGTGGATGATGGAGGAAGATGCAGAGACTTTATTATTTTACATTTATGTCACCGAGCTGCTGTATTTTTAATCTGATAGGCGAAACTACTATTTTCACTTCAAATTCTGTTGATTTTTGGTCAATAAAAAGAAAAAAGTGTTAAAGTATACTCAGGTTTAGGTCAGGATTCAACATAAATCAAACATTGTTGACATTAATTTATGTATTTGAATGTATACATTTCATTTAACTGTAGAACATTTTACTAACATTAAAAGCTGAACGATTTCTTCAATTAGAGGGAAGAAAAAAACTGAAGGAATAATTTTTATATCAGGCAAATATTTTTGAAGCTTTTCATTGTTTTTAAATCTTGAGAGATGTGATAACTTTTGTTTGATACTGTTTTTTACTATTGTCTTGATATGGAAATCTTACTTCATGCTTTTGTTTCATCTCGTGGAGAAAACCGATGGCAGTCTACAGAATGCTAATGCAGGGCTGATAGTCCTCCATACTTTCTTTTTTTTCTCTGGTTTACATACATTCAACTCTGTTATTTTAGCAAGTTGACCTCAGGCCTTTTGCAGCAACCAATGTAATATTCTGCCTTTCTTCTTGGCACAAAGGGTAGAGTTTATTCAACTCAATTGGTTTTTTCCAGTGACGTGGCAAAATAATCACAAGCACACACAGTCTTGGCCAATAATTCATATTCTGACATTTGTAAGCTTAGTCCACATGTTTTCAGCACTCGTCAGGTGAGATCCTTTCAAGAAGCCTTGTGACATCCTGTTTATCTGAAAAGCAGTTTTCAGATAAACTGGTTTTCAGATAAACGTTTGGGATTATTGTTCTGTCAGAATACATCCATTTTGAGATGTTGGAGTTGGGGACAGGATTATTATTTTATGGTTCTGCATCATCAGGCCTCCTTTTTCTGTGATCATAGTTCAGATGTTCTTTGAGCTTTTGAGATGCTAATTAGCTCCTCCCATTGTAAAATCGCTCCTGATGTGACAATAGTTTTTAATTTTTTTGCCATTGTTACTCTCATCTTGTGACCTTGCAAGCTGTCGTTCTGTTCTGCTGTTTTTAGGTTCTTCAGTTTTATTCCTGTTGTATTGGGCTACTGCCAACTGGCAATATGGTAACAGAGACTTAATACAACTGAATAATTTATGATCGACCTTAGGGTTAACATTTCCTTAGCTCAGCATGTTTCACAATTTCAAAATCAGTGTTTTTCTTAAAACAATTTTCAGATGTTTTAAAAAACTGTCAGAATTTAAGATTTGTCTGTTTTCCCACATCATGCTAGGTTTTGGGAATTTTGTTTGTTAGTATGAACCCACTTATGTCAGTACCTGCTTTATTATGCTTTAATATTTAAACCTTGAAAAAAACCCTCTAAATTAGGCTTGTCTGAAAACCAGCAGCACTGATTTCTTCTGGCTGTAGCCACAATTTACTCCAAAAATATAGAACACTTGCAGAATATTGACGTTTTTATCGATTAAATAATCCTTTTTGGTAATATAATGCAGACCTATATTTCTGTGTGTCCCTGAACGTCTCATCAGGGAGGTTAGCTTAATGTACAGCCACGTGTGTTGGACTATGATAGCGTGTTCCTTTCTCTTATCTTTTGAGCACAGCCAGTTGTAAACACTTGGGGTTTGTTTTTTTTGCGAGCGATTGGTGTTCACTCTCATCCTCTGTGTGTTTTTCAGAGAGGACAGAGAGCGACAGATCACAAGGACCAGATTGTCTGCCGAACTTCTTGCCTCCTAAGACAGATCGCCAGGGACCATGCTGACCATCTTGGCTGCTGGGTCTGTGTTCTTTCCAGGCCTTTTCCTTCTGTCCAAACAATGCCTGAAGTCACTGAGATGGAGCGAAGGAGATGCGGTTATCGTATCGGCCAGGTCGGGCTTCCGCAAAACTTTCCAACACGTTTATGTGTAATGTGGTAACTGTGATCACTGTTCTTCCTGAACATTACTTTTGTTTAGAGGCTGCTTAAAATTAAAATCTGATGTGATTCTTTCTTTGAAATTGTTTGCTCAATCATTTCAAAGCAAATTATAGTCCTCCATAAAACCAGTCAGTTGCTGTTCTACAATAATTGAATACATTATTTGAAAGTGGTACTTCTGAATATTTAGTACCCAACCCAATCTAATACTTTAAGTTTTTTTAATTCTGCACCTAATAATTAAAAAACTAACGCTACAACGAAAGCTAAACAGTACTTGACGAATACTAACATAGCAAACTGAATAAGACAAAATTTCACAATAAAATAAAACTGAAGTTTTATTTAGTTTTATAAATAAAACTAAATATCCCCTTAAACCAGGGGTGTTGAACTCATTTTCATTTTGCGCCAAATCAAAAATCTGAATGTTCTTAAAAGGTAGGATGGGTAGAATGTATTAAGCATTCAGAAAGTGTTTCTTAAAATTAAATAATAGTGAAAATCTTTTTACACTGGTCAGTCCCTCCAGATTTTTGTGATTCTTTTCGTTTTATTGCAATCAAAATAACAGATTTTTGTGGTGCTAATTTAGAAATTTTTGCAAGGAAGTTTTAGATTTGTGCTTATGTATGTATGCTAAATGTGACTTTTTATTAATTGCTGCATCGATCACAGACTATAACATCAAGTAAGGCTGAGGCAGCAGTCACTTAAATCCAATGTTTTTGGCCAATTTTGAGAAAAATTAGCAGTGAAATCAGAAAAAAATGTGGGGATCTGTTGACTGGATGAATTTTGCGAATTTGTGAAAAACCGGGGACTCATTGACGTAATCTGGAGTCTCGAGGGCCAGATAAAAACCTCTGGCGGGCCAGATTTGGCCCCGGGGCCTCGAGTTCGACACATGCTCTAAACTATTACATCCCTGGTTATAACAAAAAGAAATGCAGGGGAAAAATAAACAACTTTTTTGATTTATTTTTTGTTTTTCCGTTCTGAACTCAGGTTGGTGTCATCGGTTCAGGCAGTCATGGCTTCTTCAGCTGGCTACATCATTGCATCTTCCTGTAAGGACATAATTGAAGACCAGTAAGTTGTACGGCTGATAGTAATAATAATAATATTAATAATATCACATCAACTTTCAATAAAATCTGTGCCTTGATGTAAAAACTGTCATCTCTTCCTGTGTGCGCAGGCACTGGCTCACAAGCACCTACATCATGTTTGCTGTCCCCTACTTCGTCTACGACATCTACGCCATGTTCATGTGCTACTGGTACAAGCTGCGGGTGAAAGGTCACGAGGAGGCCTTGGCGGCCCCCCAACACATGCGCTCAGCAGTGAGGAGCTACCTGCGTCGCGAGTTCCTCATGGTGCTGCACCACGTTGTGATGGTCACCGTCTGCTTCCCCGTGTCTGTGGTAACTGTCATGTCGCTCTTTCTGTTGCGCAAAGGAAAACTGAAATTGCAGAGATGGGGAGTAACTGGTTACATTTAGTTTAATAAATTCTTTCAAAAAAATTATTTTTAGGATTAATTTTACTTAGTAATTTTGTTTCTCTATAATGTATTTTGCCTGGTTTTGTTATATGAATTATTGTCATTTTCTTCCTTAAAATACCAACATTTCCACTTCGCTTTACATTTTGGTCCATCTGATGATGTATTTTTTAAATATTAAATGATTGGTAATTCCCAGTTACTCAGTACTTCAGTAGACTTTTTACCAAATACTTTTTTACTCTCGAGTAAAAATATGTCCACCAATACTGCCCCCCTGTGGCAGGGATACAAGTTATTGATGAATGAGTTAATACAAAGCTGATCACATTGATCGACTTACTACCAACTAAGCAGCCATTTTCTTAGTTTTCTTATGTATTGTTTCTAGGGATGCGAGCTATTAATGCGTTAATCTAAAGTTGATTCATCTTTTCAATTGACTAATAATTAATTCCCGTCATTATTTGGCCGCCATCTTTAATCCTGTATCTATGGCTCCGCTTCAGGATGACCAGCGGCGCCCTCCGCTGGATGGTGGCCAAACTACAACACTATAAAAGGTTCAAGAGGACATTATTAGTTAATCGATCGGAACTAATTTCAATCTAATTAGCTATTAATTAATATTGCATCCCTTTTTGTTATTATAAAACAAGTAACAACATATTCTAAATGTAATTGAATTTGTTATTGAAGTATTAAATGTTTTGTTTTTCCAGTTTTGGCGACAAGGAAAGGGCGACTATTTCCAGGGCATAATGTTCATGGCGGAGCTCAGCACTCCATCTGTCTGCTTAGGAAAAATCCTCATCCAGGTGAGTGTTGATGTTCAGACAAATCCAGATCATCATCACAGGTGCATGGCACTGACTAAATGTCTTAATTTACACTTTTATTTCTCTTTTTTAATTCATTGGAGGGCGTATATTTCCGGTCATTCCCAGCATGCAGCTTGTTCATGCTGTCAGATGTTTACAAACAGACTGTTAAATGTCACTCTTTAATTGCTGACAGTGTGCTTGGATACACATTGTATGAATTGCAACACATCTGCATCTATTCAGGTTTGTGTTTATGTGTTTGCAATGTTTCAGTGTCTGTTTGGAGGTCAGCCCAGTGGAGCGATTAGACCCAAGCATTCAGCTTATGTTTTAGGTGCTTTCGGACCATGTTGCTGTTTTTGATATTTTGCAAAATCAATACATTTGTGTCTTTTTTTCTTTTGTTTTTGCACTGCTGGAGGTTTTACAAAGTGGCTTTTATTTTGCTTTAATTTTCTGTTTAAGAGTCGATACTTTAATAAACCATCCAATTCAATCAAATACTGAGATTGTTTTAGGCAAAATATTGTCCAGCTAAACAAATTCACACAGAACCCTGAATAACCTATTTAGACAGTTTATTAACAATTACAAAGTTGATTTGGGTGTTGATTACATTTTAAAAAGTAATCATCAAAGGCAGAGATATTTAATCATATTTTAACATTTTAATTGATTAATGTATCATTTGTTGTTGATGCTACAAATGGTCCTTTTAAGGACATTTAAGATCATAATATAGTTGGAAAAACCACAACCAGAAAAGTTTACATCAAACAAAATGAAAGAAGGAGTCAAAGTGCTAAAAATTGCAGGCCATTTAGCATTTTGTTGAAGAGGCTTTATTAGAATTAATGTTGTTAATGTCTTCCTCGTTTGGGCGGAAAATGTTGTTTTCTGTTTCAACCTTTACAAATGGAGACGAGGAACAGAAAAAATTAGTCTGCAAATTTCATGAAAAAAATTTATGGGAAGCGTAAAGAAGACAAATCATTTTTAATCCTGTAGTTTAGGTCAATGGTTACATTAGTAAAACCTGCAGTAGCAGAACCACAGCGCCCCCTGGCAGTGCAAAATGAAACCACAGAAAAAGAACAAATGGTATTAAAAGCTCCGCATTACATCAGGCGATTTTCTTCATGACTAAACAACAAAACAGAAATGTTGGGTTTGAAAACACCTAAAGTGAGAAAGTTATAAAAACTAAAAAAACATCCACCTTCCTCCTGTAGACACCAATCAGCTTTTGACCAGAAATATATATCCTTGTGCCCTCCTGCCATCCCCTAATCACTCTGAGCAAATAGAGTAAAACCTAACAGTGTTAGAATGACGGATATAACGTTCAGATTATTAACCTTGTCGGCTTGTACCTTTTGCATTTCCTTTCTCCCTCTGTGTTTTTTCCACTCTCAGTACAAACAGCAACACACTCTGCTGCACAAAGTGAATGGGGCTCTTATGCTGGTCACTTTTTTCATCTTTCGAGTCCTACTCTTCCCTTACCTCTACTACGTCTATGGAAGGTATGTCTCTCTTTTTCCTTCTCCGTTCTGTCGTCTGAGCTGGCGGTCACCAACCTGCACAGCGACCGATCTGAAACCGCAGTCAGAAGTTTACCGGGCTCATCATCGGCATGAAGGTCACTGATTTGGAGATTCTAGTCATTTATTTAGACAAGCGTTTTTCAAGGCAAAACAACCACAGAGGAGGATTAAGGCCTCTGAAAACAAAATTGAAATTCATTGAATTCTGACTTTTGTCAGAAAAAAAAAAGTCTGAAAATTTCTTTGAATTTCAGAAGTCAGACTTCAATCTTTTTTTCCCCTCAGAATTATGACTTTTGGTCTCATAAGATTTAAGTCAGAATTATGAGTAAAAACATTGGATGTTGGATTAATCAAAACAAGAAATATTAGAGAAATAAAAAATAATTATGCAAATCAGAAAATAACTGTTAAGATTTTTTTTAAATTAAAAATGTTTTTTTTTTTGTCTTAAATGTATCCATTTTAATGTGTCTCTATTTGTTTATTTTATTTTTTTTTATTGTTTGTTCTCTTCATAAACCTTTAGAGTATTTTCGTTCATGGTCAACAACACTGCAAATCTAACGTTTTTACCTCTACATGTAAGAACTCTTCGGCGCCCTCTGGTGGCTTGGAGGCACAATACATAGCAGCGTCAAACTCTTTAAATGAGGGTTGAATTTATGTTTTTGTTAATCAATACTTCTGTGTTTTAGTTTGCAGTGTTTGTTTTGTGTGCACTAATTGATGAATGAACAATAAAGACTAAACATTAAAGCCAAAAGTCTTTCTGACCGTTCATGCCTATGATGAGTTCATCTCAGGCTCTTCTGACCGCATTTTGCATCTTAAAATAAAGCAGAACGCTAAGGTTCTGCTTCTGTCTCTCTCATTTGGGTTCAGGTACGCGTCGATCCCCTTCCACATGGTTCCCCTGACAGTACCCTGGCACTGTAACGTCGGCGCCGCCCTTCTCATGGCGCCCCAGCTCTACTGGTTCTCCCTCATCTGCCGGGGGGCTCTGCGATTATTCACCGGCTCGTCGCGCTCCCGGCGGCCGCGCGCGCCCTCCGCCGACGACAAGGAGCATCAGGGGGACGGCAACGCGCTGCCGCAGCCCTCTAACGGCTACAATGCGCGTTCCACAGAGCCAGAGCTGACCACTCACTGAGAGGAGGAGGCAGGAGGAGAAGCGGCGGCGTGGGGGGGAGGAAAGCGAATGTACCAATGAGTATGTAAACAGAAAGGAGAGTAAAAAGTAAACCTAAAATCACGCTGAAGTGTTTCAGAGGCAGCAAACGGCTAAAACGAAGCGGTGGCTGACCTTCAAGTACTTCAGCTTGGTAGTTTGTAGGAACCAAATGGAGCTTTAGGGCACCTTAGTATTTAAGATGTCATCAGGCACTGTGACGGATAGGAACATGCACTGACCCGGGAGGAGCCTGCCTGGATATTTAGCAAGTGTAGGTGGCCATTTCCCCTCACGTAGATCAAATACAGTCCTCGCTGCCTCGTATTATAGGAAGAGCAGGAAAATAGGAATGTATTATATTGTATGTTAGTATGTTTGCTGTAGGTGAAAGGCCTGATTCAGTTTAGTAACGAAGAAGACCTTCAAAAAATAACAAAAAAGGAAAAAAAAAACCCAGCTAAGCAGTATTTTGACTTGTTAGTGTTTATCTGTATCCTCTATGTAGTCACTGTCACTCTAACAAAATGTAACCAACCTGCAGACTGACTCATCTTTAAAGGGAGATACGTCATTATACTGTATTCTGCTGCCTTACCCCCCACTCTTCCAGGTTCATTTGCGATTTTAGTTTAGTCTCTGAGACGGAATAAAAGCGTTCGTCAGACAGCAAAATGTGACGGTTGTACATAGCAAGCAGATGTAAAATGGTCTTTTCCGTGTCAGTATTATGTGAAGGAGGAAAAGATTTAATTTAATTTATTTATTTTTATTTGGCTGCACGTTAGCACTGCTGTTGTGAGAACAATGGAATGGGAACTCTGCTCAGATGAAGATTAAAACCAATATGTCAAGGCAGTTGTAAGAGCTGGAACATATTCATCTTTAATTTAACAAAATGTTTTTAAAAAATCCTTATCCCCACAATAAAAGAAAATAAACATATCATTTTAAATCCAAAATAAAATCTGCCGTCTTAAAGAAAATTATTTATTTTAAAACATCTTCACCTTAAAATATGAAAGTTTACAATTAGAAAAAAGTTTTGTTCTGTGTGTTTAAAAAAGATGTTTTGGTTTTGGATGAAATTTGTTCTACAGCCATGAAATTTATTTGCAAAAAAAGGGAAGAAATCTATTTCATTATAGCAGCGGCGTCCATTTTTAGGCCTTACATATTTTTACTAGATGGAAAAAAAACAGTAGGTAAATTTCTCCCAAAAATATTAGAAATTTTGAGATCAATTACCTTTCCTTAGTTTTTAGACAAATGAAGAAAATTTCTGAGGCCCCAAAGTTAATAATTTTCTAGAATAAAGAAAAAAGCTCCAAATTTAGAAAAATTTCTAAGGAGAATGTCGGAATTTTCTGAGTTTCTAAATTCTAAATGTTTTTTTTTTTTTTTACTTTGAAAACTCAGAACATTTTTTAAAATTTGACAATTTCTGACTAATTAATCTAAAAACGTAATGCATCTAATACTTTTATGTGGCCTGATTTAAATGTTTGAAGCTGCAGGGCTGTCTGCCTCCAAGCCACCAGGGGGCCCCAAAGAGTCTTGGAATATAGATATCAAAACTTTACATTTGCAGTGTTGTTGACCAAGAATGAATATATTCTTAATGACAGCTTTAAAATAGTTACAGATATCACCACTACTAATTTACTGTTATTTAAATGTAGAAAAGCGATAAAGGATAAATGTTAGAGCCAAGCATGAAAACATCATTTAATTGCTGAAACTCGCGAAGTGAAATCAGCGCTGGCTGGTGTGTGACGAGCTCAGCTGGAACGGGCCCCCAAATCAAGTTCAGCTTTGGGCCCCGTTCAGTTTTGATTGATGCTTAGCATTAATTTATCTCTTTCAGTAGAAAAACAATTCTGCTTTTCTTTCTGTTTTATCCCAAAACCTGAGTAAAATTCCCCATTCCGTGTTTAACTACAACAGCCTAATATGTTCTCACATATTTTAGCACCTGATTATTATTATTATTACACAGATTTATTGAATAGTAATCATCAAGCAGTTGGTTTTACAGCTTAGTGTGTGCAAATGTCCCAGAAAGGTTTTAGCTGTGCTTCTTGTTTCCGTGTAGTTTTACTGTCATTCCATTCACTGGTGTCACATTTAAATCCCATTTTGCCACAAACAGATACACACTTCCTGCTTCTTCTTCTTTTTTTGTCTTCATAAGTTCGGTGCTGCTGTTGATCTTAAATTATCCGTTTTCTTGGCAGGACTATTTCACAAAGGGATTCACGAGATTTCAGTATTTTAAAATCTTAGTCAAGAGACTTTATGTGTGAAGGGAAACAAGAATGGAGAGTTACCTCACGGGGACTGACACGCAGCACATCTGTCCTTATTTTCTTCTGTTTGTTTCGGGGTTTTTTTTTGTTTTTTGTCTTTTCAGACTTGGTGGAACGCCCCCGATCATTGAGCCTCTGGTTCCATGAACCACCTATGAACAAACTGGCTTCTTTTACCACTTTATGTTGCTG
Source organism: Poeciliopsis prolifica (assembly GCF_027474105.1). Taxonomy (NCBI): domain Eukaryota; kingdom Metazoa; phylum Chordata; class Actinopteri; order Cyprinodontiformes; family Poeciliidae; genus Poeciliopsis; species Poeciliopsis prolifica. Next base: position 3,369,505 of record NW_026562424.1, read on the forward strand.
TAATGCAGCTACAGCGTCCTGTGAATTGGTTTAAAGAAAAAAAAAGAAAAACACAAATCAAAGCGTGAAACGATGGGGCGTGCCGAAGCAGTGGGACCCCTGTTGGCATGTCGAACACTGAATATTCATTCCCCCCGTTCCGTGGATCCATAAAGGTACCGCTTCTTGACAATATTGGAACATTTCAAACTGCTGTACTGTATATTCCACAAATGCTTGTTATTTATTTGTAAGTATTTATTTATTTATTTATTTGGTTTGTGAATTTGAATGCATACTTATGCATACATATACTCTATGCTTCTGAGCCTTATGTGAAGGCTGTATTGTTACTCGAACTTAGCTAAAATATACTTCTTTCTGTCCTGAGCCTGTCTGGAGTCGTTTCTTCTTCTTATGTTTTGGCACTTTTGACATCCAGTAAATCTTCCCTGATCATTAGTATGATCATTAGTAGGGCTGTAACTAATAATTTTTTAGATTATGAATTAAAAAATAATAAAAATTGGCACATTCTGCAAAATTTTCATTTAATCTCTTAATACAATATTAGAAATACATTAATAAGCAAACAACTTTTTTATCAGTCTTCATTGAAAATGCTTTTTTTTAGATAAGGTTTCAAATTTATGTAATTTTCGGCTGCAACTGGCGATTATTTTTGTAACCATTTATTCTGACAGTTGATTAAACTGATAAAAATATTGGCACCTTGTATAAGCAAGCTTAAATTCTTAAAGCTTGTTTGTACAATGTTAGAAATACATAAAAAGATGCTAACAAATAATTTCTTGTGTGTCCAGGGTGTGTGGTGTACAGGCGAGGTAAAGGGAACTTTCGCAAATTTGGCTGGAATAAAACAAAAAGATGGCTACTTAGTAACTCCGGTGAGCTGCTTTTCATTTGCAGATAGAAAATGACACCAAATCGAAGACAATTTACGTTGACCCACCACTTTTACAAATCAGGCTGTCCAGATTATTTTAATCATCTGGAAAATACAAATAACATTCACCTGAAATCTTCATTCTGGTTACAGTAAGTCAGAAAACGATTGAAAATGTTTATTATTGTCATACAAAACACTCAAAAAACCCATACAAAACTTTGTACATTAGAAATTATCCCGTTTCCTGAGAGCCTGGAGGAGCTCTTGGTGAAGTCTTCCTCAGCGAATGGGTCAGTATCTCCTCTGTCTCGGGGAGAAGATGGTGTTGGGGTTGCTGTCTCTTTCCCTCTCCTTCTCTCGCTCCTTCTGGCTGTTCGGGGAGAGCGCCTCCTCCAGCTTCTTCTCGCTCTTGAACAGGTCTCGCCCCGTGCGCAAAATGTGCTCCTCGATTTTCCGGTGACGCTTCATGTCCGACAGCACTTTGTCCAGGCGAGCTTCTCGCTTTACAGAGGACCGACCGGAAGATCCTACAAGAGAAAAAAGGGCAAAACTGGTTATTTTCTCAAATGACTGTTTTTCTCGTCTTTGCTGTGGATCTTTTCTTTTCACCTGGCGTTCTGCGTCTGCTGAGGAACGAGTTTTTCGGTGTGCTTTGCATTTGTTCCTCATCAAAATCGAACTCAGTTGGAGTTGGAGGCCTGAAAAAATGAAAAACATTTAATTGCTGAACATCCATTTTCTTAAAAACTTGAGTATTGTTTTGCTGATCATCTTTCCATAACAGTAAAGACAAAATTTCAACCAATGCTGAATTTAAAAACACCATAATTATTTTGTGCTAGCTGTATCAAACACTGATTGAATAAACAAAGTTGAAGTTTTCTCACATTATTAAACTTTTACATATTTATGCAATATGATAAAACAGTTTTTCTATTATACTTTCTGCTTGTCTGTCATCGAATCAATAGTTGACTTTCAGTATTTTTTCCGCAATACAGCGCAACTAAATTAGCGGTACTAAATAATTTCAGCAGCTTGTCGAGTATTTATATTTTAAAACAACTTGAGGAACTTCTTAAGAGTTTATATTTCAAAAAAACAACACCATAAAGGACATTTTGCCTCCAAAACGCCCTTTTGAATCCTTTTTATTTTTCCTTGTTTATGGCCGCCATCTTTGATTCTGTTTGCTTGACCAGTGGCGCCCTCTGCTGGATGGCGGCCAAACTACAACACTGAAAGATGATCTAAGCGGTTATTAGTTACTTGATCTTTACTAATTTTGATTTAACAAATCATTAGTCAACAATTGATTGATTGCATCGCCACAAGAAGTAACCCATCTGATGTAACAGGAAGCAGAGGTAGTACTAACTTCCGCTCTCTCTCCAGCCTCTCTCTTTCCCTTTCCGCTTCTTCTTCATCGTTCCTCTCAGGCGTCGGGGTGCGTTCCGGTGTTGGAGGCCGTCTGGGGAGGGGCACAAAGTTCAGCTCCAGCATCTCCCCTTTAGCTAGGACCTCATACAGTCTTTTAATCTCAGTCGGCGCAGGCATCCAGTTTTTGGGGTCCTCCATTTCCTCGTCGCTATATGGAAGCTCCCAGTCGTCGTCGCCAGCCACCACAGCCTGCTTGCCGTCCTCAGTGTCCCCTATGGTGACCTCTTGACTTTCAGCTTTCTGCATCTCCTCTTCTGCTGCATCTGTGATCTCATCTGAGAAAATCAGAGATGGAATAAATACAATATATTATAAGTATAGTATATTATAATACAATAAGTATAGTATTATACTTTTATAATACTCATATAAATCCTTATTTCTCCTGCTGTCTTAAAGGTGCAGTGTCCTGTATTTTCCAGGCACCCATTGTCACTTTGTATCACAATCAGGTAACTGTTGACTTCAACTGTTATTAAAATGCTGTCTATACTTTGGCTAAGGCTCATCATCCTTCACATCATCCTATTTTTAAAATGACTTTGTATTTCTTTAGGGGATTTATGTGACAGACCAACACACATTTGGAAAATTCTGAATAATAATGCAGTGTTTCCAAGAGATTTAAAGAATAAAAAAAGAAAAATATGTCCTGTAGAAAAGTGGGTTTTATGGATGCAGGATAATAACAAACAAGAATCATATCCCCTACTCCAACGACAGTTTCTAACTGTACAACCAGGCAGAGATTTAAAGAGAAGCAGCAAAAGCAGATGAGGTGGATTAGCAGTGATTGAAAACCACTGGTGATGTCATCTAGGACATATTAGTGTGGATTATTGTCTCTGGTGCTTGGAAGTTGTGTCAAGTGATCCCGTAGCATGCTAGCAAGTTGCAGATGCCAGTTAATCACCTAATAATTTAGGACAGTGTGTAGCTGCAGGAAATGACCTAAAACATACAGAATAGTGGATCTTGAGGAGCACAATTGAGAACTACTAGTTTTAAACAAAACATTGTTTCAGACTCCAGATCTAAATCAAAGTACATGTACATGGGAAGGCATAAAAATTGCAATTTGCAGTCATCCCCATCAATTGAACTTGAGCTATTTCAGTCTACACAAGTACTAATTTGTACAGTCAAAAGACTGCAATTGCAGTTAAATGTTGGTTCTAATTTTAAAAAAATAAATGGTTGTAAATCCTGTTGCAGGGCTGTAGGGTCTGAAGCATTTGACTTATGTTTTGTTGGTCTATCACGTGTAGATGCTGAATATTTTGTTTGTAAATGAGTTACCTGCTTCATCCTTAGCAGCAGAGTCTTCCTCCTCAGTGGCAGCTGTCATCTCTGTGTCCTGTTGCTCAGCTGTGCTCTCCTCCTCTTTGTCTGCAGCCGGTTTCTCGGAGTCCTTCACGCCCAAGGACTCGATGCCCTCTCTGAGGGCAGAATCTGTGGCTTCAGCTTGCATCCTTTATGCTGCTGGGGGACATTAATAACAGGTCTGCGTTATTTGCAAAGCATTTAGTCGGGAAGGTGCCAAAAAAAAAAAAACAGTCAGATAGTAATAGTTGAATTTTCGCTTTCAACAGCTTGTGCATCTTTACGTTTTATTCTTGTTTTAACATAAACACTCAGCACAAAACTTACTTTCATCCTTCACTTTTCATGCTAGCTAGAATCAGGCCTGTCCGTTAGCTCTGTTTCAACATAACACATTCAAATAAGATACAAACCTTAAAATCTAATTTCGCCTTCGTTCGTGGATCGCTTAAATTATACCTAAAGTGGTCATCGGGTTATTTTCTAAGCGATAAAATCACCGCATCTCCCCATGAATTTTATTAAGAGCAATACAGGATGAAACTGAGACGTAAACACAGCGCCATTTTGGCTGGAGGAACCGTCAATGACGAGTTTCTTCGTTCTGTTGGAATCCTGAAATCCCGTCGATCTAAAAGTACATGGATGGTCCACGCATATAAAAAAAGGCTGTGGTGAATTGTATTGAGATCTAGACATGACGTTACTTCCTGTTCCGTACGCATAAGCAGCGCGGGTATTTATACATATGTTTTTATGTCTTTTTTATTTTAGCAAATACGAATGTAATTAATTTTTATCGTGATTCTTTGAAAATGATGTATTTTTTCACACAGGTTATTTTTACAATATGAATAAGGATGAAATATAGCGAAAGCGCGTTTTAATTCTGATTGGCTGTTGAACACTTCCGGTCTGTTAGTTTGAAAAGTATTTGGGCAAACAGTGGCTCGACCGTTACAGTTAAAAGGAGGCCCCAACAATGTTGCTGAATTTGGAGTTTAGTCGATAACAAATTATTTATCTAAAGACGTTCTGCGTTAACATCGGTAAGACGTGAGCCGCAAATTTAAAAACGTTATTATTTCGTTCTTTACATACCTGTAAACTTTAGTTTAATAAAATGTAAACGGTGAGTTAACTTGAAGCTAGCTTACGAGCTAACGTTGAACTCCTCTTCGGTCACAAACATATGATGTTAGCCATTATTTAATGAAGATGTCTTCTAACTTTACGGCACCTAAATAAGTTGTAATATATTTGTGTGTTGGTTGTTTTTAACATTTTAAAAAGTCATCTGACTCCTTGGTGTTGCCCAGGCCTTTGTTTTTGGGGGACATTCCAAACATGGCGCAGCGTCTGAATGTATCAGATGGGGTAAGCAAGAAAACCTCCAGGGTCCGTGTCGCAGTCCGTCTGCGGCCTTACATGAGCAGACAAGATGAAAAAGACGAGGGTCCTTGTGTTCGAGGCCTGGACTCCCAGAACCTGGAGATAATTAATTGGAGGAATGCAACGGAGACCGTGAAATACCAGTAAGTTCCTGCCCGAAGCCTCGTTCTTAGTTTTGATGCAATTGATGAAACTAATTTGTAACTCTTTCACCTAGTCAAAGTAAAATGATCATCTTCCATTTTCAGTTTTTTTTATGTATGCTTTTTTTAAAAATATATTTGAAAGAAAAAATGTAATTTACAGCATTGATGGGAGGGACAAAAATATAGGAGGTTGAATTGAATAAAAATAAAGTGGGACATGTTTGGATCCTGAACTTTAATCATAATAAGTTGGCACTAAATAATTTTTTTAAATTTTTATTTGTATCTTTAGTTTTGATGTTTTCCATGGAGAGCAGACTACACAGCAAGAGGTTTTCCTTTCCTCAGTGAAACCCATTCTGCCACACATTTTAAACGGACAAAATGCAAGTGTGTTTGCTTATGGACCGACAGGAGCTGGTATGTTAAATCTGTCTTATTATGGTAAATATTTTTAGTTTTAAGTGCTTTGAATCAGGAGATTTACTTTGAGCCTGAAAGTTTTTCTTTGCTCCATCTCATTGAGCTTTTTTGTGCAGCATATATTTGCTTTTCTCCTATTTCTTTACATTTTTTAACAGGCAAGACCCACACCATGTTGGGAACTGCGGAGCAGCCAGGTGTGATCCCCCGAGCGGTGCGGGAGGTTTTTAATCTGGTCAAGGCCAAAGATGAGGATGAAGGATGGGACTACAGCATCGGCATGTCGTATCTGGAAATTTATAATGAAAAAGTATGGCTTTTTAAACAGAAATGCACCAGTAGCTGTAATTTGTATTGTTAAAACTGACTATGTTGACAAAATTCCCATAATTCCAAGTTACTTGAAATTCTACCAATTAATTAAAATTCAAGGCATGTTTCACTCAGTTCGTTTAAACATTTCCAGTTTCAATTGCTCTTTTATTTTGCTTTTAAAGTAAAAATTTTAATGCAAGCTTTTAGAATGAGAACACTTTTTGAAGTAACTGTATTCTAGAAAGGTTTAATCTGAATTATTTAGCTAATCATTAAATTTTGGAAGTTAATTTTATGTTTTTGCTTTGATATGAAGTTGAGACTGAACTATATAAATTAAATTCAGCCATTTTCTGTTAAAATTACTACTGCTTTCACCACTTTGAAGTTGACAACTTGGAGCCTGTTCTACCTCATGCTGCCAGATTAAAGTGTCTAAAACTTCTTTAAGGTCATACTTGATGGATATTTTGAAACTACCTGACATTGCATTTAACAAGTACTAAATCGAGCTAAATTGTGATTGGCCCACATTTTCTTAATTGCTCTCTTTTTTTTCAATCAACATCATTCTTAAAGCTAAGCATTTTAACTTTGTGTAATCAATCACAACCATTTGTCCACTCAGGTTCTTGACCTTCTATCACCAAACTCCCTGGATTTGCCGATCAGAGAGAATAAGGACAAGAACATTCTCATTCCTGGCCTCACCCACACAGCCATCTCCTCTTTCTCTGATTTCGACAAACATTTTATCCCTGCGACCCTGAACCGGACCACAGCTTCTACCAAGTTAAACCAGCGCTCCAGTCGAAGTCACGCTATTCTGCTCATCAAGGTCTGACATCATTTATTCATCATTATATGAAGTCAGCGGTCCGACAGCATCTTAACAGGTCGTGGTCTCTGAGCAGTAGACCAGGATTTGGTAGCTGGTGCTAAAAGTAATTCTCTCCTGCAACACTCCCGTTAGCAACTCCTGTGCTTCTTGGGACAAAAACTGGAGAGATACAAACTCCTCATTTCTGTTATTATTTTATGAGCTTCCTTATTTTGTAGTTTTTAATGACATACAGGCTTTCAGATGCCAAAAGTTTGAGTCACACATTTTTACATGTCTAAAATATTGAATTAATCCTTTATATTCTGTTTAACTAAAATGGATTTGCAATATTTAGCAGCAATTTTAACATTTTAGCTTTATTTATTTTTGGTTTTGATAATTTTAATAGCAAAAACAGTTTTTATTTTTATTTTTTAATTTTACTCACTAAATAAAGAATAAACTGAACACATAGTATTTTGATGAAATAAGTAAAACAGTTGGACTCCTGCAGACAGAATGTGTAAATTATAAACTTAAAATAAAAAGTGTTCTAAGGTTGTTGTTTTTTTTTTTTTCAGGAAAACCAAGTGCTAAAGTTTTCATCTTTTTCAGAATTTTTTTTCTTCCTTTGCCACAAGAACATAATATGGCTCCTTCTTGCTTTATTTTGAAGTTTATTTAAAAGATGTGCATCTTTGTTGAAGCCTCTGAATATTTCTGATCCCCATACCAATAAATTAAAAGCAAAACATAAAGTGAAAACTTCACTCCAACATCCTTTTTAAATCTGCATTGGCTGTGATCAAGGGCCGCCCAAAATCATTCAGAGGGCCATAAATGGTCCCTGGACCATACTTTGGGCACCCCGGTTTAGATTAACTCTTTGGATTTTTATTCCGGAGCATTTTGAGATGTTTTCTGAAATCTTGCATGATTCTTGAAATTTAAAAAGGGAAATCTTTTATTTTTGTTCCTGTCCAACTTCCATGTTTTGTTGTTTAAATCCATCCAGGTGGTCCGGACTCAGCGGGCTTTGCCCCACCGACAGCAGACAGGGAAGCTGTACTTGGTGGACCTGGCCGGCTCCGAGGACAACCGACGCACCGGCAACCAGGGCATCCGCCTGAAGGAAAGCGGCGCCATCAACCTGTCCCTCTTCACGCTCAGCAAAGTGGTGGACGCGCTGAACTCCGGCACGACCGCCCGCGTCCCGTACAGAGACAGCAAGCTGACCCGGCTGCTGCAGGACTCTCTGGGCGGCTCGGCTCACTCCGTCATGATTACCAACATCGCTCCAGAGTACAGATATTACTTTGACACCTTCAGCGCGCTGAACTTCGCAGCCAAATCGAAGCTCATAGTGAACAAGCCGTTCACGAGAGAAACCGTGGCTGTGCCTGTGCTGCCAGGTGAGTCGGAGGCGCTTAATCTGACTTACAAGGAACCAGAATCATTGTTATGGAAACGCACAAGATACTACTGTGGCTTTGTTCACGCGGCAGAGTGATGTGATGTCATGAGGCACACATTAGTGTATCACTAATCTGCACACTGTTGCTGTATTTTCAAATTTATTGATGCTTTCACTGAACAAACAGAGCAGAAAATGGTAAAACTATCAATCCTGACAATAAGGACAGCTTTGGAGGCTTTTTAACATCAATAGTTCGAATTTATTATGATAAGAACAAATAAATGTTTTTCACAATAAGAAATTTATCACGATAAGTGATACAATAAATGTCCACCCCGACACAAACAATTTAAGCGCAGATAAATTTAGGTTAAATGGAATAAAAGGCACAATCTGATAGAGAAACCTCACTTTGGCGAAGTGGCCACTAGAGGGCATTCATGCCCCAAGGTAAGAGATGACAGTGAGCAGTTTTTGCTAATATTTAGATTTTCTTTCATCACAGGCCTCATTTATTATTTTCCCTGCCTTTTGGATGCTTCATCCAGGAATAAGCTGCCATTTTCTTTAATTTATCCTCCGCAGTGCAGCCATTTTTACCCTGGAGAATCCTAAAGCGTTTGTAAGAGTGCCCTGAATACTAAGCTGTTAATTTTCCCTCTGCCTCCAGTGAAGCGGTCCAGAGAGGAGCATGAAGCGGGGAGTTCTGGTGCCGAGCCACACAAGAAGAAGCAGAAAGATGAGAAGAAATCTGAGCAGGACGACTCCTCCCCCTCAGCGCATCACCACAGGTTAAAGATCCCAGTTTAACATCTGATCGGTCGGTTTTCACTTCTCACAAACCCGATTTGCTCTGAAATGTCAATACTCAAGGTTACGATGAGTGGAAACCTTTAATATTCTGGATCTCATCTTGTGTGGTGCTACAGCCCTGAACTTTGACCCCTGTCTCAGTATTTACTCCCCTTTTCTGGGTTTGGTTCTGTTTCAGCTTGTCAGAACCGTCGGTGATGGAGCGGCTGATAGCGCTGGAGAAGCTGATGATGAGCTGCCAGGACAAAGACCGGCAGAGCGTCCTGAAGGACGTGGCCCAGTCACGCAAAGAAATCCAGGTGACACACCGACCTGCATCTCTGGGCTCCTGTCCAAATGGTTCAGATTTCTGCAACACCTTATTTGATAGAGTGCATAAAACAGACATAACGCCTGTGTTGAACATGAAGAAGTCTGACTGGGCACAAGAACCCAGAACCGAGCGCAACTGTTCTCCTTATTGGTTCCAGTGACGCATAGTACATGCTCCAGCTCAGGTTATTTGTTTAGTTTTCTGACCGTGATGCTAATCCGGGTGAGTGTTGGTAGTTGTGCTGCTTTACCTGCTGTCTGTTGTTGTTTTTCCTGCAGTGAGCCTCGATTCAACTGAACTCCGTCAAGTGCTGGTTCTTTAAATGCCATGTTGGATTCGTTTTGCAAACGTCCCCGTTCACTCTGAGCGTTAAAGTTCCTCACAGCTTCGCTTAGGATTTATTGCTGCGCGTTTGCATAATGTGAAGGGAAGAGGAGATGAGCTGCAGGCTGCGAAGTGAGATACAGGTGAATCGGTAACAAGAGACCGCGATCACCGATCACACACTTTTTCACGTAAATCGGCCAATTTTGACCGGTGGCCGATCGATCGGCAGACCTCTAGCGTTTATATTTCACCAAAAAGCCGATTCTGGACTCGGTTGGTTCAGAACTTCAATCACAACAAAAGGAGATGTCTCCAACAGCCGACCGCACAGCATGCAACCGATTCACACGGATGTAAAGTATTTATGTTGCTTTGCTTAATTTGCTTAATTGTTCTTCAGTATTTTTTTTTTTCTTTTCAGAAATTGAACTAAAAACACATGAAATCCCCAGTTTTGTAGATGTTGCCAAATATAAAACCTCTACATATTTTGTCTTTTTTATTTATTTATTTTTTTCTTCTCTAAATTTGCTTTAGTTTACCTCAGCTGCATCAATGTCTGCACAGGCAATGTCAACAGGTGGATCTATGGTTCCTAAAAGATATTTCTAGAAGATTTTTATACTGTATAATGCAAAGAAAAACTCTGCAGATTTACAAAACAGACAAATTATTTTATGTTCAACATTTTTCTGAAGCCATCACAGCTGCTGTGACACTTGGAGTCTCTCCCCCAGGAGAGTGCTTTGTTTGAATAATGGTACTGAAATTGATTGCTGAGAAAAACTAAATTAGATTTGGGTAGTCCAGGAAACCCAGCAGGGATTAAAGTACGGCTGGGTCATCTGAAATATTTTTGTTCAATCACTGCTCAGCCCATTTAGTTTCTTTAATTTGCTTTGTTTGCTGGGGAATCTGGACGTTAAAACAGTAAAACTTCCTGCTCAGAAGCTCAGCTGGCGCCTCTGTGATTCAGATTTCCTGGTTTGTTGCTGCAGGAGCTGAAAGAGAAGCAGAGGGAGTTTGAACGAAAGGCGACGTTGCTCAGCCAGCTGGCGAAGGAAAAGTCGAGTTTGAAAGACGAAGCTGCGTTCAAGAACACTCTGGCTCCCCTGCAGAGGAAACAGCCAAACATTACAAAACCCAACAAGCAGCAGGCTGTGGTCCAACCGCTACAAGGTCAGAATGAAGGAAACCGTTTTAGCTTTGGGTTTTGAAGATTTAATTATTGGAAAATCTGAATTTAAAAAAAAATGCTTTTATTGGTTTTATTTAACCAATGTCTACCATTTTGTTTCACAAGTGTGGTTTACAGCTTCTATTTGAATTTGCATCAAATCTATCACGATATAAAACTCAGCCTACATTTTTGTGTTTTTTATTACAAGAATAAAGAGTGAAATGAGAATAAAGTGGTAACATTAAGAACCACTTTATTGTGTTTTCTACTAGTCATGATTTTTCTCTTGTTGAAACAAGTTTTTCCTCATAATTTTAAGACATTATAGTAAAATCTCATCTTCATTCTGATAAGCTTATGACTGCATTTTCATAATTAAAATAAATCTTGTAGTCTGGCTCTGATGCGATATTTTAACTCAGAAAAATTTGTGATTTGGATTTTTTTTAACAATAGAAAAATGAGAACAAAAAATTATTAAAATCAAATCTGATTAGAAAAAGACCCTATATTTTCTTTTTAAGCTTCTTTATCGCTCAGCCCTATTAAGAAGTTACATTTTGAATTAATTACAAACTCATTTAAATGAACTCTTTTGTTCTTTAAACGTCTTTGACTCAGACGGAGCTAAATGTGATCAATTTGGCACAGAGCTCCACCGTTTGTGCTTCCATAAAGTTTGCTTGGCTCTGATTTTTGTCGCGTTCATCAATGAGATGCGAAATGATCCAAGGACCCATCTACAGTTCTGCAGCCGGTGTCGGGTCAGATGACGATGAGGAGGGGAGTAACGTTTCCTCTGCTCTGCATCGTGGCGTGAAGCCCAGAAAACCCGCCACCGTTTTCATTCCTCTGTTAAAACAGATCATAACTTTCACTTAAAGCTCTCAGTGAGATGGAGGAAAACAATTACCGTATTTTCTGGACTATTAAGGCGCAGTTTTTTTCATAGTTTGGCCGGGGATGCGACTTATAGTCTGAAGTGACTTGTGTGTGGAAATTAACACCATTATATTATATCACATGTTATTTTCACACTAAACCGCAAGAGGGCGCTATAGGCCTGCGTTATTTTACCTTCGAAGTTGCAGAGTTGATTACAAGCAACATTGAAGATGAAGATTTAGTGATTTGGAGAGACATGGATGGATGGTAAACTTGTTAGCATGTTATTTATCCTATAGTTATCTGAATAATTCTTAATATGTTATGCTAACTTACCAGGAACGTTTTCAGTTTGTTGTTTGTCATGTAGTGTTAGCATACTGTACAATTATTATTATTATAATAATTATTCTGCCTGTTTTTGCCTCTATTCTATATTTATTGCCTTTCAAGATGACATGTCTGTTCTTGGTGTTGGATTTTGTCAAATAAATTTTCCTCAAAAATGCGACTTATATTCCGATGCGACTTGTATGTATTTTTCTTCTTTCTTATGCATTTTATGGTTGGTGCGACTTATAGTCTGGAAAATACGGCATAAGAAAATGTAGCATGTTTTTGTTTTTCCATTTTGTTTTCAAATGCTTGTTTTTGATGTCCAGGAAATGAACCGTTTGAGAAACTATAACCAGCCAGTGAAACTAGCACTTTATTAACAATATTATTTACTCAAAGCAAACTTTTATAAAGTCAGTTTTGTCTTATTTCAAGTGAACACAGATGCCTGCACTGATCAGCTGGTTTCACTGCTGTGTTGTACAATGGCTGCTGGAAAAGAAAAGTGTTTTGTTGACTTACCATCCAGAAACCACTTACTGCCTTTTTGTTGGTTGTACACAAGGCTCCTCTTCTGCTTTTCATAGACATACAGCTGTATACATTTTCTTGTGAGTGTAAATGAGTTGGGTGTGTGCGGCCAGCAGATTATTTGGATTTAAAGAGACAGGACGCCCTGAAACAACGCATTCAGAAAAAAAATTTAATGAACATGTTTTGTGTAGGCCAGAAACTGTCCTAACCTGTTGAGGGAAGCAGAATGGGTCACATTTAAAGTATTAAATCGAAGCCTTCTCCCCTCCTGCAGTGTCTCAGCTCCAGCCTCTTCAGCAGCTCGCCGTCGTCAGGAAAAAGTCGGCCTGCGTCACCAAGAAGGAGAAGAAGCTTTCAGACTTGGTCGAGGTCAGCAGCCGACGCTTTGACTTGGCACATCTGCAGAGTTGCATCCATCAGATACAAGCTGATGCAGAGCATTTTCTGTTGACCACATACACACACACACTCTGCAGGATGTCAGATTTATGGGTCAACTGTCTGCCCTCGTCTACTCGAGCCGTTACAGATGAACACATGTTTACTGTTGAAATTAGCCGGTCAGATTATAATCTGGTTATTTGTTTCTATGGCAGCCTCCAGATGGTAAAGAAAACATGAAGGAGAGCTCCTGGGAGTCCCAGCTGGACACGTCGGTTCTGGATGAGTCCAAACAGAAAATCCTGCACATCCTGAACACGGGCTGCCTCAAAGAGCTGAAAGGCCTGCAGCAGATCGGCGACAAAAAGGCCAAACTCATCCTGGGCTGGAGGGAAATCCACGGCCACTTCACAAAGGTAGGAGGACGACGATGTTTTATCAAACAACCTGAATGACTCTCAGTCACTTCCATTTATTTTTATTTATTGCAGTTGGAAGATTTGATAAACGTAGAGGGCATGACGCAGAAGAGATTTTCTTCTTTCATGAAGGTAAATTGACAGTAACTTTATTCTTGTAATCAGATGCAGCTCAATTTTCTCATAACAGATGAGTCAGTTATTTTTTTAAAGAAACTACTCAGCAATAAACTAAACGTGAATCATTTTAAGCTTCTTTTTTGTGTGTGTGTGTGTGTGTGTGTGTAGGAAGGGAGTCATGAATCAATAAATTCAGACAGCAATTAAAACATATCTGTTTATTTTGGCAATCAAAGATTCCAGTTCTTTTGAAGCTCCATTCTTTTTCCATGTGGAAACAGGATTTCTCTGTTGTCTGTTTCATTGTTGTTGCCTTTGTTCACATCCAGACGCTCAGGGGAAATTGCCTGAGTAAAAAGCGTACAAGTTGAATCTTTGTTACTGGCAGCTTCTTTGTGCTGATTAGGCCTCAGATTGTTTGCTTTACGTCTTCCAGAGGATTCATCCAGACTATTTCTATCTGTTTGGTGGAGCGTGTTTACATTCCCGCTCTGACTTTGTGATAAAACCTGGTTATGCTGCTGAAATTATACTCAGAGTATAAAAGATGTAAAAGGCAACGCCAACAAGCAAAGTTGATTTTTGAGGATTGTCATAAATTAAAGCTCATAAACAAAATGAATCATTTCTGTATGAACGTCTTCATGAAGAATCGTTTCACATTTCACTTTTTTTTTCTTTTTCTAAATACATCTTGTTGTGTTTCAACTTTCTGACACAAAATGCTAAAATTATTTTTTAATTTAGCATATTATGAAACATGCAGCTCTTTTATGCTATGAAGTCGGCCATCTTGTCTGCTCATCACATTCAATTTAACTCAATAACTTTTAATTTGCTATATTGTAAATTTTACTCCTTCTTTAAACTTAGTTATTCAAATTTAATCAACCACTCTGTACTTCTAATATTTGTTTTTTGGCTGGATGTTTACTTAATTGAAATATAAAAATGTTCCAGTATTTGATGCTCATTGATGTTTGTCTGTTTTTTTTTTTTTGCAGGCAAACATCCTGAGTGCCATGGGAAAATGAACTTTTATGAACTCACCTCTTAAATATATATAATTCCTGTGATGGACGTTTTTTTTTTTTCTTTTTTGTAATATTTTTGTAGTAACATCTTTTTGCCTGGTGGTGGCACTCTTGTGCATTTTTAATAAACCTCACCTGAATGCATTTCGTGTCTTATTTCAGAAATGTGATAAGATCTTTGGATTTCAGCCTTATTTCTTTACCAGTGGATAAATGTCAAACATTTTTGCTTTTCTTAGTTATTTTTATCAGGTTAGATGAGAGCATGATGCTATAATCCAACCCCCACCTTCCTCCTCTTTCTCCTTTTGCACGTAGCCTGGTGGATTTCTCTCTCTCACACACACACACACACACACCCCTCCTCCCGGATCCACCCTCCCATCCTGGAGTCTCCATCCACCGCTGCTCACTGCATCGCCAGGATTCACCAACAAGCTTTCAATGCAACATTAACTACTAGATTTATTTATTTTTCTGTTCGTTCAACATAATGTTTGACTGCCTGTGATTTTTACTTTTATTTTTGGGGGTGAATTTCGCTCCCCACGATGCCAAATCCAGGGACAACCCGGCTGTAACGACAAGGCGCTGCAATAAAACGGTACGTTGGATTTTTCTGTTGAAAGAGGAAACTTTGCTTACATTAAATTGAAATGTCAATAGTTTTTTTTTTTGTAGCACTATAACCATCTGCTGAATACAAATGAGCAGCAGCGGAGCTAATTAACGCGCAGCCTCGATTCCTTCGTTCATCCTTTTGTCCCTTTTGTTTTATTCTTTTGTAGAAGCAGACATATGGTGGTTAGCAGTTGTGTACACACCTGCACAGAGACTAATGGCTGCCAGGGTGAATTCAAAGAAACCTGCCTTTGAATCCCCACCTCGTGTCATTGTGACCCGCTTTTCTCTCTCCTCATCTCGCTTCACTTCATGGCTTATGGACACATTTCAGGCCCCATTTATAATTAATCTGATCCATTTTTAATGTTTATAAAGCAATATAGGAAGTGATTATATAGCAGGATTAATGTCAAACAGGATTATGCCTTTTTAAATGTAAATATGCTGATGGAGGTGGATTTAAATAGTGGAAAAAAATCTAAAGGGGTTGTTTTTGTTTTTCCCCTTTAATGTAAGGTCTGCTTTGATGGTTTAATCAGTCTAAATAGATGTAAAGCTCGTAAAATAAGAGCATTACTTATTTTGACTAAATTATTTTGGATAGATATTTAAAAAATAAAAAAAAACATCTAAAACCAGATTAAACATGACATTTCAGAAATACAAATCCTAATTATTAAATACAAAAAAACTTGACGTGGATCCTTTTGTATATTAATACCGCTGGGATTTTTAATTGTTTTATTTTGAAGCAGATAAATGTCATGTGAGAAAAAAGAACCTAAATTGTTAAAAACAACCAAAACTATCAGCATCATTCTCTCTGCAGCCATTACAGTTTCCTGGCTGATTTTTAAAAATAACCAAAATGATCACATCCTAATTAAAATATGAGCAGAGGTTCTGCGCCTGGGCCCTCATTCCCGACCCACATTGTGACGGAGGCAGCCGAGTAGAGCCGAAGCTGAACCGCGGAGGACGAAACAAAAGACACGATCCCGGAGGAACAGGGCTGAAAACCACTTGTTGTAAAAACACTTACACTGTCAGCGCGGATGCGTCGTTTTCTTACTTCAGTTTGTAAATATCGTATTTTAAGTGACAAAAGGGCGTTTATTTTTAGTAGTTTGGGATTTCGCTGCAGCTTCAGTTTGAGTGTCATGGCGGAAAGCTAAAGCTAATGGCGGGAAACCTTGAAGCTCCGGTAAAATCCCTAAACGGGAACTAATCTGTACATTTACAAAACTACAGTGTTCATCTTCCTCTAAAAGTAGAGACTAGAAATTAAATTAACGTTGTTGAATCAAACGATCCGCCTGTTTTTTTTTTACTCATCTGTTCATATACAAGCTAGCATTAGCATGTAGCTACAGTTCAGTTATTGGTCATTTCTTATTTTATATTTTATTTTTGTGGAATGTGACTCCTGTTGGTACAACCTCTGTTTGCTTTCATGTTCCTTTGTGTTTTAAACATTAAACGGAGATGAGAATTATGTTATACAATACAAAATGTGTTGGAATTTCCCAGTTCTGAGCTCAAATAACAAAAATATATTCAAACAGTGGGAGGGAGAAAATGGTTCTTTATGGTCTGTTTATGGATTTTTCTCATGTGGCTCTTAGGGAGCCTGATGTCGAAAAACAAGAAATCAGGGAACTGACTGAAATCTCAAATTTATCCGCATCAACCATTTCTAACTAACTTACTGACATTACCACCTACCGCAGTTTTTTGTTTAAGCATTGCAGCACAGATTGGTATAACAGGAAACCAGAAAAGCTGCAGTTTGAACCTCAGCCATTGCTTCAATGATTGTGGCAATGTTTCGGATTCACTTTTATCATATCATTCCTATTCGTAAGTGTACTGACTTTTTAGCAGTAGCACTGCAGTGCTAGAAAGCAAGAGGAGCAATTGTCTAAAACTGGTCATCAATAGTTATTTGTAACTACCTAAAACTAAATGCAGCTTCCTCCGGTTTAATGTTAGCACTGCAGCACAGCCAGTTCTCACAGAAAGCTAGAAAAGCTTTGTACCTGAACTCCAAGCACCCATTGCTTCAAAGTACTGTTTTAGTTTATTCACATGGCAGCCATCTCTAAAAACAAGACATCTTCAGCTTAATTTGTAGCATTGCAGTACAGGTAGCTCTCCCAGGAAGCTAGAAAACTTAACCTCAGCCATTTGCTGATTATTATTTTTTTATACTACACATCTACCATTTTTAAGCAAAACAGGATTTATTTTTGGTATTGTCACTGTAGCACAGCTATGCTCCATAGAATGCTAGAAGAGCAGTGGTCTAAAACTAGTGAACTTTAAAGGTTGCGATTTGTAACCAAGTTAAACTGTTATGCGTCTTCAGGTTTAACTACAGACAGCACAAACAGGATTGGACCAGAATCAGAGGCTCAGCTTTGGCGTCGTCATGGCCGTTAACACAAATCCACTTCCTGCCGTTTGGCCAGGCGAAGAACAGCCGTCGCTCATGGATCACGACGACCCCGATTCCAGTCAGGCTGCCGTCATCCCCATGCCGTGCAGCTCACCGGGGGGCGAAGAGCTGCTGCACAGCTGCAGCAGCCTGACCGACACCAGGCCGCCCCGCAGCAAGTCCAAAGGAGAACTGGTGATCGTCATCAACGAGAAACTGAAGAACGGTGAGTTCACTGCAAAAACTCAAGTATTTTTGTCTAGTCTCAAATGCAAATATCTCAGCACACTTGAAATAAGACAAAATTAACTTACATTTAAGTTTTCAGCAAGACCAAGAACTTATTTTAAGCCAATAATTCCTTCTTACTGACTTAAAAGTAGTTTAAGTTGCAAATTAATTCACTTATAGCCAAACATTTTTCCAACTTATAAGTGAAATAATCTGCCAATGGAACTAGAACTTTATCAGTATTAATGAATAATTATTTACTTAAAATAAGCTCCTATACTTTACTGAAGAGTTTCTTGTATTTTAAGGTTACTGAGATATTTACACTAGAAACTACAAAAAATACTTGGTAAGATTTTGTTTTTACAGTGTTTAGATTAAAAAGAACTATATATATATATATATATATATGAACATATTTTCAGAATTTTCTTTTAAATTATGCTTTTCTTGTTTGACAGCAAAGTAGCTGAATACTCAAGATGCACACTGTAAAAAAAAAAATTCACATGTTAAAATTGAAAAAGAGCTGCCCAGTACTTTCTTAATATTTCATAATTTAAATGTTTCTATTTAAAAATTATATATATGTATTATTTTAAGTGTACTAAAATGTTTTCACTAAAACCTAAACTGAAAATACTTGGTGAGATTTTGTGTTTTTGCAGTGTTTGACCTCGAACTGAGGCAGTGGGTGGGTGGAGGTTGGGTCGCATGCAGCTGCTTACTCAGCAAGCTCTGGGAAAGTCAAATCCCTCTGCATGGAGTCACTCCCCAGAGAACGCACACACACACACACACACACACACACCCTCACACTGAACACGCTGACTTTTTGCTTGTCCTTGTCACGTTTCACTCGCAGGTAACGGGATCCACCCCGGCCCCGCAGAGAGCACCTCACCGGTGATTTCCTCCCCTCCCAGGAGGCAGCACTCCATCTCCTACCCTCACCACGCCAAAACCAGGAAGGGCAGCCGGGCGGGCTCCATCAGCTACACCGCCTTCTCGCCCCGGCCGTCGCTGTCCCGGCACTCCAGCATCGCCACTAACCCTCCTCTGGACCGAACCAAGGTCAAAGACTACCTCCTGCTGTCTGTGCTGGCCTGCTTCTGCCCCGTCTGGCCCATCAACATTGTCGGCTTCGTCTACTCCATCATGGTAAAACCAGGAGGTGGAGGAAAGCAGCGGCATGCGGTTAGGGGTGTGGCCACCGGGGGGCACCAGAGAGAACAATTTCTGAGTTTCAAAAGTCAAATATTTTTTACTTAATTTACTTTTCAATCTTTTCATTGTGACCCTCATAATCTGTCATTAAATGATATGGAGCTGATCAAAACACATTTAAAGTCCTCCATCTTGGATTTCTGACTCTCCGGTTCCTCACCGCACGTCTCTGGGGAACAGTTGTTGATAAATGAATGTTGGCGCCATCAGCAATTAGTAAACTTTTATTTATTTTGTCTCCTTTCAGTCGAAGAACAGCCTGGAGCAGGGGAACCTGGACGGCGCCGTGCGTCTGGGTCGCGTGGCCAAGATGCTGTCCATGGTGTCTCTAGTAGGAGGGACGGTCATTATCATCGCCTGCATTGTCAACCTGGCCAGTGAGTGTCCCAAATCTGACCTTTAACCCCCAGCTACACCTCTTTACCCCATGTCCAGCTGAGCTGAACTCTCCCGTTTATTCCACTTTACGATGCCATCATGTCATCCCACCATATAGAGTTAATCTGGCCCTAATCTGCAGCGCTGCAGCTGCAGTGTGTTGCGGTTCGATCGCTGTCTGTTCCTCGCCTCGTCCTGTTTGCTTGTACCGACTGTGAAGTCTTGTTCCTGTATGTAAACGGCTCACAACATGAACGACTGTGTGCATTTGTTGTGTTTTATTTTAAATAAAAATATTCTGAGAACAGATTAATGATCCTTTCAGTCACTTGAACAGATTTGGGTTTTTGGAAAAGCAAAAAAACGTGTTTGCACCTTGACCTCTTGGTAAAGGTGTGCAAAAAACATTGAAATAAATGTTTAGAAAAATCCAACCTTTAGTTTGAAATTTCTTGAATGATTTAACTAAAATATATATTTATATATTTTAAATGAGTTAATTCTGTAACAAACATTTTTAATCAAACTTTTGAAGTTAATCGAAGAAACTCCTGATATCCTGAGATACAAACATGATGTGACAGAAACCACTTCACTCTTCAAAATGGGAAAGAGCAGCGAATCCACCATTTAAATGTTTTAGTGTCCAACTATTTCTCTTACGCCTACAGTATATTTTCCAGTTGCCATTTTCTGATTTATGACACTATTATTAAAATATGTTTGTTGTTCTTTCCCATTTTGAACAGTGTCTCGGGAAGAGGAACTCTTTAATTTCTAATTTAGAAGTTCATACATGTTGATTCATTTCAAAATGTTAAAATACACAAAAAGACAAAAATATTTGGACAATAATTGCATCAAAACTGATTTTATTGAACAAAATTATTTAATTGAATAAATGTACTAAAATTAAAATGATTTGCAGGTGAGATTGAAACATAATTGTGTTTTCAATTTTGAAGAGTAGCTAAATATTTATACACCAGGAAGAGTCACTGATTTTCTTTTCTTTTTTAAATTAAAAGCTTCTTCATACTTGCAATAAATTAAAAAATGATTAAAAATGTATTTTATTTCAGCAGCTTGTTACACAATTTTGTAGCTTTTCAAGCTTTTTTCTATAAATTGTTCATTTTCTGCTTCCCGTGTTGTGAAAACACAACACTTAACATTATATTGTTACATTAGACAAACATTTTTAATAAAGAAATATGTTTAGCATCTTCTTACAGGTTATTTTCATTTTAATTGGACAAAGAAGCAGAATATTCTAATTTACTGAATATGACTGCATTCAAATTGCTGGTTGCAAAGTGTTAATTTATGTCATCAGTGATTTAAAAAAAAAAAGAAAATAATTCACAACCTTTAATGTAAACTGTATGTAAATGATTTTGACACATCTATACCAGCGGTTTATGTAACTGTATTCTGTAGATTACTGCAGATTACAGCTCTGACTAATACGCCTCCCTTTTCTTTTTTTAGTAAATGTGAAAACCTGAGTTTCATCCCAGGATGAAACCGGATAAGGGAAGAGAACGTCTGGCCCTCACCTGCCCCACCGCCCAGTCATTACCCGGATGTGTGACAAACTCCTGATTCACAGCGCTTTACTTAGATTCCTGTAATCTCTATTCAACCCCCGTAATTGTTGGAAGAAATGAGAATAATCCGAAATGCTGCTGCTTTCCGTGTCGAGTCGGAGGGCAGAAAATGACTTTTAAGCTCAACTTGTGACTAAAAACAGGGAAGTGTTTACTGGCTACAGCATCAATCGCGACAAAATGGCTGCCGAGTCCGCCCTCCTTCTGCACCAGCTTGCCTGTTCAATCCCCTCAAACACGGAAGAAGCTGCTGGATTTACAATGCAGTGGAAGAAACACTTTGAGCCACACTGCTTCTTTTTTGTTTCAGACTGAACTCTGTGACTTTCATCACTTCAAAACGCCCAACACGTTGCGTTTGAGCCCCAGCATTTTCAGTGGTAAAAGCGGATGAAAGAGAGAAGGGAAGGGTTTAACTCGGACTAGGATTATGGAAAATCTCGCACAGAAGGCACGCTCCAAGGAAAATACGTGCCAAATGAAAAAGAAATTCAGTGGGGAAGCCGCTTGCTTTCTCTCCTGACGGGAACATGAAATGTGTTTTTACTCTACGCCACTGTGAGCTGGGAGCGAAACGCAGCCGCAGCAAAATCCAGTCCGGTCCAACCGTCTGTCAGCTCACCTTTTTTATAAAGTTTGTAAACAATCCTTTTCAGACTGAATCGTGACGCCGTTGATGAACGCTGAACTGTGTTTTAGGAGCTGCGTTTCCATCGCAAATGTCCGTCAAGCTTTTTCAATATTCTGATGTTAAAAAAAACAAAACACAATTTTGCAATTGTGGTGTTTCTATTAAATAAGAAACGTAATTTAAATCACCTCTGAATGAGTTTGTTCATGCATAAGTCATTAAAAACCTGCTGCAATGCCGTCCTCCTTCCACTTCCTGTCGTCGTCTTCTTTGTGGTTTGCGCCAGTGTCAACATCCTGTTGTTGATCAAGAGGCTCGTGTGACGAAAATAAAGTTTCAGCTTTTTTGAAAATTCATTTGATGCAGACAAAAAAAACAAAACACCTTTTGAAAAATTAGGTTTTTTGTAATTAACATTCAAATGATGTTAATTTTTTTAATGCCAACATCCAGTAAGGACATTTAAATTTGTGTTTTTGATCAAATGTTTTGCTGCTATTATTTTTTTTATTAAAATTTGGTTTAATTAACAAAACTGCAACAAAAACTCTTTCGCATCACATAAGTCACGAGACAACAGGAAATGGGAGGAAGATTTGGGTGCTGCATGTTTTTTAATGACTTATTGTGAATAATACTTACATACCTGTTATTTGAATTGTGTTTTTATTTAATGGAAACACCACAATGGTAGTTATTTTCCAACATTAGCAGAATATTGGCAAAATTTTGCACACATTTGTAATGGAAATCGTTAACTGTTTGGTTAACAACACAAAATCTTACCAAGTATTTTCGGTCTAGTTTATCGTGCAAACATTTGAAATGACATAACTGATATATGTGAATAATTAGTTAATACTGATGAAAAAGCCCAACACCACTGGCAGATTATTTCACTACAACTTGTAAAGTGTTTTGGTTTGTGTGAAATAATCTACCAGTGGAATTAGTAATTGTTTTTATCAATATTAAGGATTTATTGACTTAAAACAAGCTCCTGTATCTTGCTGAAAAGTTACTTGTGAGTTAGTTTTGTTTTATTTCAAGTATACTAAGTGTTTGCACTAGAAACTATGTAGAAAATACTCTGTAAGGTTTTGTATTTTTGCAGTTTTGTCGCCAGAGATGCAGCTGTAACTTCAGTTTCTATCCACAGGTGCTTTAAAATCAGACCTAATGTAGCATTTTCCTTCTTTAATAAACTCCCTTATGGCTGATTTTCTTTTTTTATTATTACCCTGGATGTGTTGCTTTTACGTGTATAGCCCTCCTTTTAAAGGCTAATTTGTAAAATGTTTGTTCAGAAATGTTTCTGTGAGTGAAAACTTTAGCTGTACAACCTTTTTTGCCATATTTATGTTTTTAATTGACCTCTAACCTTTATCTACCTGTAATTCCTCACTGTGATACCAACAACTGGGTTTTATTAACACCAGGCTTTTTTTCTTTTGCTGTGTACTAAATTTTATGTACTATTAATATTTTCTGTCTTATATTGTAAGTTTAATTGTAATCAACTGTATGTATTCTGTAGATATAAATCTAAATAGCGTGATATTAAATGAGTTAGCATTGTGTAGCCGGCCTGCTGGAAGTCATTGTCTTCCCAGCAGGCTTCTATAATCTTTGTGGCTATTAGCATGTTATGGATTTTTATTCATGTATGATGATGGTAACCTACAGAGAAAAGCTGACACCTGGAATATTATACTTCTGCAACACGTTCATAATAAAGACACAATGCATGTGAGGCTTTTCCAGTGTTGTTTTGACGACATAAAGAGCAGCAACAGCGCAGATGGAAGACGTTTCTGCTTTGAGCCTTTGGGATTTCCTCATTTTGTGCTCCACCTGTGTCCCTTACACACAAAATATGATTCTCATTTAAAGATCGCCATAGGAATATTATTTATTTCATCTTCTTTTAAAAAAAATTAATACATTTAATCCTTAGGATGTGTATATTTTCAAAAATTTTAACTCAGTTGTTTCTGGCTAGTTTTAATTGTGGTGCCTTAAGAATTACATAAAAACTACTATAAAGTTTAAATTTTCAAACATTTGAGCATTTAAATTAATTGCATTGTAACCATATTGAAAAATATATAAACCTACGAGTTTTTTAAGGTCCAACGATAGTACAACATGCATTTAGTAGAAAAACACCAAAGATCTTTGGGAATCTGCTGGCCCAGATCATTTTTTAAATTTCTATTTTGATAATATTTTTTGTTTTACGATGGAGTGTTAGAGGCCATCCTAATAAAAATAAAAATCACATAAAATTGCAAGCAGGTGGGTAATTGTGCTAAATTATTTGTTTTACAGAACAGAAACAAAGTTTTACATTTGTAATGAAAACGCAGTGATTCCTCACAGCCATTAAAACGTAACAATCAAAAACAATCAACCTGCTCAAATTAGATTCTTTTGCAATGCAAAAAGAAAATTCAACAAACACATAAATGTCACGGTAAATGTGGGACATTTCCAGAGAGCTTAGCAAGCGAAGAGCAGATTGTCTTTTGCAATTATGCACACCAGACTAAGGAAAGTGGGAGAAGTATTAGTGTCTCTGTCTCTGTGCTGTGACAGTGGTTAAGCTGCAGTGATGCAAAGCGCCTGCTGCTGCTGGATACAGCAGGAAGAAGGAAACGCTGAAGGGAGCAGCTCAGAGCCAGGGAAACTCGCTGATGATGGACTGTAATGAGAACTCGACTCTCGGATGACTGCAGCAGAAATCAAAGCTAAACCAGCTCTCATTATTTTCTCAGAGGGTTTTAAAACCCTTAACGAAGCCACTGCAAGTGAAACCTGAAACATTCCTCTCTCATCACTTTAACAATTCTATTACTGAGCGTACATGTTTGGAAATTACAAGTATTGTTGGTTTAAATATAAAAGTTCAACTTACAAGTAACTTTTCAGAAAGATATGGGAGCTTGCTTAAATCAATAACTTCTTAATATAAATGAAAAAGTGCGAGTTCCTCTGACAAATTATCAAAATGTCTAGATATAAATGAAATAATCTGCCAGTGGAACGAGTACATTTCATCAATATTAAGAAATCATTTATGATTATTATTTATTTTGTCTGAAAAATATCTTTTGTCTTGGGAATTCAAAACAATTTTCTATGACAAAAAAGTAAAAACTACTAAAAACTGAAACTGTTTTTAATCAACATTAAGAGATTATTTACTGAAAAGTAACTTGTAAGTCAGTTTTTGTTTCATTTCAAATGTGTTAAGATATTTGTACTAGAAACTATACCAAAATACTTGGCAATATTTGTTTTTTTGCGGTAAATTATTCCTAAATCAACACTAGGCTGCACAGTGGAGCAGAAGGTCCTGGTTCAATTCTCGGCTGTGGATCTTTCTGCATGCAGTTTGTTTATTCACCTTCCTCCTGCAGCCTGAAAACAGAATAGTTTGGTTAATTGGTCATTCCAAAGTGCATTTAAGCGAGTAAATGGCCAATTATGCCCTTGATTGTTCTGTGCTGGACTGTCAACCTACCCAGGGGAAACGCTTCCTGTTGTCCATCCTAATAAAAGAAGCTAACAGAAGGAATAGCATGCTAGCCACTGCTAATTAGCACTAAATTCTACCGAAAGTTTTTAGAATTTATATTCAGTGATCCAGACATTTTCTGTAAAATATGTGACTATTTATTCCATATTACATTCTCAACCATGAATTTAAACAACTTAACATTACAGAGGAAACTTAGGGCTAACCTCCTGGATGCTAATTATTTAAGAAAATTACTGGATTGCAATGCTAATCCAAAAATATTGCACAATTTCTCTAATTTATAGTCAAAACAGTTAATTAAAAATACACTTTTATTTGGTGAAATTATATATTTATAATTAAAGCTTAAAACGATAAAACTTTGCTAACACAAACATGTTGCTACTTTGAGTGACATGCTAATGCGAAACAACTCATGTTAGCATACAGAACTTGTTGAAACACCTTTATCTTATTGTAGTTTCTTCTAAACGACGGTTGTCATTTTTTATTACCTTTCTTGTTTGAATATATGTTGGTTTCAATGAGATGTAAAACCTGTTTTGTGGCAAGACATTTTCTCATTTTAAGAAGATGCTGGTTCTGAATTTATTTCCTAGCTCTGGCAGTTAATCGCTTTTATATTAGCATGCTAACATTTGCCTATAAAGAGTGGCTGGTGCCAATAACCGGGACTATAAATATCAGACTATATCTCCAAATAGGACAGATAGAAAACTGAAAATGACAAAAAAGTTTTAGCGTTTGGGAACAGAAGTTATTATTTTGCAAAGACGTCTGTGTTTCTTCTTTGCTAATTAAAGAAGCTAACTTGGAAGAAACAAGTAGGGTAACATTTGCTAATGAGCATAAAATATTAAGCTATTTATTGTGGATTCTGACAGAGAATTGTACAATTTAAAATGCTAGCAGTGGCTAGCATTTTGATCTGCCTCCACAAATATACACAGCAAGTTTGCATTAAAGGGGGGAAAATAAAGCTAAACAATTCGACGGTGATAATACTTGAAGTTTCCTTGTTTGCAATTCCTGAGCTAAAAGGCGACAAAGAAATAATTTAATAAAATAAAACAGTTATGTGGAGAAGTGGCTTAACAAAGCAAAAAATTATTTCTGAATCAAAACTATGTAAAAATTATTTGGAATTTGCATTTTCTCTCTGTCATGCCTGGGTTCTCTCTTTGTAAGTAAGTAAAATTAAATTTTTACAGCATAAAAAACAGAAACTGCTTTATAGATATAAACTAAACCAAAGATAAACAAAAAAGAGTTTTCTGTGTTGCGACTTGTTCTCTCGCCCCAATGGCCGCTGGAGATAAAATATGATGTTTTGCACTTTTATGGGTTAAAAAATAAACCCACAGACTCAATATGTTGAATTTGTGTCACACATCAAGAAAAAAAACTGCTGACTAGTTGCAAAAAAATCTGAACAAGACTGACAGAAATAAAACCGCTCCGCTAACATCTGACAACATCAATTCTTCCATCAACCACTCTTAACATTTAGACACTTAAAGTCATTGTTTGTTGTACTCAGCTAATTTTATATTTTGTTTACAATAGGGAATGGCTCAGAGGGAGATCAGTTCACCCAACACAGTTACATCCAGATGCAGAAAGTGGGTCAGAGATTATCCAGCTGGGTCATGAATAAACACAGATGCTTGATTCAGTTTGGCATTTTTTGGATGCTCTGTTGTCAGTCTGGTGTGGAAAACAATCTTTATGTGCTACTTACTTCCTTTGCCTTTGCAGGGGGAACAAATCTGGATTTGTATTGTGAATTTATCCAGAGGAGGTGTAATTGTTCTAGATTAGGAAAAATAGTAATCCAGCCAGATTAGACCAGTTGTTTAGTAACGTTGTTGTTAAGTTAGTGCATAATGCAGCAGAGTTGTGTAGGAAACTCTGGTGGCTAAATGAATTCATCAGCTTTGGAGCTTTTATGGAAATTACCAAATAATTTTCCAGGAACCTATAAAGTACTTTTCATGAAATTACCTAGGAAAAGCCCGGTAATTGATTAACTCATTTTGACTTAATTATTATTAGCTTGCTAAAGAGACAGTTTGCTATTTATTATAAAAATAAGACAAAAAGCAAACTCAAAGTGTAAAATGATATATTTTTCAGCATTATGGTGGAGGGTTTCCCAAAAAAATCCCCCAACCATTGCAAAGATTTAACACAATAACCCAAAACTGAACCATCTCAATTAAACGTACTTGTTATATAACGTTTCATACTGTGCTAATTAAAACAAAATGACATTTATTATCATTCTTTCAAGCTTAATTTGCAATTTGCCTGCAGATCTAATTAGAAATCATTGCAAAACATCAAAAGGGAACAACTTTGTAAATTAGTTTTGCTTCCATCTAATCTTACAAGAGAGTAATTAAAAGCTAAATTTAGTTTTGTCATTCAGATACAAGTGTCTAACCGTAGGCGTCCAACAGGGGGCAGCACAAGCTGTGTGTTTATCAGGTTTTCAGTTGACCGTCACATTTGCTCCACATGTAAAAGCGCAGACAGCAAAGTTACTGAGGATGACATCAATATGCTGATGAAGAGCTGACCTAATTTATTCTGTGTGTCTGTTTACTGTAAGTGAAAGAGTCTGAGGTCATGAAGCCTGATGAGATCATAGCCTGATGAAAACATGAGCAGCATGGTGTAACTTCATATTACTGCAGTAGAGAAGCAGATTCATTGTTACTATTTACATGCAAAACCCAAATTTAACCATTTTTTGACCTATTTAATGGCTTATTTAAAGCAAAATGAGAAATGACCTAGAAATTCTCAAAAAAGTAAAATAAAAAATGACTTATTTTCAAATGTTCTCATCCAGCCCTGTTTCTATCAAATTAATGTAATTCTGTAATGCAGACAGACTCTATGATACTTCCAGAAAAAGAAAAACAAACATTGTGCACAAATAAAAAGTCTTACTCATTCAGAAATTTCACTCAAGAAAAGGTTGAGATACTTTATAAAAATATTACCAATGTTAAAAGTACAGTGTTGTAAAACTACTCCTAAAAGTTTATTCTTTCCAAAGTTACTCAAATAAATGTAGTTACATTAGATAGTGATTCATTGGAATTAATTATTTACAGACCCTGTAATTAACTCGTATTGAAATTTTAATCAACTTGCACCACACTGTTTTCCTCCGGCAGAGTGTTAATGTATTTATCTAATTATGCATTTTAACATCACTAATCACACATTTTGAACTTTGACTGTGTTTCCAAGTGAGAGCATCTGGAAAGGACAGATCGTCTGCGGCGTAGTCGTCTAGAAATAAACGGTGACAGTGATGAAACATCAGCAGCCTTCTCTTATTTCGCACTGAGCATCTTTCCCTCCCAGCGGGGAGAAGAAAACGCACAATAATCACAAACTGGGGCTGCATCTCCGCTTGCCTGACGGGGCTCCTGATCTGGTCAGTCGACTCTGCTTGTGACTGGCTGTGTTTCTACATAAACACCATGATGTTCTGGCGCTGACCTTTGACCTGGCCCGTCAGACAGAACAAACTGAGTTCATGGAAGATGAGCCTCAAAGTAAAACTTTACATGATTTCAGATTTAGAAATGATTGCAGTGGGCGTGCTGTGATGACGTAGTGGATTAGCAT
The DNA here is from genome assembly GCF_027474105.1 of Poeciliopsis prolifica. Taxonomy (NCBI): domain Eukaryota; kingdom Metazoa; phylum Chordata; class Actinopteri; order Cyprinodontiformes; family Poeciliidae; genus Poeciliopsis; species Poeciliopsis prolifica. The sequence goes on from NW_026562424.1 coordinate 3,398,345, forward strand.
AACCCACGCATGCAGACCTTAGTCCTCGTCACGAGTTCGATTCCCGGGCCCGGCGACATTAGCCGCATGTCTTCCCCTCCTTCCTGTCAGCGTACTTTCAAGAAATATGGGCCAAAACTCTTCGGAAAAGAGAGAGAAAAAAATAAATTATTACAGCAAATGTATTCTTCTTCTGTTGACCGTTTGGACGTGACGTCACGCTCCTCAGAACTCCGCCCACTCCGCCATGATGGACCGTTAAAACAACCAAAGCCTTTCTTAAAAGCCTGCTAAAGACAGACATCTGTAATCTAATATCGCTTTTCTTGAGATCGTTCCACTTTAAGAATGTGTCACAGGACGTTTAAACGGAGATGGGAATCAAACTTGCCATTTTTACTGAATAACTTGATGAGGAAAGAAACGTCGGCGATGGACGGCAGCCGCCATCACTACGACCGTTGGAGCAATGGCGGATTTACAGCGAACGCTTTTTACAAGGTAAGACTAACGTTCATGTACTTCAAATATGGTTATAACGATATTAAACACTGCATTATGGAGAAGGTGCGTCTAAATATTGGTAACCATGGAGACAGTGCCGCACCGTCATGTAGCCTAGCATGTATCGACAAACATGCTAGCATGTTAGCATCTCGTCTTTCGTACGTTTTTAATGTAAACATCGTGATCTAAATTATGTGATGTGAATTCAGACAGTTAGTAATTAATCAACACGTCAGCAGGGAGGAGGGACGGGTCGGTTTCTAAGCTAGCCGTATCCAAATTAGTTAAATCCCGCCGACTATGAGCTCCAACCAGGTGTGGAGACAAATTAGCTTCGACTTAAACAAGTAGAAGCCATGAATAAACTGACAAAAGCAACTTTGGAAAACAGTTTCGGTCGCTCTGTTCAATACTCCAGTCCCATCATGACGCCTCGAATTATATAGCGACGTAGGTGCAAATGGTCAATAAAATATTGAAAAAATGTCATTAGAATATGGATTTACAACTTTTTACTAGATCCCTTAAAGCTCTATGTACTTTCTAACTTTTATTAAACATATAAAATATTTTCTAAGCGTACAAAGCTGAATGGGGCTCAGTCGCAGCAATAAATAATTTATAGTTATTTTTTTGTTTTTATTTGCTTTTTTTATACACTTTTAATTATGTTTTTAATTTATTTATTTTGAATTCTGCCTCTGTAACTGTGCTAATGGCTTCAGTCGATTGTAAGGGAATGTATTTCCTGTTTCTTTCTGTAATATATTCAACATTTCAATAAAGAAATTGATGGAAAAATATATTAAATATTTTTATATGCTTGTTCAAATATGTAACAAATATTAAAAATATTTCTTGTCTTAGCGCTGTCAATCAACCCATGTACTCACTGCTAAATGTACTGGATAGGTGATATGACACATTTGCACCCCAAACTTTATAAAACGCAGTAATACATTTTTTTAAAATAAAGGTTAGATTACTTTTTACTACGGAGTTATTGTGGTATATGTTTTTTTTGTTTGTTTTAAATAGTTTCTTTATCTAGTGACTTTCCCTTTCACATAATTTAATTTTCTAAATTTTTCTATTTCAAATTAAAGATCAATTTATTTTATAAATCCTTCCCAGTTTCCAATAAAAATTGAGATTTTTATGCATCTTGCTCCTCTAGGTAGTTCTTTTTATTCTTTTAATTCCTGTTTTTATAAAGTAAGCATTGTTCTGCTCACCTGTTAGAAAATATGTTGCAGTTGCAGGTTCAGGACACTAGGTGGCAGTATTTAGCTTTATTGAGTTGCCGCTGGGCTGTGCATAAACAGAAGAGGTTCACAGAGGCCAGTTTGCAACCAGTTATATATAAATGAATGCTTTATAAAGAAACAAACAACAATCATGCCCACTTTACAAAATAACAAATATTCAAAACAGTTAATACACCAAAAGTATTTACATATAAACACCATTATTATTATTATTCGCATTAGCCTGATTCACCACAGATAAAACCTGCAGTTTGGTAAAATACAGAGGTACCACACAACACTGTTGTTTTTAAAACAATTCATCACTAATTGGCAAACAGGCTGATTGTGTCATTTATTAATTAAAACGCCGCCATCTGCTTTATTTTTATACATGTATATATAAAACAAAGCATCGACACAGAAATATCAGAGCTGACACATCAAACAACTGTTACATACATCGAAATTCGAGTTAGAATAAAACTCTTCTTTTACCCCATCAACATCAAACATGCAAACGACTCACACAAACCATTGACATTAAAAGAGCCAATTATCCTATCAGCCAGGGCCCAGTGACAGGCAGATCAATAGATTGGGAATGTCCGGCAGGATTAAGACCACTTGGAAATCTCTGGAAGCATCAGGGAAGAAAAGAAAGTTATTGCCAGGAACATCGAGATTTAATGTCAGGAGTTAATGGAAATAACTGACAGGATTTAATAAAAGCAAGCAAAGCTGAATGGAAGTCAAACTGTAGAATAATTAAAACTCCCTCCCTGATGTCACACTCACTAGATGCAGGATTTCTTGTTAAATCAGATCAGATTGGTGCCTTTAGATTCTCCAAACAGACACGAACGCCTGTGAATGTTTTTAAAGGGGACCCATTATGCAAAATTCATTTTTTGCACGATTTTATACTTCAACACGGCAAAAACACAAAATCTTACCAAGTATTTTTGGTCTAGACTGAAGACCCACCTGTTAGTTGATTTTGAACCATAATAAATGGAAAATGAACCAACATATTTGATGTCTGTTCACACCTGTTGACCATATGTTGTGTTTTTAATGGGTTTTTATGTTTTCACAATGTAAAACACTTTGAATTGCCATGTTGCTGAAATGTCCTATACATATAAACTTGGTTGACAATTTCCAGTGCAAATATCTTAGTATACTTGAAATAAGACAAAACTAACAATTAACCCTTTAGCAAAATATAGGAGTTTGTTTTGAGTCAATAATTTCTTCATATTGATATTAAAAAGAAAGTACTAGTTCCACTGGCAGATTATTTCACTTGCAACAGATGAAAAATGTCTTAAGTGAAATAATACTAGTTTCTAGTAACAAAATTAATTTACAAATAAATAGGAGCTTATTTTTAATTTAAAAGTTTTTAGTTCCACTGGTAAATTACTTTACTTATAATGAGACATTTTCTCCTTTAAAAGTGAAATAATCTGTGAGGGGATCTTTTTCATCAGTATTAATATATTAATAACTTAAAACAAGCTCTTGTAAGTTAGTTTTTAATTTCGGCATTTATATTTTGTATTTTTGTTCTTCAATTTGGGTCTCAACTGCTTCTTATAACACAAATAGTTTTAAAAAATGACATCCAGGTCTTTATAGGCAATGTCTACGGCCACTGCGCCGTAACCTAGCAACTCCAGCGGTACTCCGCCTGTCACCTAGCAACCAAAGCAGAGCTCCCGCTGGTTTTACTGCTTTGGCAGCTGGAAAAGGCAAAAGGCAAGTGTTTTGTTGTTGACTTACCATTGAGAAACCACTTACTGCATTCTTGTTGGTTGTGCAGGAGGCTCTACTAATGCTTGTCGTAGTGGTACGATTATATAAATTGTTTGCAACCATTTTCACTTGCGAGTGTAAATGTTAAGCGGGGGTATGGATTTAAAATGACCGGCGGCCCTGAAAAAACTAATTCTGAAAGAATCTCTTTAAAAATCTCATTATTTTGTGCAAAAAATGTGATGAACATGTTTTGTGTAGACCACAGCCCTATCCTCACCTGATGAAGGAAGCATAAAAAGTCACCTTTAAATTACATTCATGTAGCTCAAACATTAGATCACTGCTGCTTTCAATCCTGGTAGAAAGTCACCGGGAAACAAATCCACTGCAGTCATGCAGGAAGTGCTCAGAGCATGCGGCGAATCGTCCTGGTTTCACTCCTGCACCGTGGAGCCGGGCAGCTCGTTGGTCAGGGTGTGCCAGCGCTCCACCTTCTGGCCCTTGTTCTTCAGACAGTCTATCCAGTGCTGCAGAGTGTCGCCCTGCGAGTGGCAGCCGAAGGAAACGCCCCCTAAACAGCAGAGATGCAGAAGAAGATTTTTCAAACCCAAAGACGAGGGATGTGATGTCATCAAAACATTCAAAATGTCAAACTCAGACGTGTTGTATTCAATAAATTGTGCATTGTGCAAGTATATGTGCATGAGATTTAAAAAATCTTTAAAGCAAATATTAAACATACTTTTCATTAAGTTCATATTTCAGATTTTAAAAATATATCTAGGCTTTTATAGGTTTCTAATTTTAAATGTCATAATTTCATAGCTGAAAGTTACAATGGGGTATTAAGGCCATAATAAGAACAATAAAAAAATGAAATTACCAGAATAAAATGAACAAAGTCATATTATGAGAATAATGTCAAAATAATGATTTCGTTCTAAAAAGAAATTTACAGGTAAGTTTTGACCAAAATACAGACGTTTTTTAAAAGTCAATTATTCCATAATATTAATGAAAAAGTTCTAGTTCGACTGGTAAATTATAACAACAAATGTCTTATTTTAAGTGAAATAATATGCAAGTGGAACAAGACTTTAAAAAAATCAATATCAAGTAATTATTAACTTAAAATAAGCTATGTTTTGAAGAGAAGCTACTGTTTAATTTAAACTAAGATATACGCACCAAAAATTAGACGAAAATACTTGGTAATATTTGAGTTTTTTTTTCAGTTTGTTACTGTGAAATGTCGTCTCTGCAGCCCAGAAATTGACATCAAACAGCAAAGGTCTTCAGTCAGAGTCCTCCTCAAATTTGTTGCTTGACTGACTGCTACTGGAGATCAGTTAGTTTCTTTCTGGGATAAATAATGTATTTTTCAATCGAGTTTGTCAGAATTTTGAGCATAATTGTGACCATATGGTGCTGAAACAACAGTAAATATTTCAGAAGAAAAACAACTAAAAAAGTATATTTTTACTAAGCTGAAATGTAATACATGATTTAGAAGAAAACATGGGTCTGATTTCTAGCTTTGATTTTGAGTTATTGCCTTACTTTTTAGAGGTTAATTAATTTATTATTTTTAAATTAGTACCATTAATATATTTTGGTTGTGTAAATAAGTAACAAGCATGAAATGTCTGGCTCCAGATTTAAAGTCTACAAGCTCAAAAGTGAGCGAGTTCAACATGTAGAGCTTAAATGTTGAAAGTGGAAATTACAAATTAAATATTAATAAGTTAGGTTGCCCTTGTCGCCTTCGCTGACAAATTGCACACCATGAAATTTTCCCCAGCGGCTCTCTGCAGATGCCCATGGGCATTCACTATTGCTTGCATTACATCACATGAATATATTTCTATTGCAATGAGATCCAGAACCAGAGCAGCGTGTTTGGCTATTAGAAATAATTAGGCCTAATAAGACACAAACAAATTTATTATTCATCATCACTGTTTTTGTAATAAACTCACCTATGAAGTCATTGGACTTCCCCAGGTCGTAGTCCCAAACTGTGACCTCTAGTGTCTTCGAAGCTAACTCTGTGAAGGAGATTTCATAGAAGAACTCCTGGGGAGAAGAAAGAGGTCAGAAGGTCACACAATATTCTCTAAAAGGAGCAAACTGAAATCAAAAACGCCTGTCACAGTTACACACACAAACACGGAGGTTACCTCATTAAACTCTGGGTTGAGGGTCTTTTTTATGACTGCTGTTTTGTGTTTGGATTTCTTGTGAACGTCTGGCTTCAGGTACCTGAAACAGACAAAACAGGACAACAAAACATGACTGATCCTTAAGATTCAGCAGGAAAGTGAAAAGATACGTTCAGGATAAATTTAGAGACATTTCCAGGAAGACAGATCAGAACAGCTACACAATTATTCAACAACATTTATCTTGCATTAGCTTTTCTCCTGTTAGCTTAGCTTTATTGTTATATCTAAGATAGTAGCCTTGCACTATATTAGATATGCTAGACAAATGGCAGTAAATGGTAAATTTACCATCTTATTTAATCTTTTATTAGCTGTTTTACATTTCATTTTGCATTCACTTGGGTTTTATACTAGCAGTGTCAGATTCTCTTGTTTTAGCTTTATTGGCTAATTATAATGCACATAATTAGCTTTGTTACAATTATTTCTGTTATCATTGCTAAATGATAACAAATAAATAAATAACACATAAATGATAATGATCAGTTTAGCTGTTACATTAGTTAATCTTGCTATAGCACTGTGACTGAAATGCTGTATTATCTCTCAGATTCTGTCAGGTTGCATAATTCAGCTGAAGGACCTTCCTGCCCTGCCTGGTGGAGCCACTGACACAGAGACACTTACAATAGCCACATTAGCTTCTCTTGTATAAGGTTTAACTAATATATTAGCTACATTAGCTCTTTTACTTAAATGTAAAGACTGCATGACATACATTACCTCCTTTTTATGTTTATGTTTAGCTATTGTAGAATTTTAGCTCTTGTATTTTACCGAGCTCAACCAACACCTACAGTATATTAACTAATATAAATTTATTAGCTTACATATTTGTTATTTTACTTTTATCATCAAGATAAATGTTTTGTTATAAGTGACATATTCTACCAGCTGACCTAGACCTTTTTCATCAGTATTAAGGAATTATTTATTTAAAAAAAGCTCCTGTATCTTGTTGAAAAGTTGCCTGTAAGTTAGTCTTCTTTCACTACTAAGTGTATTAAGATATTTGCACTAGAAGCGAGTTTTTTGCAGTGTGGATAGAGTATTCAGAAACTAAGCAAGAAAGAGTAGCGGCACTTAATAAATAAAAATTACTCAAAATGAAAAAGTACAGCGTAGTAAAAATAGTCCTAAAAATATTTTTTTCCCAAAAAAGTTTCTCAAGTAAGTATAACTAGTTACATTAATTGAAGGGTTGTGCATAAGACTTCCTTTAAAATACTGTTAATTTTTGCCATGAAGAGTTAAAAGCTGGTTATAATGTGATTCAGTCCTAACTGTCTGCAGTGACTCTTTATTTTCTTTGTAAAATTAAAACTTTCTAGATAGAAACAAATTAACTGCAGTGCTAAGCATCATTTGGTAAGTAATGACAATTTTAATGCAAAATTCACTTTAAAAGTCAATTAAAAGTGTTAACATTGCGCATCTCTTCAAATAAAGTACTATCCTAGTTACTACCCAACTCTGTTTAACAAACCCACTCAAAAAAACTCACACAAAGTAACTTAGCGTGTTTAATAGTAAAGAAAAACCAACTCTTTTCTCAGATAGCTCAGCAACACAGAACCGACTTGCAAACAGCAGCAGCGTTTGCAGGCTGTCATTAAATTCGCAGGATATTTTTGAGCCAGCTGGAAGGAGAATGGCAAAAAATCACTATTCACATTTGCTTTCCACCCACCACCCACAGCTCAGGATGCGTATGTTCCCACACGCTCTCAGACACAACAAAGCATCTGGGAAGAAGCTCCCGCCAACGGCCAAAGATGTGAGCATGCATGTAAAGGGAAATGCAGGTGCATGATGGGACAAATGCCGTATCAGAGAGAAGGATGAGTGGGTTTGGGTGATGCTGAGAAGATGGTGAGAAAACTTGATGAGATAGAAAATAAAAACAACGCAAGACAAACTGCAGTCCTGTGCACTGTAAGATATCAGAAATTAGACATTTTTATATTTAAATTTTATTTGTTAGTGTAAACCAGCTAAAAACACAACAAACTTTTTACAGTCTAAATACAAACATCTTGTTTGTAGTTCTTGCCTTTTTCCTTCTTATTTAGGACCTTTTATCAAACAACAAAATTTCTGAGGAGTGAAGATTTAACTTTTCAATAACTGAGTTTAAGAGACAGATGTAAGAAATTAGCTATTCTTTCATTAGCTAACTTCTTATATTGCCAACATTTCACTTGCTTTAGCTTGGCTAATATGTTTGGTATATTAGCTTTTATGTTAGCTGCTACTATATTAACCTACCGTATATTAGCTTTTTTTACTAAAATGAAACTATTGTTTGTGCTACATTGGCTTGTCTTATATTATCCAGAATTAATAAAATACCCAACGCAGCACAACACCTACTGCACTGTACTCGTATTTTAGCAATAGAAATGCTGCCAGAAAATATAGGTAACCTACGTATATTAGCGTTAAATTTTATATTAGCTACCAAAACGTCCCCCACATTAGCTTAGCAATATTAGCTTCCTTTAAAATACTGATAATTTTTGCCATGAACAGTTAAAAGCTGGTTGTAATGTGATTCAGTCCTAACTCTCTGCAGTGACTCTTTATTTTCTTTGTAAAATTAAAACTTTCTAGATAGAAACAAATTAAATTTAAGCAGAAAATGTACCTTTGAAGCATGTTATTGCTATGTTTTAAACTCTCTTACTCATGTCAACAACAACCTCAAAGCCACAGCAGCAATCACCAGCCAGTGACAACACAGGGATTTTACATCTCATTCGTTCACATTCTGTCAGGTTGCATAATTCAGCTGAAGGACCTTCCTGCCCTGCCTGGTGGAGCCACTGACACACTGACAGAGACATGCAGCAACACTTTCCTGTTGCCAGTGAGTAATGAAACTCCAGACGACCTCATGACACTGACAATATCTCTATAATCTGATTCCCCTTCTGTGGTAAAACACATCCCAAAGATGACACTGTGAGCTGGAGATCAGCACATTTTTTAAGTTGTCAACAATGACACCTTTATATATGAGTAACATACATTTTAAAATAACCTCCATGTACAAAATGATAACTTGTCACCATTATCCTCAGTGGAGTTACCTCAAAGCTTAAAAATGGCCACAAAATGTTATCTAGCGTCTTCCAAAAGTCTCATAAGACCAAAACATAAGAGGCAATAAAACCGAGCAGGCTGGAGAGTTCATTCTGAAATAGGTGTGAACAGCATCAATCTATGCTGGACATCTGGTATGCAACACCTAAAACTCCAGACGGGCAAAATAATTTGGTTTCAGCACCACAAAAACTGGACATACAACGTCGATTATACAGCGTAGTGTAACTAAAACTATTCATTCACCTGAACAGACAAATTACACAAGAAGAGGTGAGACAGTTTGATTAAATATTATTAAGACATTTAAATCCGACTTTCAATGAATAACTCTGGCTAATAGCATAATTTTACCTGAATTAAAGTCTCTACACTGTAAAAAACCCAAATATCTTTTGGTGTACTTTCTAGTAAACTGGAAATAAGACAAAACTAACTCACAAGCAACTTTTCAGAAATATATAGGAGCTTATTTTAAGTCAATATTTCTTTAATATTGATGAAAAGCCACAGTTCCAATGACAGATTTTCAATTAAAAACATTGTACCCATGCAATGTGATTTTAGTTTTCCAGATTCAAGGGGATCTTATTTCAAATTTGACATTTTGCACGTTTTCATACTTCCAACAAAAGATCTATGAACTAAACAAAACATGTCAGTAACATTCTTTACACAAGATCATTCTTACATAATGAGATTTTGTTTTTGTGTGTCTTGTCATTTTAAACTTGCAGGTGAAAATGCCTGGACACAGATGTGCAATTATGCAACTACATCCTTAAAAAGCATTAGTAGAGCCTCCTGCACAATCGAAAAGAAATCAGAAAGTGGTCTCTGGATGGTTAAACAACAAAACGCTTTTCTTTTCCAGCAGCCATTGTGAAGCACATACAGCCGTAAAAACTAGCTGACTAAACGTTCTTGGGTTGCTAAGTAATGGGCGGAACGCCACTGGGGTTGCCAGGTAACGGTGCAGTGCCTGTGGAATGTAGCTTAACAATCAGGAAGTTTTTGAAGCGACTCATTTTCCAGACATAAAATAGGCATTGACTTATTGCCCAAAAAATTGCTGAGTGTTTTTAGAAGCAACTGAGACTCAAATGGAAGTTCAGAAACATGCTAAATGTAAACTTTGAATAACTGGTTACCTTTAAATTTGGAAAAAACACTTGTTCTATTAGTTTTATTTAAATAGGTCTTGTTTGATTTATTGATTGCAAACAACTGACATTTTGCATTTTTTCCCAATAAAAATACGTTGCTGTAGTTAGTTTGAGGTGTAACTGTAAATACAGAGGCTGCTAAAGGCCACCAACCTGATTTAGATTCATTTATATAAACAGCTACCATGGAAACATCTAGATCCAGGTGGTTTTATTAAAACCAGAAAGAATTAATGTTCAGATTTGTTTTCATCCACCAGTAGCAGCCGGGGATATGAGACATTAAGCAGTCAGTTCGTGAACATGTTGAGCGCAGGGGAGTTGGGCAAGTGCAAAGACCTGACAAATGCCAAATGGTGAGCCAGATGACTGACTGGGACAAAACGGATTTTGGGTTCATTCCAGGCAACGGCTCGTCACAACGGTGAACTGAGAAGGAATAAAAATTAAAAACTCGCATAGTTTAACCAGAAACCAGTTATGCCAGAATGTATTGATAAATCCCATTAATAAACAACTCAATAAGTACTTCTTAAAATTAAATAATGTTGAATATTTGAACATATTTATATTTTTTCAGTTCCTCCAGGATCTCACAATTATTTTTGATTTTTTTGTAATAAAAATCTAATATTTTGTGGTGCTAATTTTGAATTATTGACAATAAATGTGACTTTTTGTTACTCGCCGCATTGATTATGCATTAGAACTTGAGGTCAAGTAAGACTGAGGAAGCAGAGTAGAAGTAAGAAACACTGCCTCCTGTAGGTGGGAGTTGGCATCACTTAAAGTTGTTGTTTTATAGTTTTTGCAGAGAATCTGCAATAAACTCTGTACAACTGAGTATTAAGGACAAAAATAAGAAAGAAATAAAAAAATTAAATTATGAGAATAAAGTCATACAAGAATAAAGTTTAAATAATATGACAAAGTTATAATACCATTAGAAAAAAGTCATACTATTACGAGAATAAAGTTGTGATAATAAACTTGAAATAATGTCAGAATGAAGTGATGACAATTTCCTAAGATTTCAAGAATAAAATTGTTAATATGAGAATAAAGTTATAGTATTAACATAATAAAGTTGAAATATTATGAGAAGTTGTACGAGAATGAAGTCGTAATATTACAATTATATATTATATTCACGTGCCAACTTGACTTTATTCTTGTACAACTTTATTCCCTTAATTTTATTGTTTTTATTTTGTGAATAAGACACTTCAATCACACTTATGCATCAGCACAAAAAATGTGAGCATTTGTCCATTTAGCTAAATTTGCAAAACTGGAGGGATTGATTGAAGTAATTTGGCAGCATACAGATAAATTTGCTTTGATCCAGGTGGTTTGGTAGAAAACAATATGTCCCCCTCTGGAGCCTAGAGGACAACATAAAAAGCTAAGGCAGGCCGAATTCAGCCCCCGGGCCTCGAATTTAACACACGTGATGTAGAGAATAAAAATCCAGTGTCAGTAACACAGTTTCAGTCTGAGTTTTAGCTCACGTTTTGACGTAGGGGTCGGAGAAACCGTTGACGTCCATGGCTGCCAGGTGGGCGCAGCGCTTGACGCCCACGCAGAGCCCACCTCGAGCTCTCTCCTTCGCCTCGCCCTTCAAGTCGCCGTCACCGTTTGGGGGCAGGAACTGGAGGCAAAGCAGCAAACGGCCCCTTTCCTCCAGACTTCTCTGCTGCTCCATCTCCCACTGAAGGACAGGAAAGGACGAGATCTGTGTGCTGCACACGGACAGAGCGACTCGTGTTTATGTAAATACTCAGCATGCAAAGCAACTTTTGTGTTCGGATCAGCGGTGAGCAGAGTACGCAAAAATGTACTCAAGTAAGAGTAGAGATACTTCATAATAAAAATACTCAAGTAAAAGTAAGAATTACAATGGAGTCAAATTACTCCTGAAAGTAATTTTTTAAAAAACAGTTATTAAAGTAATTTGGTAAATGTAACTAGTAACTACCCAACTATAATTTACATCATATGGCATTTTTGTTTGTTAGAAACAAATAAGTTTTAAATTTTTTAGATTTTGTAGACTTCATAAAGTCTGTGGCATATCTATATGAAATTAACAGGCATATAACAGGTTTGGGTTTTTAATTTTAGTTTTATGACTTTTTGTTTGTCTAATTCAGAAAGCTTTAACGTGTTTGCTGTTTCATATCAGTTATTAATTAAATGTTATTAGTTATAGTAATTCATAGTTTGGTGAAATATTTGGTGCAAAATTCAAAAAGGTCAAATAATTATATAGTGATTGTATCTAAACACATTGATTGGTTAATGAATACTCAACATTTGATACCAATCGATCATTGTTGAACCACCAACTGACTGGCATTTTCCCCAAATTTTGCTGTTGTCATTTTGTGAGTGTAATTGCCACCAGGAAGATTATGGAGTGCCATAGTTTGCCAGCATTTGACATAAACTGTTTGTTTGGGGATAAAAAAAAAAAAAAAAAAAAAAAAAAAAATTCACATCAGTGTGTAAATCTGAAAAATAAATTACTGGGATATTACGAAGGATATTGCATATATAATTCCGGTACATTTCAGTTAGTTTCATAAACGCATAATGTAATTCCAGTTAGTTATAGTTTTCCTTATTAATTACCGTTTTTATTTTTTTCAGTTAATGAAAATGTTTTCTCTATTTCGGTTTTTGCTATTTTAGCTTTAGCTAGCAATCTTGGTCAACAATAATTATGTTTTTCAGATCTCTAGTTTTTAACTTTCATTCTAAAGTGCAAATTACTTCAACAGATCACTAAGAACAACATTAAGCACAATTACCAATCGGCTTCAGGATTTTTCTCTTAAGTAATGGCGAACTGTTGCCAAAGCGTCATCAGAAAACACGTGGACCGAAAGGGCAGATTCAAAGTGACACATAAAAGAAAGAGGCAGAAAAAGAGAAAGAGAGAAGATGTTCTCTAGGGTCCATGACTCACCCAACCACAGCCTACAGCTTACATGTATGTACGTTATTTATAGAAGAGATGCATGTTTTGAATCGCTGCCAGTGGACGATTTTTACCTGCTCTCTGCTTGTTCTTTGGTGATATTACAAATAGAGCTGAACATTAAATCAGTAACAATATATATAAACACATGTTCAATATCAGTGGATAATATGTCTGATTAAATATTCAATATGTAGCAAATTCACTGGATATGAACTTAACTCACTCGCTCTTTGGTTACTTAGGAACGACCTGTTGAGTAACTGCAGCTGCGGTCTAAAGTTTCGCCACTTTGCCTCATAATTTTAAAACAGCGGTGTGGAGTGAAAACTGGATATAACAGGAAAGGTCAGGCCACTAGTTTGGTAGTATTTCAGATATTTAAACAGAAAACGAATCGATAATTGACACCAACTGATATCATGCTAAGGTTTTCAGCTACAACGTCCAGCCCTAATACATAGTTTCGACTTCCCCACAAGTCTGAACTGGAAGAGATCCGTGCAAGCAAGCAAACCCATGGCTTCAGGACCAACAAAAATAAAATATGTGAAAAGACTTAACCAATGTCTGAGGGGAAGATACATGAACAAAGTGGCTGCTGTTAAAATTGGCCTGTATGAGACAGAGAATGGAAAATAAGTCAGATGACGTGGACAAGCTGCCTATGATTTCATACTACAATATAATTTCCTACCTAGTCAATACAAAGAATTGTGAAGGATGCAAAAATTGTGATCGAGTACTAATTGTGATGCACTTATATTGTTTATAACTTGGATAGGAACGAGGCGAGAGCTAGTTCTAATCTTGTGGCTTGTTTATTGTTATCACAACTGCCTCCCAAGATGGCTGTCAGTTGAAAAGTTTACAGACATGTGATCTCACATGAGAACTACCAGTATGTATTACATCAGTCTTTGTTTTGTATCTCTAAATCTCTCATTAAGTGTTATCTGTAAGAGATGAGGCGGTCGATCAATATGCAACACGTCTGTCCGCGTCCCCACAGCCCTCCACTTCCCTCATCATAATCCCTTCCCTCTTTCTTTCCGAGGGAGCCGCCGCTGCTGCCAGCGGTCTGTCCGCCATCTGTCAACTCTTGGGTGAGTTGCGAGCTTTAGAAACTCGCAATTAGAGAGGATGACTTGCACCAGGTAGCTGGTAGAACAACAGCGCAGACCTTCACAGATCGATAGAGAGCGACTCATTAGGCGGGGGGGAAAACAAACGGAGCCAGCTGAAAACAGTGAGAAATGAACAGGAAGGAGGGAGGATTTGTTGGGTGCAACAACATGAGTCTTAGCAGACAAATGAAGTAACCTTGAATCTGGGAGAAGATGTAAAATTTATCTGGAGTCTGATTAATGAGGCTGACGGGACTTCACAGTGCCATTTTAGGTTCAGTTATTAAATCCTAACAAAAGATTTCACTGGCTCATTAGTTGAGTTTGCATCAGATATTCTAATTTAGATGAAGCTTGATTCTATAATTTCATCTTCACCTAAAGCTAAACCTAAAGGTACAATCCTGCTAATGAACCTGTTCCAGTCCACCAATACAGAGCTTTGTTCAGCTTCTGAGGCCAAACCTTCACTCCAGCTTTTCACTAAACAGTTTCTCAATTTATTTTGTCTCATTTGGAGCTGCAGGGTTCAATATATCAGTTTTTTCTCTGATGTGTCTGGAAACAATGATCATTTGAGGCAAAGTAAAGAAAAATAGTCTTCTTTATACCATCTACCATAGGCGTAAATCCCAGGGGGGTTCGTGGAGGTCGGGGCCCCCACAATCTTGGAAAAGTCTAGAATTGTTCTCCACAAAAAAATCATTGAAGAAACATTTGCATTTAAATAATATCAATTTGAAAATGCTAAAGAAACAAAGAACGAACTAAATCTGCCATTTATCTCAGAAAAAATAAGAATGAACTTTTCGGTCCTCCCCTGACATTGTTAAAACAATGTTATTTCTCACTGTTTTCAACATAGACTTTAAAACCACAAAATAAAATCTGAATATTTTTCTATATAAACCCCAGAAAAACTAAAAAAGGCTTAAAAATAAAGCTACTTAAGTTATTTATATAGTCCATAACTTGTATTGGGAGCCATTTTAATAGATCAATGTTTGAGAAATTTTATTAAGAGCAGTTATTCTTTAAAGCTTTTTTATTTTGAACCTTAAATTTTTGTAAAGCAGAGATTAGATCAGTGAGACTGAACAAAACTCATGTAGAAGCAACATTTGATTTTTAGTTTTAACAGTTTGCTTACTTAGAAAAGCACGTTTAATATGCATTACTAGTCATTTTTGGTCTTGCAACTTGAATATGGTTTAAAATGATTTTACGTTACATTTCACTGTAACTTTGCCGACCCCCCCCAAAATTGGTCTTTAGAAATTTTCCTGTTTATGGACCCCTCCAATAATGAGATTGGATTTACGCCCTTGCCATCTACCATCATTTTGGGCTTTTATTAAAGCATATAAACTGTTCTTCAGGAGCTAGTTATACAAATTGGTCAAAATTATGCAAAGAGGCTTAAATATGCACATACACACCCATTAATATATGGTTTAATGTCACTTAACAAGTTGCACCTTGACCACAGGCTTTTTTTGTAGCTACCAAGAAGCTGGTTCTATAATTCTGGATGAATATTTAAGTACTACTCTTCACAAAAATGATATTTTATTTAATCTTATTGGTTCCCTGCTACAGGCATAGCTTAAAAGGCAAACTGTTACCCTTCCATGCTCATTCTAAGACAAGTTTCGATGTCAGAATGGCTTCGTTGTTCTGTAAAAACTCCAAAATGTGTCACAGTTTTACTCCCTTGACCCAATCCATCTGTTCAAAATGTTGGTTTTCTTCCACAGACCAGATTATCCCACAGAGCTGCAATTGATCAGAGGTTCCTGCTCTTTCAGGAGCTTAATCTTAGCCACTTTTGGCTAACACAAATGCAAACATTTGAGCCAAAAAGCCATGAGTAGCAAGAGGACTATGACTTGCATAGGGAGAGTCCTTAATATTAGTACTCAATGACTAACATTGGTTTACTCCATTCATTATGTTAAATTGAGCTCTTATATCAAAACGAGCTAAAATGCTAATGTTGGCATAAATTCCACCTTTCGCATTTGGGCTACCACTCACATGTACTATAACACTTACTCCCTTCAGTATGCAAACATTTTAGCTAAAATCTTAAGGTTAGCCAAAATGCTAACATTAACAAATCTTTTTGTACAGTGTCTGGTTTCTCTTGCATAATCTGTAAAATGGTAAAGAAAATCTGAATGTGATTCAGAGTTTGAGTCCAAACAGTTTTGCTGGAAGACATTCTCCTCCTTCAGCAGTCGTTGTGACTGTAGCTGGAACTCACTGCTGGCTCGCGCCTCCTAAAGCCTCATGCTTGGTTTGTTTTGACATCTTTGTGCTGCTGCTGGATTACCCACGGGGCTGTTTATTTTCATTGCTGCTTTAAAAGGGACTCAACCTTTTAAAGCAGCAACAAACCAACTGCATTCGTGACACTTTTGCTAATTTTATGAGACATTAAATAAATGTGGATCTGATTTCAAAAGTGAACTGTTTACTTGGGAACATCCATCAGTAGCAACATCAACTTAAACAAAATCAGCAACTGACAACCCACAAACACTTGAAAAAACTTTTCTTGCAAAGTTAGTGTCTTCATCATTAACTATGCTTGTTGAGTTTTAAAGTTTTTCTGCAGTTGCCATGGTTGAAGGTACTGAGGACAGTGCTTAAGAAAAATACTAATACTAGGGCTGAAACGATTGCTTGAGTGATTCGAGTACCTCGATTATTAAAATTCCTTGAGGAAAATTGATATGCCTTGAAGCTTTGTTAATTTATGTTTTATTATTTTGCACACTGTGTTCTGGCCTGGTTGTTGACGAAAGCTAAATGTTAGCAGCATAATGTTAAATTTTCAAGTTCAGCTTGGGAGGATTTTATTGATTCGTAAAAATGTCTGGGTCTTTGTCGTTTTTCAGGGGACCAATAAGCATCCTTAAAATGACTGGCACGATGGCTGGAGTACGGTAGTTTTTTCTCCTAGAGCGCTGCAGGTGTATTTACACAAGTGAGCGGACAGACTGAACAGCTGCGGGCAGCTGCGCAATAGATGATTAATGTAAGTGTAGCTTTATGGATGAACCAGAAAATGTATTTCATATCATTCCGGTCTCAACAAATGAATGTCGTGGCGGCACGTAGCTGGTAGATGTTAATGTGTGTGAGACGGACGAAGGTGTCAAATCCCATCGCTAACATGAACACAAAAATTATAAATGTTTGGGTAAAGTAAGAGTTTATTTGTTAGACTCACTGAAGATGAAAACATAAACCAAAAGCTTCAGTGTAGACATTTTTTGTTAGCGTATTTATGAGTCTGCCTCTTTTTTATTACATTGAATGTAATTTCAGATTTTTATACAACTTTTCTCCAGGTTAACTTAGAAAGTGAGATATTATTGTTACAGGTTAATTTTCTAAATTATGCAAAAGTTATTGTTGGCTCAAATGTGAAAAATTGGACTGTTGTTGATATCCAATAGTAATACTGCTGTTATGTTAGATTTACCAATATTTTATCTTATCTTCTTTTTTATTTGATTACTCGATTAATGGTAAGAATAATCGATAAATTACTCGCTTACTAAAATAATAGTTTACAACAGTCCTAATTAATACCCAGTGAATTTACAATTTGTGTTTTTATAACCAGAATCAACAGACTAACACCAAGTAGAGCAACATTGAATGATTCAGTTATTCCTTCACATCTGCACATCCATACACTTAAATTTGTGCTATTTTTTCTTTGTAAATAGCTCAAGTTAATTCACCTTGAATTCTTACCATGTATTATCCATTAGCTTTGTTTCTGGACTTTGACTAGACCTTTCTAACACATTAACAGACTTAGATCTAAATCATCCAATTATGACTCCAATTGTCATTCAGCTCAATCCATAGCTGAATTCAATCCAAAGTTGAGAATTTCTCCGATTTTTTTTCCCCTCAGAATTCGGACTTTAATCTAAAAATAATGAATTTTCTCAGAATTATGACTCTAATCTCAGAATTCCTCATTTTTCTCTCAGAATTCTGATTTTAATCTTGTGAAATCAAAACACTTGTTTTTTTCCGTAAAATGAAGCTGAAACTGCTACCTGAGGAATCCTGAGTAGAACGTCTGTACAGTCAAAGTTTCTTTTATCCTAAAAACAAAATGTGTATATTTTTTGTATGCTTTTGGCTTAACTACTGCTCTAAGTAGGTTGTTCTTTCAAGCCTATATACTCCAGTTAACAATTAATCTATAACTACATCAGCTGACAACTATTTGAAGAATTGATTAATCACGATTAATCGTTTCGGACCTTTAATTTAGACAAACAAACAGAGGATGATACAAATGTTTCACCTCTCTGAGGTAGCAGGAGATTCCTCTCAGGGCCGTGCTCATCGCTGTCGGCGACGGCAGCTGGGGGCAGAAAGCAAGAGAAGTGAATAAATGTTAGGAGGGGATGAGTGACGGCGGTGCGGCAGAAGGATGAGGAGACAGGGACGGATCTATCAGTCCGGAGGCGAAGCTGCTTTTAAGAGTTAGAGGCTGAAGCAGCAGCGTCTGGCTCGCAGATGACAGAAGGGCTTTTCTGTTTGATGGCAGAGTGGCCGCCGGCCTCAGAGGATAATCTAATACCACATGAAGAACAAAACTGCGGCTCCATCCCACTTCGTTTCACACAGCAGCCCCCCTGCGCCGCCTTTCATTTTTTAATCCACTTGTTTCTCATCTCCACCGAGTCTCTGACGACCCCTCCTCGCCTCTCGCTCTTCCTCCTCACCTTTCATTTTTCTGATCTCGCAGCAATCGTTTCGCACACGTGACCTTGCTGACATTTAGCCTGCACACAAAGCTATTTGTCCTCCATAGGAGGAGACAAATTCTCTCTGTAATTTTGAGGGAGGCACAAACCATGTCAGTGGGTCAGTATTACCAACTCAAACAAATAGGAAAAAACATCTGCTGCTTTTTGTGGTTGTTTAGCTCTATTTGCAGTGCATATATATAAAAAGAAGTGGAGTGGCTCAGCTGTCCTATAAAACGTCTTTACTGTTGTTTTAGTTCAAATTAATTGAAACTTTCTTCCTCATTTATAAAATTTGTGTTAAAGTTTCACATATGCTTTGAGCCATGATGACAGAAAGTTTGGTTAAATTTGTTCTAAATGTTTCTCAAGTAAATGTAACTATTTACCTATGGAAGTCCATTTCTGCCATGAAAGAAAAAATAAAAGTTCAACAGGTAGTCATAATTATGAATTTGAAAGTCTCTAATTATGACTTCCTGTTGACCTTTTCTGTTTTTCTTTATGGCAAAACAGATTTTCCATAAGTTACTTAATATTTTATAATTCTATTAAAGAATGTCTCATTATTACTGTTCACTGTTTAATTTGTAAGAAATAAAATGATTCAGGTTGGAACATGAGTAGCCAGTTTAGTTGGCTGACTTAAAGCTAATTATAACCCCTTCTTCAGTCACAGCTTTGGGGAACGTTCTGTGACCAAAGTCCCATAAGTAATTATTTTAGCCTCTGTGTGTTTTTGACACGTAAAACGGAGGATCGAAGAGGCGCCTGGGAGTCCGGTCCTGCAGTTTTCAGAGGCATCCCTCCTGCAGCAGCGGCTCGTTACCAGACTGAGTGGCTGCTTATCAATTAATCTAATTTTTGTTCTTTTAAGATTACATTTTTGGAAAAAACTGTCGTTTTTACCACACGTGTATTCCTTGGGTTTCCATTGTTAAGAGTGATATTAGCGTCCAAAGCCGCCATTTTGTTTAAGTTTTACAGCTTCTCTCTTTTTTTAGACTTTGAATTCAAATCAACTCTACGACTAAATATTAAGGTCAGACTACAAGGAAACAGTAGTACAACAATAAAGTCTAAAAAAAAAAAAAAAAAAAAAAAATATAAAGCTATAACAACAATAAAGTCAAAATAATACAAGAATGAAAAGTCGCAATATTACAAGAAAACAGTCCTATGCCAAAAAAGTTGAAATGATCAGAATAAAGTCATAACAATTCAAGAATAAAGTCAAAATAATCAGAGAAAAAAAGTCAAAATATTTCTAGAAAAAAGTCCTAATATTACAAAAATGAAGTCACTCCGACATTAAAAATAACAGAAAATTAAATAAAAATATTGAGCATCTTATACATGTTGATCCAAGTTGTAGAGATAATTAAAACATAATTCTAAGACGTTTTTTTTTTTCAGGTAAAATTGCATCGTTTCTCTGCTAATAGATTCTCATCATGTACAACTAATAAAACGGGTGATTGAAATAAAATAAAAGTCATTTCTTTGTTTTGAAAAGAAAGCAAGCAAATAGGATCTAACATGAAAAAACGTTCAGGACGGCTGCTGGGAATATTTGTTCAGAAAACACTTAAATATTGGGACCCAGATAAACGTCAATGTTTTGACTGACCCTCTCCTGGTTTGGATTTCCACTCCCCTCGACAGTCCATGTTCACTCAGAGTCACGTAGGAAGCATTAGCACACTGACCGCCACACGTCCCTGCACTCATTTCTCCCCCCTACACATTTATTTCCCCATTTTCCTCCTCCTTATCCTCCTGTTTTACTCCCTCTCTTCCTCACAGGAGGCGGATGCTCCAGACAGATGTTGAAGTGTTTGGTCTGGTCAGGCTTCACGCGGCGCAGGGCCACCCTCGACTCCCCGATGAACTCGTTATGTGTCAGCTTGTCTTCGTCACAAACGGACACCCTGGGAGACAGAGGCAGAGCCGGCGGGAGAAGGGACAGTGACAAATGGTGAGCAAAGCATGAATAAAATATAAGAGCATAGCTGGGTAATGAGTCAGAGGTAGAGATCTGAAAGGAGACCAATCAAGGGTGGTTTTCTGTGTGTGTGTGTGTGTGTGTTTGTGTGTGTGTTGTGTGTGTGTGTGTGTGTGTGTGTGTGTGTGTGTGTGTGTGTGTGTGTGTGTGTGTGTGTGTGTGTGTGTGTGTGTGTGTGTGTGTGTGTGTGTGTGTGTGGAGTAAAGTAGTCAAACAAGCAACATCTTATGACAGCTTTTAAAGTCACGACAGAGATATAAGAAGGGAATGAAATCAGTGATGAAAGCCTGACCTGAATTAGAAAGGAAGCTGTCAGGAATCTCAAAGTGAAGCTTTGGGGATTTAATCAAATTACAGTTAAAAGAAAATTACAGTTTCAAAATTAATGTATTCGGACGTAATTGCATCTGCTAACACAGATTAACGCATCAGTAAGACGAAACTTTATGAATGGAGAGAATCTATCAATTTCCAAATAATGATGTCGACTGGATTTAGATGCGGACTTTCTGGATGCTCAATTCTAAAATGGCATTTTATGTTTGTTTGTTTTTTTTTTAAAAAAGGGAGTAAATTTCAGCCAAAAAACTCAGAAGTTATGAGGTTAATCTCAGAAATTTTCACGTTTTTCTGGAAAATTTCTGAGCTCCAAAAGTTGAAAACTTGGTAGAAAACTCAGAAACTTCCAGTAATCTCAGAAATATTCTAGAAACAATCAGAAAATTTCTGCATTTCAAAAGTCAAAAATTTGGTAGAAGGAACTCACAAATTTTCTAGAAAAATGAGAACATTTCTCATCTCTCAAAGTAAAATAAATTGTTAATGAAGTTGTATTTAAAAACATTAATTGGTTCCTTTTAATTTCAAGCCAGCGATTAACAGGGACATATTATGCAAAACTTGCATTTTGCTCCTTTTTATTCTTCCATTTGGGTTTCAGCTTCTTTTAAAAACAGGACAAACGTTTAAAATAGTCACCCAGACAGTTTTTGTCAATATTTTCAAGTGTTTTGGTGTCTGAAAAATGTTCCCGTTTCAAACACCTCGGTAATGTAACGTCACAAATCCGCAGACATTGACTCCTAGTAACCCCAGTGGAATCCAGCCGTTACCTAGCAACCCAGGCTAAGCTCAGCCCGTTGCCTAGCAACCCAAGCAGAGTTCCAGCACTTTTGGCCAGCCGGTTTTCCTGCTGTATGCGGCGTAAAATGGCTGCTGGAAAAGACAAGTGTTATGTTGTTGACTTATCATCCAGAAACCCCTTAAAATCTCCTGATCTGAGAAAGACTTTGTCAAAAAAAAAAAGTAAAAACACATGTTTTGTTCAAGTCTAATCTGTTCTAGGAAGCATAACAGATCACCTGTAAGAGCCACTGAGGGCCCACTTGCAGTCTGAAGACTCCTGATTTTTAGGTGTAAGTGACGGCCATGTATCTTTTACTTCACATTTCATGATTACATAACACTTCACAAAAAATCCCAATAAAGAAATAAAAAACTGTGATTACAACGTGACAAAATGACGACTGCTCCTCCAAGGCGGTGCATGTGTTTGCATATTTTTGGAGATAATTGCCACGTTTCTTTCAGTGGGGATTCGAACAGTGTGAAAGTGCATCACAAGAGGTTGAATATTTATGCCATAAATTCAGCAATAATACTGAGGAGTGAAGGAGGTGGAAACAGGTTGTGGATGTGAGATTGAGAGGCAGTGGAGAGACGTGGCTGAGAAAGAAAGGTCAAAGACACAAGAATTAATTTAAATGTACATCTGAACCTAAGATCACCAAGTTTCATATCTTTATTTATAAAAATCTGTCCTTCCATCACAGAAACGATCCAGTCACACCTTCGATCTTCTAGTTTCTGGTTATGAAACAAAACCATTGCAGAAAGTTCAACATATGTGCAAAACAAGATCTCTGGAGAAAACCTCTAGTCGGATAATTCACAGAAGAGAAGAAAAATCATACATTTAATATCAAACTGCAGGGAGAAACAGAAATGGAAGCAAATAAATAAATGAGGGTGTGAGGAGCAGACGAGAACAAAGATGGATTGAGTCATCTGGAGAAAATCAGGACAGAGCTGGGAGATGGAGTATTGAGTAATGGTGTCAAAGGTCAAGAGCGGGGGATGGGCTCACATGTTCACCTGCAATGAAAACATTTTCTGACAGCTTATATTTACTGCATCATCTCAGCATGATGTTAACAATCTACAAAATAAATCTTTATGAGAAAATATAACTTTAGTCAAGATTTTGCCACCAATCAAACTAAAGTCCAGTGATTTTTAAAATTTTTTTTTACTGGACTTCAGATTGATTTTACTAAAATTAAAGTTGAAATTAAAGTTGACTTTAATCTAATAAATTAAGTTGAACTTTTTACTAATTCTACTCAGTTTTTACATTTTAATAAACAATGAATTTAAATAAGTTAAGACCCTCTATAAGTTAACTCAAAGTAATCTGACAGTGACCAGCAAGGTATCCCACAATACATTGTGCCAACAGCAACAACTAATTAAACCATTTTTTATTTTACTTATACCAAAATGTTTTCCCAATGTTACAAAAGAAAAATCTGCCAGTAGAAGTAGCACTTTTCCATCCATGTTAAGGAATTGTTTACTCAAAACAAGGGTCTGTATCTTGCTGAAAAGTTACTTGTAAGTTAGTTTTATCTTATTTTGTATTAATGCATTTCAAGGTATATTTGCTGTTTGAACCATTTAAACAGGCAGTAATAATCAATTTTACATGGACTCTTTATGGATTTCAACAATTCGTGGGCGGCTTCAGTCCCAGAAACAGAAAGATGATGCTTCAAAAAGTATTTAATGTAACGTTTTCGCAGCATTGTGCTCGTAAGCCTTTCTTTTTTTGCCTGTTGTGTTGAGATTAAGACTTGGACTCGGGTGTTTATTCCCTCCAGGTTGGAGCCACACGCATATTCAGTAATCTTTTTGTTGTATGACCCATCTTTCCTTTGACATTTAACATTCACTGTGACATTTTCACAGAAGTCACAGTGGCCATGAACTGAAGCAGCACACTGACCCAGATTCATGCAGGGAAATCCTCACAGACAACAACAGATGATCTCTGTAATTTATTTCAAACTGGTCTGAACTGGGAAATCCTTTCTGTGCAGTTTTCACTGAAAAATCTCAAATGTTTGGGTGGACTGGAGAAATATAATATAATATAGAGCATTTTATGAATCACATGTGACATTAACATATGAAAATTTAAGGCATTTCTGCTTGATTTTATAGCAACACAGTGTAGAGCTGAGCTGTTTCATAATCGGAAAGCAAAAGGTGCTTAACAGGAGTTTTACTGAATTTGAAGCTAAAACGTTAATTCTTAATCAATTACTAAATTATTCAAATAATTGATTAAACATGATTAATTGTTTCAGCCTTAGCTAGAAAACAGAGACACCTTTTCATGCAGGTGGTATTGACCTGCAGCAGGTTGTGAACCCGAATGAGTCAAACTCCTGATATTTACGTGCTGGTGCCGCGGGTCGGCAGCAGGACTGGTTCCTCTAATCACCCCCGAGAGCTAATCTGTCCGTCCTGCTCAGATCCGGCTCTCATGTGGACCACGGCAAAGTTTCAGTCACAGACAGAAACAATTCGCAGCTTTCGTCACCTCCAGAGGGGGGGTCAATGAGATTAAAACACCCCGCGGTGCGCGGCCTGACCTCAATCTGTCACTGCAACTTTGAAAACGAGAAAGCAAAGAGGCAGATGGAAGGAGCGACAAAGAGAGGTGGAGATCTTCTCTGATCTCAGGGGACAGGAAAGATGTTTGGATAGGCAGGGACGAGACTGAGGTGAGACAACATGAAACAGCCTCAATGGAGACAGAGAGGGGGCGTCGAGAACTACTGGACGTCCCTCAAGCTGATAGGAAAGGACTTAGCGATTGAGACGGACGATAAGAAATCTTTTGTACGTATGAGTCAGATGAGGAACAGAAGGGCAGAAATAACCACAGCTAGCTAGAAATTACTCGAGTAAGAGCAGCAGCACTTCAATGTATATGTTCTCAAATAAAAGTAAAATGTAGCCGTCCAAGAAATTACAAGTAAATAATTGTTTGGTAAAAATGCAACTCAAGTAATGGATCAAAAAAGTCAAAAATATATCAGGCTGACCAAAATATAAACCCATAAGTTTTATGTTAAAAGGTGACATATTTTGTTTTTTTGAACAGGTTCAATCGTTCTTCAATAATGAGACTTCAGTTTGATCTGTTTTGCTTATGAGCTGTTTTATGGCCTCTGTCACTTTAAATCTAAAGAAGCTGCTGCTAGCCACGCTCCAACTCAATGTTATTATATAACTGTATGACTTTGAAAAGCACAAGTGGAGCCTCCTGGGTCAATAATTCTTGAATATTGATTAAAAACAGCACTGTTCCATTGGAAGATTTTTAGACTTATAAGATGAAATTTTTCCCAAGAAGTTATAAATGAATAATCTGCTAATCCAGCTAATACTTAAAAAAGAAAATCAATATTCAAGAATTATTTACTTAAAACAAGCTGTTACTTGTTTTATTTATTTAAAACAAGTAACTCACAAGTAAAGTTACTTGTAAGTTAGTTTTGTCTTATTCCAAATGTACCTAGACATTTGCTCTTGAAACTCGACGTATTGGTAAGATTTTGTATTTTTGCAGTGTAGCTGAACAACAAATCTCGTCTTTTCCGGGAGCAAACTGTACAGAACTCAACTTGGGTTGCTAGGTAACAGGCTGGCCTTGGCTGGGTTGCTAGGTAACGGGGCTGGCCTTGGCTGGGGTTGCTAGGTAACGGGGCTGGCCTTGGCTGGGGTTGCTAGGTAACGGGGCTGGCCTTGGCTGGGGTTGCTAGGTAACGGGCTGGCCTTGGCTGGGGTTGCTAGGTAACGGGCTGGCCTTGGCTGGGGTTGCTAGGTAACGGATTTGTGATGGTACATTCCAGACGTTTTTCCAACGGTTCATTTTCCAGACACCAAAAAACATAAATTTACTGGCAAACAAAATGGCTGGGTGTTTTTTGTAAAGCGCTTGTTTTTTTTTTTTTTTGTTTTTTTTTTTGTTTTTTTTTTTTTTGAAGCAATAGAGACCAAAATGGAAGAACAAAAATGTACAAAATGTTGACTTTTGCATAAAATTCTGTGAAAGACAAGAGTTTTGTCTGCTTTAAGGAGCAAAGTGAAAATAATATACATAACACAATTACAAAATCTGGAAAAAGAGACATTTTTATAGAAAGAAATTAAATTATTTTTATGTAAAACATCGGGTGTGTCTTTTTGTCTGGTGATTTTTGGGTTGAGTTTAATATTCAAATAATGAAGTTACTCATTATTTAGTATCCAGAAATTTTACTCAAGTAAGAGTAGAGATACCCAATAACAAAATTACTCAAGTTAAAGCAAAAATGGTCCTAAAACATATTTTTTCCTAAAGTTACTGAAGTAAATGTGACTAGTTGCTACCCAGGCCAGTGAACAGCAGAGACTACCTGAGAGTTTTGCGGTACATGTCTTCCTCGGTGATGCCACAGTAGGTGAGCGTCTCGTTCCACACGGGGTTGAGTGTGTTTCGAACAATCTTCGTTTTCAGTTTATTCGCCTGTTGGCACCACGGGGAGAACGAAGTAAATATCACTGCAAGCTTCAATACGACGTGCAAACAGCAGAAAAATAAATCCCAAGTTCCTTCTATTGCTGCTCATGTATTCATCCACATTTTTGTCACACAATTCTATAATGAGACCATAATTGAAGAGTGTCCTCCAATCTTCCTGCAGACAGGAACCTGAAGGTCTCTTTCAATTTCACAGCAAAACAGTGAGAAATAAAAAAAGCACTTGTAATAAAATCCAACCTTGCAGGCTCCTGGCAGCAGATGCAGCTTGACGTAGGGATCGGCCAAACCGTTGAAATCCATCGGCTTCAAACCCTTGCAGAGAAAATATAGAACACAAAAACCACAAAATGAGATGTGAAGGTGAATCTGGGTTTCGTCTGGAAAATGTTTTAAGTTAAGCTTTGATTGATTGTTAGTCTGAGTGTGAAGGGTGAAAATAAGAAGCTCAATGTTAAGTCTGCACCCTAAAGATGAAGATGTCCAATTTAAAGCATTCACAATGCTTGATACAAAACGACTTTACTTGAAAAAAACATTAAATATCTGTTTTTAACAAAATCACAGTTTTTCAAATCATAAAATGTGCAACATTACCATGCCAACAAATACTAACTGAGAAAGTTTAGTATGAATAATCTCTGCAGAAGAAGAAAAATAATAAACATTGCAGTTTAAACAAGATTTTCAATCACATATATTAAAGAGTCATTTTTTTTCTCGCAATCAAGTCAAAGTAAAGGTTTCTTGTTTCGGTTCTGTTACATTGACAATATTTATATCGTTGTTTAATATCAATAGTTTTGATATTAAATTAGTTTTGTATATGTACTTATTATCTTCTTCAAATTCACTTTACTTTTACAGTGACAGAAAATGTCTGTATAGATGTTAAAAAAAACATGTTTATGCATTGGATTCTGGTCAGAAGTCAGATTTTCCTGTGGAACATAACGCTGTATTATTGTGAGGAAAATTCTAATATTCATAAGTTTTGTTTCATAGAGCGAACAAGAACAAGAATTAATCTGCCAGCAGAACTAGTTCTATTTATGAATATTCAAGAATTATTTACTTAAAACAAGCTTCTATTTCTTGCGATTCAGTATTCTCTTATTTCAAGTGCACTAAGAAATTTACAGTAGTAATTAGACCACAAAAATACTTGGTAAGATTTTGAGTTTTTTCAGTGTATTTAAAATATTCAAAAGAAAGTAAACTTGGGAAGAAGAAATTTAAGATTCAACAACACGCTATTGGACTGCAAAAACAGACCAAAGTAATTTTGGTCTGTTTTTTTGTTTTTACCTTTATACACATTATTTCATTTACAACAAAAACTTTCTTTGAATAAACCAAAACAAAAATACAAACAAATCAATGAAACAAGCAATTAATTCTCATGGAAATATCTTAGTTCACTTGAAATAAGACAAAACTAAAGTACAAGTAACTTTTCAGCAAAATTTAGAAACTTGTTTAAAGTCAATAGTTTCTTAATATTGATGAAAAACTGTAAGTTTTATTGACAGATTATTTCTCTAATAAAATGGTAAAAATTATCTGTTTTAAGTGAAATAATCTGCCAGTGGAACTAGTATTTTTTTTTTATCTATATTTGAAAATTATTGAAAACAAAATCCTACATTTTAAGGAAATTTTAATTATAAGTTGTTTTTTTTATTTCAAGTTACTTTGGATATTTGCAGTAGAAACTAGACCAAAAATACTTTGTAAGTTTTTGTGTTTTTGCAGTGTGGCTAGTGCTTGCAAAGCAGCCAATCAAAGAGCCCCATTTATTTTCCTTGGTGCTGATTGGCTGAGAAGATAAGCAGATGTTTCTGCTGTGGTGCCAAGATGATTTCAGCTGTTTTATATTAATGCATTTGATGGTATATTTGGTGTTTAAACTATTAGGTTAGACAACTTTGACAGTTTTTAGAGGGAATCTCAAGTATTTCACTGTATATGTAAGAGTGTTTAAATAGATTTTTGCTCATACATTACTTCAAATGCGTCTAAAACTATTTCCTCATGTTGGTTTCAGAAGTCTAACATAATCATTATAGCTGACAGAAACATAATCTTTGCTGGCTTTCTGTCTGACAAGACAACCGGCGTTTAGAGGTGGTAAAGCATTTTCACGTGGACACCGTACCTTTGCTCTGAGGACTGTGCAGTGTAAAGAGCTGGTGGCTTTCTCATACAGAAGGTCAAACTCTAACGTCCCCAGGGAGGCTGGAAGGGAGTTAACAACAAGTCAGAAGAAATGTGTGCCAGTAATACAGGTAATTGCTTTTATGATGATGACTTCATTAGGAGGCGAAGAGCAAATGGCACAGAAAGCGAGCGAGAAAGAGAGAGACCGGTGGGAATATTGAATAAATATCGACTAGTTCCTGAAATCTAAAACCTTCTGTTTACACAATTTTCTTTTGAACTCTTTATGCAAGTCCAGATCTGCATCAGTGTACTTCATTTTGTTTTTTACGACTTGAGCCAGATTTTTAATGTGACCGAAGATGCCTCCTTGAACATGTTAGGATAGATAGATCTATGTGTGACACAAAATCATTCTTAGACAAGTAGTTTTCAGTCTGCTCAGTTCAGATGAAAATGGCTGCAAATTGATGTGCAATAATACAACCGTACATCTTTGAAAAGCAGAAGTGGAGCCTCCTGCACAACCAAATCCAAAACCACTAAATGTAAAAGGATTTTTTAGCATACAGAAAAATTATATTTGTTAAGCTAGAGCATTAGGTAGCTGATGATAAAAAAGTGAAGAGTCATTTGGAAAATTAAAAAGAGCCAAATTGGGACTAACCAAATATAGTATGGTTCAAATACTTGAAATAACGGAGTATTTGAACCATACTGAAAAAAAAAAATTTAAATAAAATGACCAGAATAAAGCAAAAGAAAATATGAGAATGAAGTCGTACAAGAATAAAAGTCACATTATCACATTATCATTTTATAACTTTATTCTTGAAATATTGACTCGTATTATGCGACTTTATTCTTGTAATACTACGACTTTATTCTTGTGCGACGTTATTCTCAAACAACTTTATTCTCGTATTATTGCGCCTTTATTGTCGTGCAACTTTATTTTTGCAATTTAATTACTTTATTCTTGTAATTAATTTTTTTTATTATCTTGAGACGGGTGCTAATACTCCCTCGTTCTCCTAAACCCTGTTCTTCAGTGAGACCTGATCGTTGCTCTGAGGCGACTCACTGTTGTCGTCGCTGTCGCAGCTGTCGATCTCGATGGAGGTGTCCATGCTGCTCATGGCCGATAGTGACCCTCCTCCTGCAGCTCCCGGTAGCAGCGGAGACAAAAGGCATCTGCTCGCCCCGCCTCCTCCTTCTCCGTCTCCTCCCGCTGCTCCTCCTCCACCTTGGCCCGCACCACCGGGGCTCAGCGGAGCCGGCGCCGTCAGCTGGTTGGGCGAGAGCGGCTCCGAGAAGGAGGAAGTGGGCGAGAGGCGGGGGAAGTAGGCAGAGATCTGACGGATGGGGCGTATGGGGCCCGGGCAGACGTTGATGGCCATGTGCTCCTGGATGGAGATGCCCAAACGGTTTCCCTTCCGCACGGTCATATGGCTGAGAGGAAACATGATGGCAGCCAGGAAGTGAGTGGAGAAAACACAAAGTGCTACAATTAATGCTACAAAGATATGGAACAGAAACACACACAATGATTTTTATACAAGTCTGTGTTTATCAGAGTATTAGAGAAGATAATTATGGTCACTGGAAAAAAAAAATCACTTTTTTTTCCTCAGAATTTTGACTTTTTTTTCCTCAGAATTTTGAATATATCACAAATGACAAACAACAAAGACATAACACACTATCAGAGGTGGGACCAAGTCACTGTTTTACAAGTCTCATGTCTTTGTCCTCAAGTCAAGTCTCAAGACAGGAGCTTGGAATTTCAAGTCCTTTCGAGTCAGTTTTTTAATTTTTTAAACAATGTTCCCATTATGCTAAATATAAATAGTAGACCATGTGTTCTTTTAAAAATCAAACACACAATGGACTCATTGCAAATGAAGCACAGTGGTTTTGAATTTGGATGTGATGATAAATTAAATATCTGTCAGTCCAAGTCAGCCAATCTCAGTATTGATAAAAAAACGTTGCCTGAATCAAACCTGCCTGAATCATTAACCAAAGTATTGTGCTGCATTACCATCCAGAAACACTCAGAACTACCCCACACCATTAAGTCCAGGATTTTTAGAAGTGTAACATGTTTTACTACTATCCACTAGCTTCCTGAGCAACACGGTACACATTAATGTGGACACGTTCGAATCACCGGGTTTATACAGCATGACTAAACATAGCAGACAAATGAAAGATAAGTGGTATCAATGTAACCCAGCGTTGCTCACATGACGTTAGCTGGTCAGTTGTCTGAGAGTAAAAGAAAAGTACCGCTTTCTTTCTTTGTGCAACTTCAAATGCTGAACAGTTGGAAGTTGTTGAATCTCCATCTGAGATCCTGGTTTTGCATGTTTTACTCTGTTTTCAGTTGGATTTTTCATGATTGATGTACCCAAAAGAAATTACTCACAATAGCACATCTGCTTTGAGTGTTTTTCCATCTCTCGTTTTTCCCCCTTTATTTTAAAATCCTGTTAATTTGATTGGTTGTGCTGCAACTTAAGCACACAAACATACAGAGTGTGGAAAACCAGAGGAACGGTCTGAGTGAATGAGTGAAATGATTCAATGCACCACTTTATAAATGATATGTTTTAAACTTTGAGTAAAATTTCAAGTCTTTTCACGTAAAACAGCTTCATGTCAAGTCCAAAGTCAATGGTGCGAAAGTCAAAGTCGAGTCCGAGTCTTTGAGCATTTTTTCCAAGTCATGTCTCAAGTCTTGATTTAAATGGCTAGAATCATGTGACTCCAATCCAAGTCATGTGACTCCAGTCCCCACCTATACACTATGTGCCCTGTTCTAAAACACATACATTTTGTATTAGTTTAACAATTTGGAAGTGTTTTTGTCTTCATTTGTTGTGGTTTGTTTGCAGTTTTAGTCATTTTTGTCTTTGAAATATCAAACTTGTGCGTATCTATATACATATAGTATTAAATCAGATGTTCTGACCCGTTAGTAGTTTGTTTTGATGAAACACTTTATCTCTTTCTATTTTAGTAATTTCTTGTATTCTCTGTGTTGATGCGTTTTTTTCTGGAGAAACGCAAACTGGTGTAACACCTGCTATAGTGTTACCTGCAGTCGAATATCTCATGTTACCACAAGTGGCTCTCTGAATGAAAGCTCTTTGAACCTAATTAAAGCAATTTTAATGTAGCTTCTCACAGGACTACAAAATACAGCAGAGGATGTGCGCACATTTGCATCTCAATTAAATAAATCTGAATAAACCAGCGGAGGAAGCATAAGAGATAATGGACAAAAAGTGGCTGAGTTAAATTAAATCCACGTTGAAATTACAGTGTGTGTGTGTGTGTGTGTGTGTGTGTTTCAGCACCTTTGTTATCTAAAATCCTCGACAAGCCTGCACCGTCAGACTCTTACAGGAGGAAGTTTTTCCAGGCTGAATTGCTCTTCAGTCCTCTTATATTGCTAGAAGAGCCGCCTTGTTGCATAAAGCCGGAGATTGAACTGCAAAAACACAAAATATTGCCTACTATTTTTAGTCTAGTTTTACTGCAAATATCTTAGTGCACTTTAAATAAGACAAAACTAACCTACAATAACACTTCAGTAGCATATAGGAGCTTGTTTTAGTAAATATTTCTACATATTATTAGTACTTTTTTATCTACTACATAAAAACACAATATTAAGGAGTTATTGACTTAAAACAAGCTCCTAAATGTCACTGAAAAGTTTTTGTAAGTTAGTTGTGTCTTATTTAAAGTGCACTTAGATATTTGTAGTAGAATCTACAAAAATACTTGGTAATATTTTGTTTTTGCATTTCTTTTTTTTGTTTGATTTTTACTGCAACAGGATATTCTTCCTTCCTACAGCTATTAGAATCTATAACAACGTATTTGAAAAATCATACAAAATGCAAAACCATTTAATTTCTCTTGGGTTAATAAAGTATTTTTGAATTGAACTAAATTATGAGTTTATGCTTTCCTACCTTTATTTTGCTGAAAAGTTATTCGTAAGTTAGTATACTTGAAATAAGAAAAATCTAAGATATTCGTCCCATAAACTAGACAAAAATACTTTGTAAAATTTAGTGTTTTGCAGTGTATCTGCTCTTCTTTGAAAATAAAAATAATAAAGTGAAGGGGGTGGAAAACAACCACGTTGCAGCTTTGGTTTTCTAAAGACAGCAGGGCTTGAGGGGGCGTCGTGTCCTCAATCCTGAGCAGAAAGCTCCCCCCTTAGGACTACCTTCTGTTCTCTCTGCATTCATCGATTCAAACTGAGAACTTCATATTTGCACTGTGAATGTTCGTACTTCCTCTGTGTTGTCTGGGAGTTTTAATCTGTGAAAACAAATCAAAGAATCTGAGAATTTGGCTTCATTCTGTTCTGGATGCAGGAGTTGATTTTCCGGTCAGGTGTGCGATGAATGTGACCACAGAAATCAAAATTCAGACTCCCTACAAAATCCAGCATGAATGCTGCTGTAACAAGCTTTTTCCTCACAATTCTGACTTTAAACTCTAAATTCTGGCTTTTTTCTCTCTAAATTTTGTAGCTTTTTCTGTCAGAACTCTGACTTCTTTCTCCAATTTTTTTTATTTTCTTCTCATAATTATGATCTTTTTAAATTTTTTCTCCTCAGAATTCTGGCCTTTTTCTTATATTTGACATTTTTCACAGAATTCAATTTTTTTTCTATAAATTCAGAATTTCAACTTTATTTTCTCCAATTTTTTTCCCTCACAATTCTGACTTTGTTTCTAAAATTTTGATTTTGTTGCCTCAGAATTCTGACTTTTGCTTAAAATTCAAGTATACAAAATACATTTGGGAAAATTTTTGTTATTACTATTTTATGCACCAACAACATAACTCACATACACTTAATAATGATTATTTGTTTGTATTTTTACCAGAATTAGAATCCTGTAAAAAAAAAAAGTCAGAATTCTGAGTTTAATGCCAGAATTTTATTTAATTTATTTTTTCTGGTGGTCTTAATCCTCTTCCATACATTTGCTGACACAACAGACAATAGATAAGACAGAAAACCAGCGAAAAGGAGCAATCTTCTCCAATATGCAAAGAAATCTAATTTCCTAATCTTATTCTTTAACATCAGATGATCTCAACGTCGTCGTTTGTTTTCTTTTGCTGAAAAGTTTAATCTCCAGAGTTAACACTATAGACAGAGCTGAGCGTTTCAGAGCGTTCATTCATCATAATGAAGTTAATCGGAGCAGCTATGCCCCAGCAGAAAGTGACTCTAAAACCGCCACTCCTGACTGTTGACCTTCGGTCAACCAACTTACAAGCAGTCGGGGTCACTGGCTACGACCCCGTTCTGTTGTGAACTCGGCGGGCGGGCGGGATGTTCCGCGGCTCGTCCAGTTTCATCTTGGCTGGTGATGAAACCGCGCTCTGAAAGCCGGCGCAGCGTGCCAACACGTCAGCTTCCCTCACTCGTTAGGCTGAAAGGACTTTGGCAGACTTCTGGCTCCAGGAAGGGAGATGATGGACAAGCTGACTTTTGAAAACCCATCGGCGGCCATTTTGGTCTCATGAATGTATGATGAATAACTTCATCATGTCGGAGTTGTGCTACGTTTTTAGCTGTCTCCCAATTAACCGAAAAAACATCAACTTTTGATCAAACAATACTGAAACGATTAATAAAGATGAAGTATTGTAGTATTTTTATGTTGTAGCGCTTAAGGACAAAAATCTGTGATTGTTCCTCTTTATGCAAACTCTCCAGATGATCCAGAGTCTCAGTTCCTTTCAAAACCTTTCTACCTAGAAGTAGGGTTGAAATGATTAATCGCAATTAATCAGTTACACAAATAATTGTCAACTAATTAAGTAATCTATTAATCATTAAGTGGAGTTTTCAGATTAAAAAAGGTGAATTTGCTGAAAGGTCAACATATTCAAAATAATAAATTAGCCAAAACTGTACAAAAATAATTCATACTTTCACATTTAAGATAAATAAAACATGTATCTGCAAGTATTTTATACCCAGAACTCGTAACGTGGCAGTTTCAGCTTCATCTGCTTCAAATCTTATGAAAAAAATCTCCCACTTGTTACCATTTTCAAACAATTATTAATCAGTTAATCCAAAAACTAATCAACAGATCGATATTGATAAAGTCAAGCAGAAAGGACCAAACATGTTGTTAGATGCATTCTTGTATGCATTCATTAAATAAATGCTGCATTATTGCATTTTAAGCAATAAAATGTTTATTTTCTTACTTTAAAAAGAAAATAAAAATTATTTCAGTTTTTTATGTATAAAATAGGCTTACACGGTTAAATGAAAGCTACAGAATGTGCCAATTTTTTATCCAATCAATGACCAGAATAATGGATGGATTAATAAAATGCTAAAATAATTGCTAGCTGTAGCTAATAGGGCAATGCACTTATCAAAGTTACAGGAAATCATTTCAGTTTGTCCAACATTAAAGCAAAACTCACAAAGCCCTTTATTAGAAATTATCTGAAGAGTCTGATTGCGTTGCATTAAGGTGAATCTGCAGACAAGATAATTAAGCTCTTAGTATGATGGAGATGTTTATAGCAGGAATGGATTCAAAGATCAATAAACTTTAGAGTCTGTGATAATGAGAATCCTGCAGTTGAATGCATAATTCATCAAAAACAATTGTGCAAACATAAACACAGCCACGCTTCTGTCAGACCGTTAATCCGTGCGTCCGCACACACACTTCACGAGGCCACTGACATGATGTGTGCAGTCATTCGCCCCCCAGTTCTGGCAGATGTGGCCTTGAGTCGGAGCAGCTTGAGGACCAGCAGCACGCGTGCAACAGCAAGGAGCCGGCGGGCCCAAGGCTTTCCGGGAGCCGGTGATTGATCACCCCCATGCTGCCAGCTGGAGGTCCTCCTCTTCTTCTTACCGCCACCACCACCATCATCGTCGTCTCGCTCACGAGAGCGTCAGCGCAGAAGCCAAAACCCCAAACCCAACACTTGTAAACAATGATTGCTCCGAGCTCCGGGAGGCCTGGCGGAAAAACTCTGATGTTTTTGTTTGCAGCCGGAAATTTTATTCATGCGCACAACGCCGGAGGGCAAAAAGACGATTCTTTTCCACACCACCCACATCCGCCCTGCTGCAGATGAACGATCCCGTCAACAAAACAAAACCTGGACATGCTATTAATTTAGTGCAGCGCCACAGCAAAGGGAAAAATAACGCGGAAAAATCGTTGAAGAACAAATCAAGACGACTCATATCCTTCTTTTCTCTTAATCTCGGTTTCAGCTACTCTACACACAACCTCTTTGCCATAGCAACTCACATCCCCTCAGGATTCAACACACAAAAAAAACACAAAAAAATTTCTGCTAGTTGTTTGATTCCCAAACAAATAACAGAACATTCAGTCCATTACAGTTTCATGTTTTCAGGCTTGATTTTTATTTTGCGATTATTATTATTAAGTGATCGCTGTGGTAGCCTTAGCTATCGCTGCTATTAACTACACTAACGCTGTGGTGGTAGATTAGCTCATTCAAACACCTGCTCTACTGACAATATGCCAAAGGGTTTTGACTGAACCAAAACACACATAATTCTGCAGCACATCCAAATGTTAAGATTGTCATAGTCATCC
Organism: Poeciliopsis prolifica; assembly: GCF_027474105.1. NCBI lineage: Eukaryota > Metazoa > Chordata > Actinopteri > Cyprinodontiformes > Poeciliidae > Poeciliopsis > Poeciliopsis prolifica. The sequence goes on from NW_026562424.1 coordinate 3,434,706, forward strand.
TAGCATAACTGAACTGCTTCCATCTCCTTCGCTATTTTTCTTTAGGTAGAATTTTTTCCTGACCCTGTTATCTAGAGGTTTACAATAAGGAGCAAAGCACTACATCCTTTTTCTTTTATATATGAGGCGTACATTTCAGATTTAGTGGGTTTTGTTGACAACTTGACAGCTAAAACCAATGGTAGTCATTGTTGGCAAGAAGTTTATTGATGACTGACAGGATCTTGTGCTCATAACATCTTGCTGCAATGTGTCTATCAATGTGAAAATTTAAAATAACAATATATTTTATTTATTGGAAACATCACATTGGTCAAAAGGGTTGTTCTTTCAGCAAATGGGCTTGTTTGAGTTAGCGATTAATCAATTAGTTATGATTTGAATAATCAATTACTTCTTGCTAAGGCTCTAGAGTTTCCATAAAGAGATACAATGAAAGATCTTTCTCTGTAAGCGTGCCAACCTAAAAATACTTCTATATCGCTCAGAAGAGATCCCACATTTAAACATTTTCAGTATTTAATTATTCTGCTGGTATAAAAGCTCCAAGCCAGTTTTTTCCAAATTTACTTAAAGACGTCACACAATAAATCCACACAAACATGTCCGTAATTGTACATGATAGCTCATCTTGTCTCCTGCAGAAATAAACTGGGTTACTGTTGGTTGTGCTGCAGAAGACGCATCCCCCCCCACCTTGTGTTTGTAACACGTAGATTTCCAGCCAAGAAAACGAGAGAGGAAGCTTACATCCGGTAGTCAGGAATATATCTCTGTGCAACATGCCGCCTCCCTCACCCTCCTCTTTTAGCTCCTTCACTTTAAATTAGAGTCATATGACAGGCATGGGGCGCTCGCTGTCTCTCAGACCCACCTTCTCATCTTCACTGTCAAAATTTCACCCCTTCTTTATCCTCTCATTATCTCTCCATCACTCATGGCATTACCTGTGCCTGTGAGAAGATTTCTTCCTTTTGTATGTCAGCAGCTACATTCTTTCTGAGATGCTTTATCATTCCTGAGCGACTATGTGTGAAAAATAACGGATTTTTTGGACTATATGCCGCTACTTTTTTCCCAAGCTTTGAAGCATGCGGCTTGTAGCCTGGAGCGTCTTTTCTGTGGATTTATCTTCGACTTCAGCAGGAAGTCAATTTTCATTTATAACAAGCACATAGCAGCAGGTACGACAGATAAATTTCTCATCAAGGAAACAACACAAATAAGTTCATATCGTGCAGCTTATTAGTTAAAGGTTATCGATATCGTAGTACAGATCGATACCCGGTGCACATAAACTCGGTGTTAACAAATCACAGTACAAAAGTCAGGAGTGGCATAATTATTTAGGTTTAAAAATGCAGATTATTTCAATTATTTGAAAGTAGCATCAATAACTTTACAATAAGCAGTTGATATAGCAGCAGCCACCAGCAGAAAGACATTAATCTATTATTTCTGTAATAAGTATAAAAGTAAATATAAATGTAGATTAATGGAAAGACGGCAATTTTTAAAAATCTAGTTTTGCAATAGGATGAGGTGATTTTTTTTTTTAGCTGCATTAAAATTAGTAAATTTTGCAAAACTGCAATGAAAACACTTTTTGCATTGCGCAGGTTACAACCGAACATTACTACTGGTGAAAACAACAAAGAAGACAACGGGAAGTTTTATGATCCTACATGTTTTTTCAAGACTCATTGTGTGAACAAACTTGTTCACGTGTGATTTTAATTGGATTTCTTAATTAATTATAAGCAAGACTTTTGTAAAATTGTGTTTTTTAAACATTAGTGGAATATTAACAGAGTTTTGCACACATTTGGAAACGGAGCTACTGTTATTTTAAATATATAACTTGCATACAACTTGGTTTGGTTCTGCCTGTACACCTGAAACTACACCACACAGTTGCAAGAAAACGGTAACCTGTCATTTTCCGGCAAATTAAGCTAAATATTTGCAAGCCTCCTCTCTGTAGACTGTAATAACTTACCTATTGACTGTAAATCTCTCTGAAATGCATTTTTCCCTTCTTCTTTTCTGCCTCTCCAGAATTCGCTTCGTTTCATAAGACGACAACATGAGTTTAAAAAAATTGCGCTCTAGCAGATTCTCAACTACGAATATTTATTCTGCCATATTCTGGCGCCCCCTTTAGCGCAGCGCCCATATCCGTCGCATATAGTGGTTTCACTGCACTAATCAGTACCGCGGGTATCAGTTCACCTTTGAACGACGATCTAGTAACAGGCAGACAGTATCGCTACTCCATAGGCTTTAGGGAGAATCATTTATAACTGAGCACACGTCAAGTGGAAGACAAGTTATTTTCAGGGATGAGTAAACTTCAAGTCTGTGTGGCTAAAAGTGGGAAAAAAAACACTTAATTTCAGACACACGTTGCACCTGCTCACTATGGGAGGCGATAGAGGAAACAGTCCAGAGAAAACCCCAGCAGTCAAGATGTAACGGAAATAAAATGAATATTGATCAGCTTGCTTCAACGTGCATCTGTTCAAAAAATAAATGCATGAAAGATGTTTCCTTACCTCAGAGGAAAGAACAAGCGTGAAACTCCTCATAAAAACCAGGTGAAAATATTGAAATCCAGCACGAGGAGGAGATGCGGGGCTAACAGGTGGTGAGGAGGGGAGCGCGTGCAGTGAGTGTCATTAAAAAATGAATGCGCTGCTACATCCAAGTTGAGATGAAATGAGAAGCAGAGGAGAGATAGAGAGCTGGAGGATGGAGAGAGAGGGCAGGAGAGAGAGAGAGAGAGGGGTGCAGCAGGGATTTATTCCTTAACAGTTGTGACTGTGACTGCTTTGCCTCTTCCACTCTGGAAACCTTCACGATCACCACTCACACTTTTCCCTCACTTAATCTGAGTGAAATCTTAAAATACACCAGCCAAAAGAAACTGCTTTTACTCTGTAAATGTAAAAATATCAAAAATCTATTCAAATATCCAGCTTTCATCAACCACTCATAGGCAGAAGTGAAAGCGTTGCGCAACACAAATAGTCACACGGTGTGCTAAATAGTAAAACATAATTTAATGAATTATTTTTCTTCAAGAATTAATAGAGATACTGGAAAAATTTAAGGATTCATTACAGTCCTGGCATGAATATCAAAACCCATGTTGGCCACCCCACTGGCAAAAATTAAAACTATAACCAACAGATTCAAGAAAAGGAAACAGAGCAAAAGTAGCTAATGTAGCTTTATGTGTTAGCATCATGTTAGGTTGACAATCTGCATAAAAATTTCACTCTAAATCTCAAAGCTTAAATTGAAGCGACTGCTATTAATAGAACAGGTGCGTGATTCATTACTACTCCACCAATTTTTTACCCAATTAATCAATTAATCGTCAAAATAATTGATCAATTAATAACTAAAATAATTATTGGTTTCAGTATTCACTATTAGCCGCCTACTTCCAGCCTGCAGTTCCTCAGCAGAACCTACAAAGTTGCTTAACAGCAGTGAGAGTAAATCTGGAAGTGTAACGATTTAAAGGTGGGGAGAAATTGGTTTGGTTGCCCTGTTACGTGGCCATGAGGTCGTTTATCAGTGTTAAATTTGGAGGAGAAACACATCTAATGAATCTGTCAGTGTTAATTCCAACCACCGGTCAGATCTCTGCCTCTCCAACATGAACACACACACATCCACACGTTTCCTCATCGTTCTCAGTTCCTCTCTATAATTAGGCTAATAGTTCTTGAGTCAGTGACAGACGAAAAGGAAACATGCTATTTCCCCTGTTTCGAAAACAGAAAATTGGTGTCCTCTCGGTCTCTTTGCTTCTCACTTGTTTCTATTTTTGTGCTTTTTAAATTGTTAAAGCAGAAGCAAGAAGCTGCCAGTTTTCTGCCAAATGCTTCCTTTGGGGAGTTCTTATCAAAAATTGGCCAAACGCCTTCATTTAGTGCTGCTTTTCAGCCCTAATTCCTTTATATTATGGCTTAAATCTTCTGATTTTATGGTTTCCTTCACAGACACACGCATGCACACACACACACCTACACACAGACACAGGTTCCAGGACCATAAAATTGATGCTACGGTACTGTCATGCATGAATGCATCAACACGACAAAATAATGCACTCAAGCCTCCAGAGTAGGATGACTCCCACTCCTTCACACACACAAACACGCACGGAAACACACACACACACACACACACACGTTGCAATTTAAAGCCTCCTCTGCCAGTGTTGTCAAAAGACCCTTCAATCTGTATAACATTTTTTAGGTTTTATTCTGCTTCCCACCTTCTTCCCTCCCCCTGCTCTTCCTCCTGTTCAGAAAATCTCATTATAAATTCATCGGTGTTGATTTAGTGAAAACAACCAATGTGCCTTATTTTCAAGGGAGCCAAATAATTCACTTTTATGTTTGTATCTGCTAGACTCATTTCCTAAAATAAAATATTTCTCTCTGTGTCATCAGGTTTGCACCTTACTCTTTTAAAGGCTCTCCAGTTGTTGGCAGGTTGCAAAATGCTAATGTAGAATGTAGGCCATAGATGTGGCAACACATTGCAGAAATTATCCAGAGGAATTAGAAGCAGCAGCAGCATGTAAATTCAGCAGCGTCCCCTTGGGTGCAAGCATGAAAAGCAGCACGCAGTAATAAAACATACATGAGCTTCAGCCTGTGGTTACGCTATGCTACATGCAGCCTGGCTCGTTCTGGCTGGATCGCTGTCACAAGAGGCTAATAATACACCTCAGTTGTGTCAGCACAGTCTGAGTCACTCTGACACGTTTTGAGGCACAAAATAGCGATTGATTTATTAGCTTTGATTCTGTATTGGCAAAATTCAAATTACTGCGGACGAGAGCCGGAGTTTCAGCTCATAAACAAACATTTTCTGTTGATATTTTTGAGGTTTTGGTTGTTGTTGTTTTTTTACACCACAGCAAAGACTGAGAGGTTTGGATACCCCTAAATAAACTTTTTTTTTTGCTGTTAAAGTGTCTAAATAGTTCTATTTCTGTGCTAATTTGGACATTTTTGTGTAATTTTGTTTAATCCAGTTATTTTGCCTGAAAACATCTCAGTGCTCACATCTCAGTGCTCACATCTTTGGTTAATTCAAATCCAAAAGTTCTTGACTGATCCAAAGGGAAATTAAATGATGTTGTAACTCATGTTAATTCTCCAACTAGACTAACAAAACAGAGTTATTATAGGTGGCGATGGATGTGGGTAGGAAAGATCTCCTGTAGCAGTCTGTATTACAGCAAATTTGAAGAAGCCTCTGACTGAAGACACTGTTTTTCTGAGGCTGTCTAAGAAAACCCCTGTATCACTTTGACACCTGGCCAATGTTGCCAGATCAGCAGGTTTTGATCACATTTGGATGGAAAAAACAGTTTTGGGTGTGTTGTTAAAATTTGGCCCATTTTCACAAAGTTTGCCGAGTTTTTAGAAAATGATGAGAGGAAAAAATGATTGTCATCATGTGGAAGAATAGCATGAAACTTTTCATAAAACTGCACTCGTTGTATTAGTTCATTTAATGTGAAATGTCTACAATCTGTTAATTAACGAATGATGATGTCACATTCAAGTGCCACTATGTAATTTAATAGGGCGCCCAACAAACACAAATCTCATGGAGCGCAAAGAGTCGCGTCTGTTACAATCCCAACTGGATCTGGTTTTGGTCAGAATATAGAGGAGGACCAAAATACAACAGCCGATAAATTTATTCAATCTCCGAAACAGAAAAAAGTCACTACATTTGTCACTTTTTTTTTTAAATACAAAAGGTCATCAGAAGGGTCTGAAAAGTTGCTAAATATAAAAATAGCAACAAAGTTTAAAAGTAAACAAAAGCTCTTATCCCCACACTTGACCACGCCCCTCAGTGTATTTTGGCTCCGCCCACTCAACTAGAATTTTTCCAGGGGCGGAGCGATGCTTTGCTTTAATTACACTTTAAGGGCCTGTTTAAACGACAACAATTTCTGGTGAAAATGGAAGAGTTTTGTTGTGTTTGTAGAGTACATTTACATGAAACCACCAAATGTTTTCTCTGACAACGGCACAGATTGAAAACGGGTTCCAGAGAGCAACGGTTCTGGAACGTATCGGTGTCCGTCGTCTTGTAAACAGAGTAAATGGATGTTTTCTGTCGGGGAATCCCAGCTCATGCATAGTATTTGCAAAACATAGCTGCTTCCTATAATCCACAGAAGAAGAAGAAACTATTGACTGTTCTGGTCGTACTACAATTCGTGTTCAGATTCGGTTCCCCCAGCGTCTCTCCACCGCTCTGCACAGCCCAGGTGCAAAATACACGTGTGCTTGTTAAGCGCTCTTATCTGGAGAACTACGGACACCGGAAAACCTCAAACACCGAGTTCCAGCGAAGTTATCCCACTTTTTTTCCAACTGAGCCCTAATCAGACACACACTGCGTGTTTCCCCCAGTATCTGTGGGAACGGTGCCTGATGGGAAAACGCAAATTGATATGCTTTCAACTTGTTTTTTTTTTTAAATACACGCGCACTTAGTTTAAAAAAAATACCTAGCACCAACTGGTGGCGTGTCAAGAGCATTACAGCTCTTCAAAGTGTACCGTTACTGTGTAAACAAAGATTGTAATTAGAACGTCTTCATGTAAATGTAATAACAGTAATATATATATAATATATATGATAGGTGATGTTGGAAATGGAGCTGTTGGGCAGGAAGAAAATAAATACTGAGACCATTTGTAAAGATCAAGGTTACAGTGTCGCTTTTCACTTCCCTTCTTGTGCATCACGATGAGCCTCTGTTTCATTATAAGCATCTAAACCCAACAGGGTTCAGCTTTAAAAGCCTATTTACATTCTGAATTTAATTAAGAGTCATATAACTGCGATGTTGCCTGAAGGAAAAGCGGCAGATTTTGCAATTATGAGACAACAACCAACCTAAATTAGCCAGGATAGCCTATGTTTCTGAGATGTACCTGCACTTTTTGTTTCTTCTCTAAAATGGTGCATCAACAGACTGAAGCTGCTGGTGACTTTACCTTCATTTGCTTCATTTGCAAACCCATGAAAATGACACTCCAGTATGTCTGCTGAGTGGATGGAGACATTAGGCTGCAGGGTTCATGATCGTCAGCACACGCAATCCGCACATGTCATAAATAGTTACTCGTTAAACTCCAGGGACTTGTCTTCACACGGCAACCCAGGCCACCTGCTGAATGACTCAGCCAATGAACCAGTTCCTTGGTATTTGTCCGTTTGTCACGACGCAGTTTAAATAAACACCAAGTTTATTTAAATCAGCTTTAAGATGGAGATTATGCTTGGTTTCTTAAAGGTGACCTATTATGCTTCCTTGAACAGGTTAGAATGAGTCTATGGGTGATAAAAAAAAAAAACATGTTAATTATAATTACTTTTTTTGCACAAAATTATTCTTAGATAATGAGATTTTAGTCTGCTCAGATTTGCCTGTTTTGTTTGTTTCTTTTCACTTTAAATAAGGTCTGGCTGGCGCCAAACTCAACTTTTACACTCACACATGAGAATGGCTGCAAACAGATGCACAATTATACAACCGTACATCTTTGAAAAGCAGAAGTCGAGTCTCCTGCACAACCATCAAGATTGCAGCAAGTGGCTTCTGAATGGAAAGTCAACAAGACACTTGTCTTTTCCACCAGTCATTGTGCAGCGCATACACACATTTTTTTATTTAAAAGTGAAAAGATTTATTTCTTAAGATATTTGTTGTTTTTATATCTTCAGTAATATACAAAATCGACAATATTTAGGAAAGTAGTCAAATTTTTGTAGAAAAGGAATCAGTAAATCATAAACAGGACAAAATAAATATTTTCTAAAACATTTTTTTTGGCGCATCTTTTTTGTTTTTGTTTTTACTTTTTACCTTTTGTCAAATATTTAGCAAAAGTAAAGGGTTTTAGTAGCGTGTGCTCAATGAAAACATTAATAGAAATACTTTGTCCAGTACCTAAATAAATAATAAATGTTTAAGAAGATTTGTCTTCAAAACAAATATCTCAAATTAATCACAAATTGGCTCTTTTCTTGAATTGTGAACTGAGAGGTCAAATAAAATCACCAAGAGAGCCACAAATGCTGCAGGGGCCACAATTTGGACATCGTTGGTGAAATATTAAACTTTTTCACTATGTATTTACTTTTAATGTGCTTGTACATGAAAGTGTGCACTAAACACCGTCCTTCAGCTTGTGATTTAAATAATAACCGTCTATTTTTTCTGTGCGAGAAGAGTGGAGAGTTAGTGGAGGTTTAACGAGATCCCGAGATATTAAAGCAGCACAATATTCCTCTCCAAGCTGAAAGTCTGACGACGCGCTATCTAGACGCAGCATCATCTGGAGACATTATTGTGAGCCACGGATATGAAAGTGTGTACTTTAAGCGTCACACCCTGTTGTGTCTGGAGTGCTGCGAAATGCATTTGCCGATTACAGATTTATTGTATTTTTCCTGCTTTGTGACACTTAAATGTTTCACGCAGATTTATTATCAGACCAAGAAGATTCAAAAACTGTTTTCATGATGATTTCCTACCTTAAACAAGAAAGTGTTATCCAAATCAACCGCCGCTATTTAAAAAACACTAATTACACCGTTGTGCTGAGGCATTAATTAACTGTGATTGAGCACATTTTTGGAAAGCTGAGTTCAATTTCACTATCTACAGCCATGCCTCATTACTGCCAGACCAAAAGAATCAAGATGTCACTTAAACAGAACCTGTCAGACGACACAGAGGACGCTAAAAAAGACCCATCATGCCTCCAATTTAAAGAAATTCAAGAACACATCAGAAACAAAGTTACTGACATCTACCAACGAACTATGAACCCATTTCTAAGGATTTTTGGTTCCAGTGAAACCAGTGGTGTCTGTTGTTCACATAAATGATGGACTAAAATGATTTTTCCCCTTTTATTCATCACACGTTCAGCCCACACTGAAAAAACACAACATCTTAAGTATTTCTCTCTCGTTTCCTGTGCAAATATTAAAGTATTCTTGAAATAAGACAAAACTAACTTACAAGTACATTTTAGGCAAGATATATGAATTTGTTTTAAGTCAATAACTCAATTAACTCTTGTAATCAGTCTTGATAGTCCACTGAATTCGATTACAAACTTACAACGTGTGGTGCATTTTCAGCTGCTGTGGTTCATGTTCACACTGCACTGTGTCAAACATCCATCCATCCATTTTATAACACCCTAGTGGGGTCAGCAGGGGTCTGTGTCAAACAAACCAAACTTATTGAAAACTTGTTCCCCTCCTTACCTGCGGGGGCGCTGCACCAAGAACTTCTGAAGAAAACAACACAGAAATGAAGAAGACCTTGATCGAAACATCACTGTAATCAAAAATGGAGTGGCATCAGATTTTATCAGTTGTACGATGTTTTATTTTCTGGAGCCATTTCTCCAGGCAGCAAAAGTCTTATGAGTTTGTTTTGGTTGTATTTACCCAGAATGCCCTGCGCTTTAGTTTACTTCCTGCTTTTGGAATGGCGTTCACATTAGCATCCAAACCGACCCTGAGTTCACTTCAACTGAACTAGACCCAGGTTTTTAGGTAAACCAGAGTTCGTGTTCTTGGTCTGCATCAGAGTTTAATTACGCTTTCACACTGGACTTTCCAGGCAAACAGACTGGAGTTTGATTAAAGCGGACTAAACCGGGCTGGTGTGAATACGCCAGAGAGAAAACACTTTGCCATAGCAGTAGATCTCCAGGCCACATGTCAAGTCTTGACCAGCTCATGTTTATCCAAACACGGTCAGAATCCTGGGAGAAAATTACAGAAGTAATTTAAAATGAGATAGTCAAATCAAGCATCAACTGATCTGTGGTTCAGCAGGAAAAATGTGCTATCGCAGACTGACGCCTGAAAATGAGTCAGAATAAATTTACCCAAAGAATAATGGTTGGATTTCTTGAGCTTAACAAACTTCCAGAACAGCATTTTACAAACGTCTCTAAACTAAAATAAGAAGGATCTCTGACGTCAGGAAGTGTTTGTCTTACAGCTCCATGAGGAACTGAGTTTCTAACAGTGCCATTTTTATTCTCATCCCCTGTGGATGTTCACAGACCTGCTGATGTGCTTCACTCAACCAAACTCCTAAAGCACAGAGGATTTTCGACATTGTCAATGTTAAATTGCTGCACTGAAACAGAACACGACGACAACCGAGGAACGACACGTCAGGTTGTCATTCGAGTCACATCCGACCTTCAGCCCTATGATCATTTGTATGCTGTGCAGAACCTCCCACAATGAATTAAGTCCCATTGGTTTAATATAAACAGGGATGTAATAAATCTTAAAAATGTAATCACTTCTTGCGGTTGAAAGCTGATACTCTGGTGTCTGACACTATTTAATTTCTCCATTTCAGAAAGGAAGAGATTTCACTTGCTCAAATATATTATTGTCACACTAAGTTGTATTTCCTATACCCAAAAAGAATGGCTTCAAAATGTGTGATATTGCTTTTTTCTTAGCATGCAGATGCATAATTTTGATAAAAGTGATATATTTAAGTATGCTGGGGTGGTGCACAACCCACATAAGGAGGCTTTTGTCCTCGATGTGGTTGTCGCAGGTTCAATTCCCAGCCAGGCGACAGTTGTTGCATGTCCCCCTCCTCTCTCGTTACCCACTTTCCTGTCAGTTCACTATCAATACTAGAGCCAATAAAACAAAACGTCATATATTTCATCTCAAAAAGAACTTCAATAGTTTGCTAACAATGTTTTTTAACCTTGATGAGAAAATTAGTTTTTTTTCTGTTTAATTAGTTTTATTTCTATCTTTTATTGCAAAAACAGTTTTATAAACTTCTAAAACAATGAAGAAAATCAACCTATTATAACGGCCATATTGGCTAATCATCATTCAATCCATCCATCCATCCAATCATCCATTCATCTATCTATCAAATCATCCATCCATTCATCATCCATTCATCATCCATCCATTCACCATCCATCCATTCACCATCCATCCATTCATCATCCATTCATCATCCATCCATCCATCTATCTATCAAATCATCCATCCATTCACCATCCATCCATTCATCATCCATTCATCATCCATCCAATCATCCATCCATCCATCCATCCATCTATCTATCAAATCATCCATCCATTCACCATCCATCCATTCATCATCCATTCACCATCCATTCATCATCCATCCGTTCGTCTGTTCATTTCTGACATACCTTAAACATTGAAGTTCAATCTAAACTCCATCAGCCTCTTTTTTTTCTGATTATATTTATATAAAACATTTTATTTTGTTCTGCCGGGTTGCAAACAGTGTGATGTTCTCAGAATTTACAAACAGAATAAAACATTTGGGGTTTTCTGATAAATAATGCAGCGCCTGAATAATGAACAGGAGTTTTGATCTCTCCAATGCGTTTCTACCTAATATGTCGCATTGTGCTTACAGAAGTGAGTTAATCCCAACACTGACTCTAATGAAACATCAGTCATAACATCCCCATTCAGCATCAAGGCTCTGCAGACACTCAGCAGCTGAATTCAAGATGACAAGCTGCTGAGTCAGCAAATGTCCAAATGTTTTTTTTAAACGAGGGACGCAGCATCGACTCGCTTTCTTGTTGTTGTTTTTTTCTCTCAGAAGTGCGAACACACAGCCTCAGGTGATAAGCAGCCAGCCGAATGTTGACTGAATCGCATTAAAATGCAAACCGGCTGGAAGGGCATTTTATTCAGAGCTGATTGGTTGTAGGAGCACAGTGGAGCAGAACCGCCGGGACGAACGGCAATGGCTCCCTAAGATTCACAGAAACTGTAGAGGTTCAAAACCAAACAGAGATTAATATGAGATCTACTTATGGCAGAATGAATATGAGGACATCCATCGGTTCATCCATCTAAACATCCATCCTTTCATCCATCCTGCTGCATCATGGATAAATATTTTAAGGGATTTTTTTCAGTTTAGTGAAAATCTGAGTGAAAATTTATCCGATCAGATAAATATCAGGAGGATTAATAAATATTTACAAAACCACATTTTAACACAACATGTTAGTTCATTTGCAACATAACGAGCCAGGCTGCAATTAGCGAGTGTGTGTGACAGTTTTACAGTGTAGTGTTAATAATATACAAGATGAAGCCAGAGACAGAAACACATTTTAAACTCAGATGGAGAAATAGATTGAAATGAGTCACAAAAACCAGCTGCAAAAATTCTTATTAGGTTTGTTTTTGTTTTCCAGGCTTTATCTCCACTCAGATCTTTATCAGGTGAATAAGAGCACATTCTGGTGAACGCTGCCACCAGAAAAACAATCAATAAATTTAGAAAAGCTTTGTTGATGAGACTGAAATTGTTCCGGCTCAGCTGAGATATTGATTTTACGTATCAGGCAGACTCTTTTCAGTCTCACAATGCTTTGGAAATGCCACATGGATTCAGGGTTTAACAGAAAAAACATCACAGCTTCGGCTTTGTTGTGGAAATGCAGGTTTATACAGTTAGGAGCAGCTTTGTTTCGACTGCAGCAGTTTTCATCCAGATTTCCCAAAACAATAACTTTTGTTATCATCGTTGCAGTTTAATTGCCTGATTTGTGCGGGTGGAAATTTATGAAATGAGGAAACGAGACGATCTCCAGCTTAAAGTGTTGAGATTAATGAACGGCTCAGTAAGCGCTCCAATTACAGCCAGATACATTAAGTTTCTAAATGTTTAGGAATATTGTGTTAAAGGAAAGCTTGAAAAAAAACAATTTAGAGAATCTATGCAAATAAATACTTGTCAGTGGAGGAAAGAGATAAAAAGAAATCTAGCAAAGCAAACAAATACTTTTATTTTAAAGCTAAAGAAGATTTTAGTTGAAAACTGCTCATAATAAGGACATATCCTGTCTATCATCGTCCTTTGGTGAGACAAAACGTCTCTTCTAATTTGGCTTTCTGAAGGTTTTTGATCCAAACTGGATTTAAAAAGTAAGAAATACCAGTATCAACCTTTTTCTACCTGCAGATGAACTGTGTAAATTGGATGTTAAAGGTGCTACTTTGAGGTTTTTGTGCAAGTTGTGACATTTTCATGTAAATTTCTCCAATATTTGACCTAAAACCGACTCTGTGCTGCCCTCTTTGGGCTGAAGGGTGGCTACTGCAGCTGAATTGTCCTATTGGTTACAGCGGAACAACTTGAGCGAACCATTGATCGCTCAGCGTTTCGAGTATAAAACCTGGAGGAGAGTCAGGATCACTTAATAGCCTCCAATAACAGAAAAAAGTCATCAGATTTGATGCTGGTTGCTTTTTTGAAAAAAAATAATAATAATAATAAAAATTCTGCAAAAGGTGTCTAAAAAGTTGCTAAATATTGCAAAATTAAAAAAAGCAACAGTCTCAACCCCGCTCTTAGCCACGCCCACTGTGCATCTCAGCTCCGCCCACTTCCAAAGAATTTCAACATTTATCTGTTGCCACGAAGTTGACTTCATTCATGAAACCAAATCATATTTAAACTTTTTGGTAAATCTACCAAAAACAACACTAACACTTAATAGCAATTTGACAGTTCAAAATTTAATTTGCTAAATTGAAACAGCAATTTAAAAAAAATCTGTAGTTTTAATGAAAAGTTTTGGATGCTACTGTGAGGTGGTTTTTCAGCCATATCAAAAATATTTTTTTTCAAACTACAATGGAGACACTATTTTCACAGCAAATAAGTCACATGATCAACAGCCGGATGTTGCTACTGGCAGAAACCACAAAGACGGCAACAGGAAGTGGCAGGAATGATGGCGCAGCATGTTCTTTAATGACATGAACAAACTTATTCATATGATTTTAATTGCTTTTCTTGTTTAAAGGAAACAACAAAATTACAATATTGTGTTTTTTCGACATTAGTGGAATATTGACAAAGTTTTCCTCACATCTGTAATGGAAATATAGCAACTGTCAGGAACAAAAATGCCTTACTCCAACAGTTATCTCGACTTTGTAAGAAATAAACATCATAATAAATCCTGCTATTTTGCTATCCATCCATCCTTATTATACCATCCATTTCTAACTTCCTGCCGCTTATTGCTGTGCCGCAATGTCAACTTTAGCTTGTAAACGGTGTTTCAGCTCGAGTTTAATTTCTCTTTCTACCCTTTTCTGGAACTGCAACACATCTGGAAATACCTTTTGTTATTCTGGATCCTGCACCAACAGACACATAAACGCGGCGACTCCCCCATAAAGACCAGTAAATCCTCACCAGCCAGTTTCTAGGCAACACTGGAGCCTCTAATAATGCCTGGTTATTGTGGCCTGCTGTCCGGGTGGGAGCACATAAGGGGGCTGACAGCCAGGGGTTGAAAACATTTCTGATGAAGACCTCATCTCTGTAAGCGCTGTGGGACCCAGCAGTCACCATTAACTCCACAGCAGACGGACACGAGGGGCCGGGATGCTGATGCGAGTCGTGATGGAGGCCGAGGCGCCTTCTGCGTCTCTCCTTTTTCCAGATCAGAGAGGAAGAGCGAGGGTACGAGTGGGCGACGGTGAAAACGAACCTGAAAAACATCTCAACAGAACACGATTTGTTTCTGTTTTTTTTAAATCTCCTTGTTCTGCTCACAGGAAATTGGATAAATTGAACAGTTTCTAATTTACATCTCCAGAGCTCTGAAACAAATGAAAAACCTCCTGGTTCTTCCACCAAATGCTGATTTCTAAACTCTTCCTGAGTTAAAACATTAGTGTTTTTGTTTCTAAATGAATATGAACTTCTTCTCTTTGCATTATTTGAGGTCTGAAAGCACTGCAGCTTTTTATGATTTGGACTGTTTCTCATTTTCTGTAAATAAATACAACATTTTTGCTTTAAATTTTGGAGACATGTCAGTAGTTCATAGAATAAAATAAAAATGTTCATTTTACTCGAACATAGACCTATAAGCAGTGAAATCAGAGAAACTGATCATTTTACATCTAAAATTAACAAACTATTAATTTTAGATGTGAAGTTTTCAGCAGCAGATTAATGGCATGGCTCACATGGAAGTCTAA
This sequence comes from Poeciliopsis prolifica, assembly GCF_027474105.1. NCBI lineage: Eukaryota > Metazoa > Chordata > Actinopteri > Cyprinodontiformes > Poeciliidae > Poeciliopsis > Poeciliopsis prolifica. Next base: position 3,449,836 of record NW_026562424.1, read on the forward strand.
AAATATTAATTTTGAACAAATTTCAGAAATCCAACATTTAATTTGAATATATTCCTTCAGTGGAAGCTAAAAATATTCAAGTTTTTATATGAGTTTGTAGGGAATATTTATAGAATGGATTGAATTATAACCTCAAATATAAACCGTCTTAAAAAACTGTTTAAAGAATCTTATTGGGAAATATGGGTGTCTAAAAGACCAAAAGTGCTATTGTCATTAGAAATGTATAAATTATTGTACATTTAGGTTCCAGAATGTGAAGTTTGAGTGTCATTCAGTGTGGGAATAATTTCAGTTTATCTGATGTGGGAGGATTTAAGTGTTTCAAGGATGACGAGTATCAGAGGCGCAAAAAATCACAAGATTTTGTTTCTTCTACTTGATTCTTTTCCAACAAATTATGTGAAATTGAATGTCAATGACCAAGACTATTTTCAAATTTTACTTTTTGAAATAAATAACCCAAAAAATCTATATAAACAAATAAAAGTCACTGAAATTGAACAATTTTCAATTCTAGTTTACTGCAGAGCAACGAGGGACTTTATTAGCAATAATATTGTTTGTATTTATTTATTGCTCTTTTTTTATGCAAGTGGAAAAAAGGATTCATTTGTGTTAAGACAGTTTATTTCACAAGGAGTGAGAGTTACTGTAAAAATCTGCATATTTTTACTTCGCTTTCAGCATATTTGAATTAATAATTAATAATAATGAGGAAAAAAAGTTAAGCTAAAGAAAATCTGCTTCCAGTTTAAAGCGACAAAAACAGTAAAAAACAGAAATTTCGTTTATTTGCAGAGAACAAAATCACAAAAGTAGCTCCTTCCATCCTGTCAACACTTCACTCTGACATTCATGTGATTTTTAATTTTACTGCGTTTCAGCCCTCAGAGATGGCAGCCATTTTGTCAGTCAAACCGTTTCCCCGTCGAAATTTAAATAAAAAATCAAATAAAAGTCACGAGCAGTAATTTCCTCAGAGGACGTTTTTGCAGCAAAGCAGTCGACTCACTGCAAGATGAGAAGGTTTTTTATGATCCATTCCCATCTACTTCTGAAGGTATATCAAGGCAAATAAACCCAATTTTACCCCGGGTGCAGCATTAGAGCGAATGCACAAGCATTGGCCAAATGTCTAATAGTCCTGGGCGTCTCAGCGTGATGAAAAGAAGTCATTATCAAAACAACAGCAAGTGCAGAAACATTAAGACTACAAGCAGTAGAAAGCAGCAGCAACACGGTGAGCGGTTTCAGCAGCACAGTGAAGTAAATAATAAATATAATGATAATCAGGTCATTTCCATGTATTCACTTCTAGTTAGCCCGTATAATTTCTATTGCTAATCTTGGATCAGGAACACATTTAAAGTGTAAAAATTATATTTTAGAGCCTGCAAACAAAAATGTGAAGGATAAAAATAAAACAGCAGTGAGCATTCCATTTTTAAAATTTTGATTGAATGTTTTTCAAGACATTTTTCTAGATACCCCCTTAAAAAGCCCCAAAACAAACAAACAAAAAAAACAAACAAGAATTTACCATAGTCTGGATGTTGACATTTTGAATGCTGTGAACAGAAAACAGATTGTTTTATAATAATTTTATAATTTTTAATAGTAATAATAATAAAAAAAGAAAATTGAGACACACTTTAAGGCAGTGCTTCTCAATTATTTTCCGTTACGCCCCCCCTAGCAAGAAGAAAACTATTCGCGCCCCCCACTCCCCACCGTGACTATCCATCTCTGCATAACATTTTTTCCTTATTAACATTAAAGAAAAAAAAAGACATATGGTCAAACTTACAAAGAATAACTTTATTAAATTGTGTTTTAAGTCTGCAACAGAAAAGATTTTAAGTGCATCAATGCCTGAAATTAAAAATAAATAAATCCATGTCTACTGCTGCAGGCAGTATCAGCTCCTCTGCTATGGTGTGGGGCTTTTTGCACTGCGCAATTTGGTACGCCACCTTATATGATGCTAGCAGCGCTCGATGGTTTACTGAAGTAGCCTTCACAAAGCGGGATGACTGTTGGCAATATTCAGCACGTTTTCGCTGAAAAAACTCTAGCGGCTTATCGGCGTGATTGAGATGTAACGTATTTAAGTGACGCGCTAATTTATTTGGCTTCATGCTGTCCGCTGCGAGCATTTTTAGACACAGCAAACACACCGGTCTTTCCTCTTCTCCAACTGTAGTCACAGTGAAGCCAAGCGCTAAATACGCTTCATCGTATTTCCTCTTCTTAGCTTTCGGTTGACTTTCTGTTGTCTCATTATCTTTGTCTCTCTCCGCTTTTCTTTTCATCCCTGTGAAAAACTTTTTCATGTTGGGGGTTGTTGAAACGGACGCCATAGACAGAACGCAGTCGGAGCTTTTTGTTGACGTAACACTGCTAACCAAGGCAAACCTGTTGTCTTGTAAGTCGTAAAATGTTGCACTGTCGCAAACGTGACAGAAGTAACAATGAGAGCGCCACTGCTGCCTACTGTGCGCAATTACACTTTATACTAGTACGGCCAAAAAAAAGCCTGTTCCCCAGGATCACACGCGCCCCCCCAGGTATCGCACCGCGCCCCCCAAAGGGGGCGCGCCCCACTATTTGAGAAGCACTGCTTTAAGGGAATGTTTCATCTTTGTTGTTCGTTTTCTATGTATCTGTTTTTAGATGCAAATGTTGCTTATAGACATCTATAAACAGACATATAGAGGAAAACGAACAACAAAGATGACCGATGCCGTAATGTGGCTCAGCTGCCAGACTAAACTGACAGCAGGAAGTAAACATCCAGACCAGAAGGCGGCTGGAGGTGTTGTTTGTGAGCATAAAGTTTATCAAGTAAAAAGGTGTCCTTTAAGAACATAAACATCTTCTGATGTTCACATAATGTTTCAGAAGCTGTATTACTGTAGTTCAGTTAAACCATCATGACTAAAATGCGGAATAGTGAAGGAAGAACAGTAAGACTTTAGCAGCTAGCTTTGACACAATGCTTGTTCACATGATGGTGAGAATGCTGGTCAGAAGTGGAGCGTATATCAAATCTTTATCAGGGGAAGGAGCCGTTGCATTCCATTAAGCCATCTTTGCCTCTTCTCGTGCCAAATGTACTTTCTCTGGAGGTGCAAGATGTTTTTAATCTCTGAAAAACTTAAACTTTTTCAAACTGTTTTATGCCTCATTTGTGAGGGGACACTTAAGAAAAATAACATTTCAAGTAGAACGAGTTGAGTTCTTTATAGTTTTGGTCAAGACAGTTGACTTGCAGTAAAACTAAAAAATATAATCTTCATGCCAATAGCTACAAAAAACCATTTCATTTGTTCTATTTGTTTTTAATTTTGTTGAAGAATTTGACTGGAGATGTTCAGAAAGAAGAACGGCAGAAAGTAATCTTTCATGTTCTTAATTTGCATAAAACATTTTATCTCATTTTTGGTAAATAAGGAACACCATGGAGAAGCGAACGAGTGAGAAATGGCTGGAATGACTGTGATTAAAATGTTTTAAATCACAATCAGTCACTTTGTGGGTCCCGGTTTGCTAGGTCTCCAAGCTACATCCTCAGCACTAGATAAGTCACCAAATAACAAACAAATACGACCGAAACTCTTTGGATTGCATTTAACCATCATGAGCTGAACCACAACTGAAATATAACATTTTTAAATGATATGTGCCATTTTGTTGTTTGACATTTTCTCTGAAAACAGTTATTTAAACTGTTACTATGAAAGTGGTATATAAAGGTAGATAATCTGTATTTTTTTTATTTTTTTTTTATTTCCCGGCTTATTGCCATCATCAGACGACCAGCTTCCTGGTCGTCTGGCCGCGTGGAGCATCCACAGGCTTCTTTATGGCCGCCTGCCAGCATCCATCATCAGCTCTGGTACAGAGCTAATGTTTGCCCACTGAAGACAAACTGTGCCACCCTGTGGTGGAAAAATCACTCCACACAAATCAGATGGTTCTGGTTTCTGTTTCAAAGATCTGAACTCATCTATGAATCCTGAGGAGGAAAATAAAAACAGTGGTGTTTTTTTTTTTTTTTTTTTTTTTCTTTTTTTTGTAGTGATCATGATGCATCTTTTCAATTAGAAGCTTTTTATTTTTATATTAGATGATTCAAAAGCAAAGATCTGTGACAGACTGAGAACAGCCGTCTTAATGGTTAGCATTAGCTTCTGATAATTTTTTAATATGCTAAGTGGTTTTGTGTTAGCTTCCTCTCATTTTTTATAAACTTAGCAACTTTGCATTAGCTTGTGTTAAATTTTTAGTGGGTTTAGCATCAGCTTCTGCCATCTCAGCAGTTTAGCGTTAGCATAGCGAAGATTGTTGTTAGCGAATTATTTGTTTGTCAACAAACTCTTTGCCAGCCTGTGTCCACCACTGGCAATAACTACTGCACATTCTAATGTAGGACATGTATCAAAAACATGGATCCAAATATGAAAGCAAATTTGACAGTAAATGAATTAATCTGCAAAAAACTTTGGCAGTTTTTTTTTTCCGTGGTTAACTGTTTTCCCCCCAGATTTAACTAAAATTTTAAATATTTTGCTGAACAAGTCAAGTAGCAAATTATTATCGTATTATATTATATTATTCTTCCGTATGTGTGTATGTCTATATATATATATATATTATAATAAGATAGTACCTATTATTATAATATATTATTTAATATATATATTTAATATAATATCTTATATATTAAATAATATATTATTATGCATAATGAGTTACTATCTCATTATATTATGAGATAGTATCTAATATACTTATGTGTCCATTCATGCACAACATTCACATGTGGACAAAGTTGTTGGTATCTTCTGTTAAAGACTGAAAACCCACAGTGTCACTGAAACAACCTGAAACTGACAAAAGTGATTAAATTAGATTTACTGAAAATTAACCAATAAAAAAATCAGATATTATTTTGAATTGGGGTTCAACAGAATAAGAAAATGACAGAGCAAGATGACTACAATTACACAGATTATTCTGAAACTTAAGGTCCAATCCTCCCTGGCTGGAGGAAAATTAATGACAAATTCAAGAGAACTATGATATGAATGGTTACTAAAAGTCCAGAACAACCAAGTCCAGGAAGTAAAGGGGAACTACAAGGTCAAGGTCATGTGAGATGACCAAGGAGGAAAGCAAATCATTAACAAGTGAGGCTGGAATTTCCACAGAGACCTTCGGACAGATGAGACAAAATGTCCATCAGCTCTTTGGTCACAGACACAAAAACGCTAATAAGTTTTAACTACCATCAATTTAATTGAGCCACAATCTGAATCAGTTTGTCAGGAAACAATTGTTTACTATTTTTGTCAGTTTCAAGCTACTTCAGTTTCCACTGTGGGCTTTTCGTTCATTAACAGAAGGTACCAGTTATTCATGTATGCTCGCTTCCAAACTATGGACACAATTTGCCCCCAATATTTACAGTTTTATTTTTCTATGACTTTTATTATTATTACTAGTAATATTATTACATTGTGGAGAGACACGCTCCTGCTTTTATATTTGCCTTTAATGTTTAAATGTTAATAAATATGTTAACTGTAACTGTCCCAGTTTCTCCATTTTATTTTGATAAATTTGCTTTTACTTTATCACAGAGAGAGAAATGTTCCCACATTTAGTCTTGGAAATCTGGTGACCTTACGTTAATGCGGCTCTCACCGCTGCGTGTCCCCCCCACAAAAATGGTATCAAAACGTGCAGCTTGATTTGGTGAAGGGAGATATTACATTTATTGGGATTTGGAGTTACAATTTTCAACTGCCGAAACGCAGAGTATGAACGCCACCAACTGCCACTCCATTAGAGCTACAAATGAAGTGGATTTTTGACCATAAATACATTTTTAAATCGCCATCACGCCCACAAATATCGCCCTATCAGTATCAAACTATGTCATTGATACGCATGCCTACTCCTGTAAATAGTTTTCGAAATTTCCCCGAAGGCTCCTAGTCCCAGCGACCCCCAAAATGTGTCCCTCTGCTGCTGCTATACCCCAAATAATCCACTCAGAAATTAAAATATCCACGACGGTACCCAGTATCGCAACGTTCCTGAATTGTATAAATTCACAAACGCGTTCCCAATTCTTCTGAGGACTGTCGGCCTCTCTTCAGGATTTTCTTCTTCACCTTCTTCTTGGTTTTCCACCGGGGTCTCTTCTTCTGGTGGGATTTCCTCCCACTTCGCCTTGGCCTTAATCCGTTGAATTTTGTCCCTCAAAGAAAATATTTCTTTTTGGAGCTTTTTGTTTTCTTCTTTGAGGGACTCCAGTTCTCTACACTTCTCTGTGTAAGACGCTTCGGCGTTCTCTCTTGTTGTCCTATGTGTCCGATCAAGGACCACATAGGACTGCTCCATGGCATCGTAATCACGGTTTAATCTTTCCAGTTTTGATTTTTCCTTCACCAAATCATGATTTAATCTACTTACTAGATTTTTATAACGTTGATGTTTTGTCTCCAGTTGCTCGTTTTCGATTTGAAGGCTCTTGGCATTATTACTGCTGAATCTACGGAAAATCTCGATCGTATCCCTCAAATATTTATTTTCTTTTTTCAGGTCTCGGTTCTGTGCCCTGAACATCTTCTGGCTATTTCGCAGAATTTCTATGGTAGCCAATAAAAAATCGTTTTCTTGCATTGCGGTTGGTTGAATTTCCACAACAAATAAATCTTTCCCTGCCATTGTTATTTCTCTCTGATCTAAAGCTGCAAATGAATCTCTCTGAGGAATCTGGGAATATAGAGACAGGCACCAGTGATGTCACAGACAGGATGAGTGACATCACAGTTTCACATCAAAGCTACAAGACCTCTGATGCATGAGGGGGGGTTAAGGGGGGGGTGGATGTTTTTTTTTTAAACTTTATTTGCAGATACACTGTGTGACGACAGAGTGAAACGTTTATTATGCCTCAAGAAAAACCAAACAGATAAATACAGATAAACGGTATTCAAGAAAAAGCCAAAGGGCTTCGGTTCCCAACATTCGAAGCAGTAAAGATTTAAATTGTTTTAATAACCATTTCCTGTCAAATATAAAACTTAATTGTAAAATGCAGCAAGACAATGCTTTCCCAACCTGGAACAATGAATCTGATATTTATTGTGACAATATTTATGAGATTTATGAGAATCTGAATTGTTCTGCCTGCTTTTAGTGAAGCCAAGTAAGACATCTTCCCGTAACAGCATAAATTTTGCTTCTATGTTGTGGTGAATAAAGTCACACACATTCTGCCAAAAAGCATTAAAGGGACAATGCCAAAACAGGTGGACAACAATTTAAGGACATGAATCACAAAATGTATAATTTACATCAAATTATTTCTTGAATATAGAGTTCTCATAAAAGGATCAAACATCTGCGATAGCTTTTTATTTTAAACGGGTTGGATATTCTGTTGAAGGAAGTGATGTTTATGTTGTGTTTACTGTTCCAATGCTATGCTAAGCATAACTTCCTGATAAAACCCTTGGATTGAAAATGGATGTTTATTATGACTGTATTTCAATGAGTCTGCATTTTCTGTCCCATTGATCTTCTTGAAGGAACTCTATTGTTGGTGTGTCAAAACCGTCTTTTATCACCAAACCTGAGTGTTTCTCAAACTTGCCATCTTTCCAATTAGCTCTTTTATTTTCCTGAACCCCATTTGCGTAATTTTACGATCAATGGAAACGCATCTAGTTAAACCTTTCTGTGGATTCAGGTACGTTTAAAGTATTCTGCCGATGATCCAGGAACCACGAGGTGCAGAGTCATCCATTATAACAACCACATGTCCGGCAAAGTTGCGTCTAATTTTCATCCATTTTTGGCGCTGTTGAAGTTGAGGCAAATATTCTTTAATCCATCTTTTCCAGAACAGATCAGATATGTATTGAACCTGTCTCCATCGTTTCCTTGCATAAACATCCTCTTTCTGGAATAAACCTGGTGGAAAACTTGGGTTAGACTTGAGTAGGAGAAGATGGTTCGGTGTTAGAGCTTCCAGATCATTTGGATCGGTGGATTCCAATGTAATAGGTCTACTATTGAGGATTGACTCCACTTCACAAAGAACAGTTTGCAGACCTTCCTCGTCCAAATGCTGTATTTGCAAAGTGGAAGTAAGAACCTTTCTGATGGAACGAATCAATCCTACCCATGCTCCACCGTGGTGCGACCCAGTTGGAGGATTGAAGATCCATTTCACTCCCTTCAGTTACAACATATCAGAGATCTTTTCCTGATTCCAATCTTCAATAGCTCGTCTCAGTTCTCGCTCTACAGCCACAAGGTTGGTACCATTATCGGACCGCAGTTCTTGTACTTGGCCTCTCCTTGCAATGAAACGTCGTAAGGCGTTAATAAAAGAGTCTGTGTCGAGAGATGAAGCAACCTCGATGTGTACTGCTCTTATCGCCAAACATGTGAAGATAACTCCATATTTCTTCACAAGACTTCTTGCACGCTTCACTTCAAATGGACCAAAATAATCTACTCCAACAAAACTAAAGGGGGTTTCTCAGGGGTCACTCTGCTTTCAGGCAGGTCAGCCATTTGTTGCTGGCCAGCAGCTCCACAAAGCCGTCTGCAGATCACACACCTTGACATGATCTTTCTAATCAATGTACCAGCACCAGGAATCCAATATTTCTGATGAAGCTTTGAGAGCATGAAGTTCCTACCTCCATGAGCCACCTCTTTATGAATATATTTAGCTAAGATCTTTAGCTACAATGATAGGATGTTTAGAATCTTCAGACATGGCAGCCTTACTGAGACGTCCTCCAACACGCAGCACATCATCCACCAGCACAGGATTTAACTTATATATGTGACTGCTTCGTTTAACATTCTCTCCCTTTTGGAGACAGGAGATCTCTTCAGAATATTTTTCCTTCTGGCAGAACTTGATTATCTGCATCTCAGCATCCTCAATCTCTCCCAATGAAAGAAAGCCAGTATGTAGCTCAACCCTATGATGAGCAGCTTCAGACTGGGTTGTTTCAGATGCAGATGGAAAATATGTCTTTTCTCTTTTGTGATGCAAAAGCAATGTTTTAAATCTCAAAATCCAACCCATCACTCTGACAAGACGAGTCCACGATGAAGCACGACGAATCAAAAAGGTCAGAGGATGATCGTCATCTTGTCCGGGGAACACACCGACAGAAGCAGATACTTTAACTTCAGGGTCTTCATGTGGAAGTTCCTGTAAGTTCTCTGGGTTTACAGGCCAATCTGTCTCTGGCTGTGTAAGAAATGCAGGACCAGATAACCATGTAGTGTCATGTAGAAAAGGCTCTACCTTCATACCCCTGGAAGCAATGTCTGCAGGATTATTTTTTGTGTCCACATATCTCCATTGGGAGATATGTGGACACAAAAAATAATATTTTCACCATGTTGTTCATAATTTAGTGTCAGTTTGAAACTAAATGTTTGTCTCGAAATTAAATATATAGTTAGCAAGCTACAAATTCAGCTAGAAAGCTGCACATTTAGGTAGCAGGCGCAACACTGACAAGCTAAATTGAATATTTAGTTAACAAGTTCAATATAGCAAAAATATTTAGGAAACTAATTATTGAAGCTCACTTTAGACCTGAACCAACATTAGTTATCAAACCAGATATTTAGCTCCAAGCTGTCAACTTAGTATTTAAATGTTTAACAAGGTAAATATTCAGTTGAACTAAATATTTAGCTAACACGCTAAATCTCTACCTTCCAACTAAATATCTTGTTAACTTGCTAAATAAATGCAACTAAAAATTATTTAGCTATTTAGTTTTCAAGCCATGTATTTAGTTTTCAAATGAAATATTTAGGTTTTTATATAAATATTTAGTTTTCAAACTAAATATTTGGTTTGATTTTTTAGTAAAACCACATATTTAGTATTTAATATTGTATTAGTAATATTTACTTGTCAAACTAAATCTTTAGCTTCAAACAAAATATTTAACTAGCTAAAAATTTAGTTTGGATTGTTAATAAAATATTTAGTGTGAAACTGCGATGTTTATAAATAACATGGTGAGATGATTTTGTGCTAAATGTCTCTGTAAGATTCAGTCAAGCTGCAGAGAATACTAAAGTCCAGCCTTACATACGATTGATTGATTGATTGATTGATTGATTGATAAAGCTAATTGATTAGATTCCTAACTGCTTTGTTGCAGCACGAGTTAATCATGCTGATGTCATCAATCCTCTTCCTCTGTCCTCAGGTACCTGGACCTGAGGGGCCTCTCTAACGGAGTGGGCCCTTTGCTCTGGCCCCCGTCCTTCGGCCCTGCTGAGCGGGACGAGGCCTATAAGAGCTTCAGTCTGTCTGGCTGGGCGGGACGCAGCGGCCATGACGCTCCCATGATAGCGCTGGATGCCTTACTGGGCGCCGGTTCTGACTGGGAGGAGCTGATGAACAGAGCTGCTTTCCATGGAGGTCAGTTAGACAATGCAGCTAAACATCACAGGTGCCCTGTGAGCTTTACAAAATATGTTCATTATTTATTTATTTTTTTTCCACAAAATTATTCTTGGATAAAATTTTAGTCTGGTTCTATCTGCTGAGCTTTTCTGGGCAACGTCACTTTAAATCCAACATGCTGCTGCTGGCCACGGCCCCAACTCAGCGTTTACACTCGCACATGAAAATGGCTGCAAACAGATGCGCAACTCTATATATTGGAAAAGCAGAAAAGGCGCATCCTGCACAACCAATAAGAATGCAGCAGTCCTGGTTGCTAGGAAACAGGATGAGCTTCACTGGGGGTTGCTAGGATACGGCGCAGCGCCTGCTGATTTGTGATGTTACATTCAGGAGGTTTTGAAACGACTCGTTTTCCAGACACCAAAAAAAAATAAGGCATCAGTATATCACCCGAGAGGGCAGGGTTCGAATCCAGTCTGGGTCTTAGGCAAGACCCTTCAAGCTACTGCCTACCTCATACCATGAGAGATACTAAGTTGCGTAACATGCCGGCTCAGACGTCGCCCGGCCAAACAAGGTCTGCGTCAGGTGTTGGGGAACCAGAGCACCTTGATGACAAATGGGCTACTGGAACAAGACGGAAATGGGCGAGAGATGAAAATGTGGATCTGTTGGAATGCTACTACTCAAGTAACCCTAGTGAGAGAGGTTACATGCAAAGACTGGAGAAGGAATGGTTACTTCGACATCCCCAGTCAACACTAAGCGCTAAACAACTAAACAACATCCGCAAATGGCAACTGCTATCACAACTTGAGATTGACGAGATACAACACAAATGCTACGGCAAAAGGGAGGAACCTGGATGTCAGGACTGTGGGGACTTAATTACAAGTCCCCACCCAGTGAGGGGATACACGGCCCCAATGAGCGAAACAGAGCTGAACGAGACAGCTGCTGACCTGACCGAATGACAACCAGGCCTCCTCGGCTCCAATTACAACGGCTGAGTGAAGTACCATCAGAAAGTCTCATTGAGAATGTGAATGCAGCATTGAGAACGATCCCTACCAACACCATAACAGAAACCAATGAGCTGATCTACAACTCAGCATCAGTGGTCCTTGAGATCCTTGGCTACAAGAGCAACCATGAGACCCAATACCCACCATGGAAAAGACGGTTAGAGGCTAAAATCAAGGTAACAAGGAGGGAAGTGAGCCAACTGTCAGAGCTCCACAAGGGTGCAATGAAAAGACCAGTACCCAGAAAGTACAGGCAGATGCCCATACCTGAAGCACTTGAAACTGCCAAACAGAGGCTCCAAGCCTTGTCCAGCCGCCTAAAGAGATACACAAGGGAGAATGAATCCAGAAGGATTAACCGGCTCTTCTCCACTCAACCAGCTAAGGTGTACTCTCAATGGCAGGGTAACAATAACAACAGAGCAGACCCACCAAGGCTGGAGACAGAACAATACTGGAAAGGCATATGGGAAAGGGAGGCGTCCCACAACAGCAATGCACAGTGGCTGATCTCTCTACGAGAGGACCACAGCAACCTCCCTGAGCAAGCCCCGGTAACCATCACTGTGACAGATGTCCAAGAAAGAGTCTCAAGTATGAAAAACTGGACAGCACCAGGGCCTGACATGATCCATGCCTACTGGCTAAAGAAACTCACTGCTCTCCATGAGCGAATGGCAGCCCAAATGAACCAGCTGCTACAAAGTGGGACTCACCCTGAATGGTTAACTGAAGGGCGGACAATCCTAATCCAGAAGGATACATCAAAGGGTCCAGTCCCACCCAACTACCGACCAATAACCTGCCTCTCCACAACCTGGAAGCTCATGTCAGGCATCATAGCGGCCAAGATAAGCAAACACATGGATAAACACATGAGCACGGCACAGAAGGGTATCGGTGTAAATAGCAGAGGAGCCAAACACCAACTCCTCGTAGACCGCACAGTTGCCCGAGACTGCAAAACCCGACACACCAACCTGTGCATGGCTTGGATTGATTACAAGAAAGCCTATGACTCAATGCCGCATACTTGGATCATTGAATGCTTAGAGATGTATAACATCAACAGGACTCTGAGAGCCTTCATTGCAAACTCGATGAGGCTGTGGAAAACCACCCTTGAAGCCAACTGCAAACCACTTGCACAAGTGTCCATCAAATGTGGCATATACCAAGGAGATGCTCTGTCCCCGCTACTGTTCTGCATAGGCCTGAACCCCCTCAGCCAAGTTATCAACAAGACTGGCTACGGATACAGACTCAAAAATGGGGCCAATATCAGTCACCTACTCTACATGGATGACATCAAGCTGTACGTCAAGTGTGAGCGAGACATCGACTCCACACCACCAGGATCTACAGCACTGACATTGGGATGTCATTCGGACTAGAGAAATGTGGTCGGCTGGTCACAAAGAGGGGGAAGGTCATCCACACAGAAGGGGTCTCACTCCCAGAAGGAACAATAGCAGATATAGAGGACAGTTACAAGTACCTAGGTATACCACAAGCAAATGGCAACCTCGATGAGGTCACAAGGAAAGGAGCCACAGCTAAATACCTCCAACGAATAAGCCAAGTCCTGAGAAGCCAGCTCAATGGCAAGAACAAAATCCGTGCGATAAACAGCTATGCTCTGCCAGTAATCAGATACCCTGCTGGAATAATTAGCTGGCCAAAGGAGGAGATAAAAGCCACAGATATTAAGACTAGAAAGCTACTAACCATGCATGGAGGGTTCCATCCCAAATCCAGCACCCTGAGACTGTACACGAGCCGCAAGGAAGGAGGCAGAGGACTAGTGAGTGTGAGAACCACTGTCCAGGACGAAACAACTAAGATCCATAAATACATCAGGGACAAAGCCTCAACAGACAATGTGCTCAGTGAATGTCTCAGACAAAAGGGAACGGAGGTTGAGGTGCCAGAGATACCATCATGGGAGGACAAGCCCCAACATGGGATGTACCACCAGCAAAGAACCCAAGTGGCTGATATCAGTAAATCCTACCAATGGCTGGAAAAAGCTGGACTCAAGGACAGCACAGAGGCCCTCATCCTGGCCGCCCAGGAACAGGCCCTAAACACCAGAGCAATAGAGGCCCAGATCTAGACCCAAGGTGTAGGTTGTGCAAGGAGGCCCCTGAGACAGTCCAGCACATCACAGCAGGGTGCAAGATACTGGCAGGGAAAGCGTACATGGAGCGACATAACCAAGTGGCAGGCATAGTGTACAGAAACATCTGTGCAGAATATGGACTGGAAACCCCGAGATCAAAGTGGGAAACACCCCCAAAGGTGGTGGAGAATGCCAGAGCTAAGATCCTGTGGGACTTCCAGATCCAGACAGACAAAATGGTAAGGGCGAACCAACCAGACATTGTCGTAGTGGATAAACAACAGAGGAAAGCCGTTGTGGTAGATGTAGCAATACCAAGTGATTGCAACATCAGGAAAAAGGAGCACGAGAAACTGGAGAAATACCAGGGCCTCAGGGAAGAACTGGAGAGGGCCTGGAAGGTGAAGACCACAGTGGTGCCTGTGGTCATCGGGGCCCTCGGGGCAGTAACCACAACGGCTTTCCAAACTGAAGCAGTGGCTACAACAGATCCCAGGAACAACATCAGACATCTCAGTCCAGAAATGTGCAGTCCTTGGCACAGCCAAGATACTGCAGGACCCTCAAGCTCCCAGGCCTCTGGTAGAGGACCCGAGCTCAGAGGATAAGAACCACCCGCGGTGGGTGAGAAGGAAATTTTTAATTTTTATATATATATATATATATATATATATATATATATTATTTATATATATATATATATATATATATATATATATATATATATATATATATATATATATAATTTATATATATATATATTATTTATATATATATATATAAATATTTATATATTTGTATTTATATATATATTTATATATATTTTTTAAATTATAATAAGATAGTAACTCATTATATATAATAATATATTATTTAATATATAAGATAATATTTAATATAATATCTTATATATTAAATAATATATTATTATGCATAATGAGTTACTATCTCATTATATTATGAGATAGTATCTAATATACTTATGTGTCCATTCATGCACAACATTCACATGTGGACAAAGTTGTTGGTATCTTCTGTCAAAGACTGATAACCCACAGTGTCACTGAAACAACCTGAAACTGACAAAAGTGATTAAATTAGATTTACTGAAAATTAACCAATAAAAAAATCAGACATTATTTTGAATTGAGGTTCAACAGAATAAGAAAATGACAGAGCAAGATGACTACAATTACACAGATTATTCTGAAACTTAAGGTCCAATCCTCCCTGGCTGGAGGAAAATTAATGACAAATTCAAGAGAACTATGATATGAATGGTTACTAAAAGTCCAGAACAACCAAGTCCAGGAAGTAAAGGGGAACTACAAGGTCAAGGTCATGTGAGATGACCAAGGAGGAAAGTAAATCATTAAAAAGTGAGGCTGGAATTTCCACAGAGACCTTCGGACAGAAGAGACAAAATGTCCATCAGCTCTTTGGTCACAGACACAAAAACGCTAATAAGTTTTAACTACCATCAATTTAATTGAGCCACAATCTGAATCAGTTTGTCAGGAAACAATTGTTTACTATTTTTGTCAGTTTCAAGCTACTTCAGTTTCCACTGTGGGCTTTTCGTTCATTAACAGAAGGTACCAGTTATTCATGTATGCTCGCTCACAAACTATGTACACAATTTGCCCCCAATATTTACAGTTTTATTTTTCTATGACTTTTATTATTATTAATAGTAATATTACTACATTGTGGAGAGACACGCTCCTGCTTTTATATTTGCCTTTAATGTTTAAATGTTAATAAATATGTTAACTGTAACTGTCCCAGTTTCTCCATTTTATTTTGATAAATTTGCTTTTACTTTATCACAGAGAGAGAAATGTTCCCACATTTAGTCTAGGAAATCTGGTGACCTTACGTTAATGCGGCTCTCACCGCTGCGTGTCCCCCCCACAAAAATGGTATCAAAACGTGCAGCTTGATTTGGTGAAGGGAGATATTACATTTATTGGGATTTGGAGTTACAATTTTCAACTGCCGAAACGCAGAGTATGAACGCCACCAACTGCCACTCCATTAGAGCTACAAATGAAGTGGATTTTTGACCCTAAATAAATATTTAAATCGCCGTCATGCCCACAAATATCGCCCTATCAGTATCAAACTTTATGTCATTGATACGCATGCCTACTCCGGTAAATAGTTTTCGAAATTTCCCCGAAGGCTCCTAGTCCCAGCGACCCCCAAAATGTGTCCCTCTGCTGCTGCTATACCCCAAATAATCCACTCAGAAATTAAAATATCCACGACGGTACCCAGTATCGCAACGTTCCTGAATTGTATAAATTCACAAACGCGTTCCCAATTCTTCTGAGGACTGTCGGCCTCTCTTCAGGATTTTCTTCTTCACCTTCTTCTTGGTTTTCCACCGGGGTCTCCTCTTCTGGTGGGATTTCCTCCCACTTCGCCTTGGCCTTAATCCGTTGAATTTTGTCCCTCAAAGAAAATATTTCTTTTTGGAGCTTTTTGTTTTCTTCTTTGAGGGACTCCAGTTCTCTACACTTCTCTGTGTAAGACGCTTCGGCGTTCTCTCTTGTTGTCCTATGTGTCCGATCAAGGACCACATAGGACTGCTCCATGGCATCGTAATCACGGTTTAATCTTTCCAGTTTTGATTTTTCCTTCACCAAATCATGATTTAATCTACTTACTAGATTTTTATAACGTTGATGTTTTGTCTCCAGTTGCTCGTTTTCAATTTGAAGGCTTTTCGCATTATTACTGCTGAATCTACGGAAAATCTCGATCGTATCCCTCAAATATTTATTTTCTTTTTTCAGGTCTCGGTTCTGTGCCCTGAACATCTTCTGGCTATTTCGCAGAATTTCTATGGTAGCCAATAAAAAATCATTTTCTTGCATTGCGGTTGGTTGAATTTCCACAACAAATAAATCTTTCCCTGCCATTGTTCTTTCTCTCTGATCTAAAGCTGCAAATGAATCTCTCTGAGGAATCTGGGAATATAGAGACAGGCACCAGTGATGTCACAGACAGGATGAGTGACATCACAGTTTCACATCAAAGCCACAAGACCTCTGATGCATGAGGGGGAGTTAAGGGGGGGTGGATGTTTTTTTTTTAAACTTTATTTGCAGATACACTGTGTGACGACAGAGTGAAACGTTTATTATGCCTCAAGAAAAACCAAACAGATAAATACAGATAAACGGTGTTCAAGAAAAAGCCAAAGGGCTTCGGTTCCCAACATTCGAAGCAGTAAAGATTTAAATTGTTTTAATAACCATTTCCTGTCAAATATAAAACTTAATTGTAAAATGCAGCAAGACAATGCTTTCCCAACCTGGAACAATGAATCTGATATTTATTGTGACAATATTTATGAGATTTATGAGAATCTGAATTGTTCAGCCTGCTTTTAGTGAAGCCAAGTAAGACATCTTCCCGTAACAGCATAAATTTTGCTTCTATGTTGTGGTGAATAAAGTCACACACATTCTGCCAAAAAGCATTAAAGGGACAATGCCAAAACAGGTGGACAACAATTTAAGGACATGAATCACAAAATGTATAATTTACATCAAATTATTTCTTGAATATAGAGTCTCATAAAAAGGATCAAACATCTGCGATAGCTTTTTATTTTAAACGGGTTGGATATTCTGTTGAAGGAAGTGATGTTTATGTTGTGTAAACTGTTCCAATGCTATGCTAAGCAAAACTTCCTGATGAAACCCTTGGATTGAAAATGGATGTTTATTATGACTGTATTTCAATGAGTCTGCATTTTCTGTCCCATTGATCTTCTTGAAGGAACTCTATTGTTGGTGTGTCAAAACCGTCTTTTATCACAAAACCTGAGTGTTTCTCAAACTTGCCATCTTTCCAATTAGCTCTTTTATTTTCCTGAACCCCATTTGCGTAATTCTATGATCAATGGAAACGCATCTAGTTAAACCTTTCTGTGGATTCAGGTACGTTTAAAGTATTATTACTTTTCTTTGGTTTTCGTGGTGAAAACTGCTGCAGTTTGACGAGTTATCCACAAAATGACCTTGTTTTGGAAAATGTTCAGTCTAGTAAACAAAAGTTCTGGACAAATGAGTTCTTATGGAAAGATGTGCTGAATCTCATAGCAGAAAAGTTACCTGTAAGTTAGTAAGTTTACACTTGGTGACATTTTGTATTTTTGCAGTATGGTTCGCCCATAAACCTCGGTCTTGGTTCGGTTAAAGTGAGCTCTGGTGCGGTTTGAATACTTATGTGAACGGCAAGCGGACCGGAGGCCACTCCAAAAGCAGGAAGTGGACTACATCACAGGGCATTCTGGGTAAAAATAACCAAACCAAACATGTTAGCCTAGCACTGGCGGGAGAAATGTCTTCTGCTCTTTTACTAAAGAACAAAGAGAAATCCTACAGCCGCTAAAACTCCACTCCATTTTTGTTCACACTTTAGCCAAGGAAGAAGAAAGTTGCTTCAGTTTTTTTTTTTTTTTTTCCATTTCCTTCAGCGGTTCTTCGTGCAGCGCCACCACAGGCAAGGAGGCAAACAGGTTTTTCAATCGGTTTGGTTCTTTTTGGCAGTGCAATGTGAAAGTGAACCACACCATATAAAAATGTAACAAATGTTGCAATTTATTGGAGTGAAAACACCCTTAGGTTGAGCACGACTTTGTGTCCCCAAAAAACCCACCAAGAGTTCAAGAGGTAGGACTACTTTCCCAAGTTATTGTGTTTTAACACTGATTGTCTGATGATGCGTTACATTTTCTCTCCTGTTGCCCATGGAAACCAAAGATGGCCACCTTAATCAGCCTGCTCAAAACGGCTCGGCTGCTGCGGTTGGTCCGCGTGGCCCGAAAGCTGGACCGATACTCCGAATACGGCGCCGCCGTCCTCTTCTTGCTCATGTGCACCTTTGTGCTCATCGCCCACTGGCTCGCCTGCATCTGGTACGCCATCGGCTTCGTGGAGAGGCCGTACACGGAGACCGGCTGGCTGGACAACCTGGCTGAACAACTGGGGAAGGCGTACAACGAAAGCGACTCCAGCTCTGGGCCGTCGGTGAAGGACAAATACGTGACGGCTATGTACTTCACCCTGAGCAGTTTGACGAGCGTCGGGTTTGGGAACGTCTCGCCAAACACAAAAGGAAGGGGATTTGAGTTTTGTTGGGATTTCTGTAGGTTTGTTTGTCAGGGACATTGGGGACGTTCGCTAACTGGACATTTTCAGTGGCTGAAATTATACCAGTCGATGTTGGAGGGAACTCTCCTTCTGAGGTCCCCTTGCTGTCCTGAGTTGATTGTTCAGGGATGGAATCTGTTATTGTGATCAGTAAGGCGCCTTGCATTTCAGTGACTTTTTTTCTTGCTGTGCTTCGTCTTCGGTGGCTCAATCTCTCTCACGTTATTGTTGGATGTATCTATCTCAACGATAAACCTGTTTGACAGCATCCTTCTTTCACAGTCAGAGATAAATCAGTTTTCTAATAGATTTGGTAAAGATTTCACACAAGTTGAGGAACTTCTTTTGTGCGGCGAAATGAACTCCCAGGTGAATGTGTCTCTCAAAAAATGACAGTATTGACTTTATAAGTGGAGCTTCCGTTTTGAAAATTCGCCCTGGATAAACAGTGACATCTAGTGGTGTAATTGATTAGAGTAATAATTTTTAAAAAAATCATTTCGAAAATACCCATTATTAGCGACTGTCAAACCAGGTCGCCGAGCGGCTGAATAGGGGAATCTTTGTTGACGCGCCAGCTGATCAAAAGAGCAATCCAAGTTGCATTTAAGTTGATTTATTTTGTCAATATCCAAAGCATCACAGTGTTCACACAGCATAAAAACGGATCCGTAGAAAAAACAGTGAATAAAGGCAAAATGTGCTAAATTGATGCGGTCAGCAAAAAGTAAACCTTCCCCCATCACCCACTCACTAAGATCACCCAGGTGAGCAACAGCTGATCTATAATCACTGACAACATCAAGTGATCCTCACTACACCTGTCCACAACATTCCAGCCCCTAATTATTACATCATTACACAGTAATAATTACTCATTCAACACCATTACCTAAGATACACGACATCAAAACTCACATTGAGACATTACATTCAAATAGTCCATGAAAGTCATTTTCAATAGTCAAAACAGTCTTTTTCCCTTTTTTTTTTTTTTTTTTTTACAAAATAGTCCATCCATAGTCAATCGGTCAGTCATAGGCCAGAGGTTACCAGCACTTAGCCTAAATATAGTCAGTCTGCGATGTACATCTAGTTGTGGTAAAGTCAAGTCAACAGGTCATGTCAAGAGGTCGGTCGAATGCATCGTCTTCATTGGTCGGAAGTCTCCTGAAGAAGGCATATCTTTGTGATGGGTCTGCATAAGTGGCTGGTTGGAGTCTTAATCCAGACCTGACGTACAAGTCCATTTTTGTCTGGCACAGTTTTTGTGATTCTGCCGATGATCCAGGAACCACGAGGTGCAGAGTCATCCATTATAACAACCACATGTCCGGCAACAAAGTTGCGTCTAATTTTCATCCATTTTTGGCGCTG
Source organism: Poeciliopsis prolifica (assembly GCF_027474105.1). Taxonomy (NCBI): domain Eukaryota; kingdom Metazoa; phylum Chordata; class Actinopteri; order Cyprinodontiformes; family Poeciliidae; genus Poeciliopsis; species Poeciliopsis prolifica. The sequence goes on from NW_026562424.1 coordinate 3,470,008, forward strand.
TTGAAGTTGAGGCAGATATTCCTTAATCCATCTTTTCCAGAACAGATCAGATATGTATTGAACCTGTCTCCATCGTTTCCTTGCATAAACATCCTCTTTCTGGAATAAACCTGGTGGAAAACTTGGGTTAGACTTGAGTAGGAGAAGATGGTTCGGTGTTAGAGCTTCCAGATCATTTGGATCGGTGGATTCCAATGTAATAGGTCTACTATTGAGGATTGACTCCACTTCACAAAGAACAGTTTGCAGACCTTCCTCGTCCAAATGCTGTATTTGCAAAGTGGAAGTAAGAACCTTTCTGATGGAACGAATCAATCTCTCCCATGCTCCACCGTGGTGCGACCCAGTTGGAGGATTGAAGATCCATTTCACTCCCTTCAGTGACAACATATCAGAGATCTTTTCCTGATTCCAATCTTCAATAGCTCGTCTCAGTTCTCGCTCTGCAGCCACAAGGTTGGTACCATTATCGGACCGCAGTTCTTGTACTTGGCCTCTCCTTGCAATGAAACGTCGTAAGGCGTTAATAAAAGAGTCTGTGTCGAGAGATGAAGCAACCTCGATGTGTACTGCTCTTATCGCCAAACATGTGAAGATAACTCCATATTTCTTCACAAGACTTCTTGCACGCTTCACTTCAAATGGACCAAAATAATCTACTCCAACAAAACTAAAGGGGGGTTTCTCAGGGGTCACTCTGCTTTCAGGCAGGTCAGCCATTTGTTGCTGGCCAGCAGCTCCACAAAGCCGTCTGCAGATCACACACCTTGACATGATCTTTCTAATCAATGTACCAGCACCCAGGAATCCAATATTTCTGATGAAGCTTTGAGAGCATGAAGTTCCTACCTCCATGAGCCACCTCTTTATGAATATATTTAGCTAAGATCTTTAGCTACAATGATAGGATGTTTAGAATCTTCAGACATGGCAGCCTTACTGAGACGTCCTCCAACACGCAGCACATCATCCACCAGCACAGGATTTAACTTATATATGTGACTGCTTCGTTTAACATTCTCTCCCTTTTGGAGACAGGAGATCTCTTCAGAATATTTTTCCTTCTGGCAGAACTTGATTATCTGCATCTCAGCATCCTCAATCTCTCCCAATGAAAGAAAGCCAGTATGTAGCTCAACCCTATGATGAGCAGCTTCAGACTGGGTTGTTTCAGATGCAGATGGAAAATATGTCTTTTCTCTTTTGTGATGCAAAAGCAATGTTTTAAATCTCAAAATCCAACCCATCACTCTGACAAGACGAGTCCACGATGAAGCACGACGAATCAAAAAGGTCAGAGGATGATCGTCATCTTGTCCGGGGAACACACCGACAGAAGCAGATACTTTAACTTCAGGGTCTTCATGTGGAAGTTCCTGTAAGTTCTCTGGGTTTACAGGCCAATCTGTCTCTGGCTGTGTAAGAAATGCAGGACCAGATAACCATGTAGTGTCATGTAGAAAAGGCTCTACCTTCATACCCCTGGAAGCAATGTCTGCAGGATTATTTTTTGTGTCCACATATCTCCATTGGGAGATATGTGGACACAAAAAATAATATTTTCACCATGTTGTTCATAATTTAGTGTCAGTTTGAAACTAAATGTTTGTCTCGATAATTAAATATATAGTTAGCAAGCTACAAATTCAGCTAGAAAGCTGCACATTTAGGTAGCAGGCGCAACACTGGCAAGCTAAATTGAATATTTAGTTAACAAGTTCAATATAGCAAAAATATTTAGGAAACTAATTATTGAAGCTCACTTTAGACCTGAACCAACATTAGTTATCAAACCAGATATTTAGCTCCAAGCTGTCAACTTAGTATTTAAATGTTTAACAAGGTAAATTCAGTTGAACTAAATATTTAGCTAACACGCTAAATCTCTACCTTCCAACTAAATATCTTGTTAACTTGCTAAATAAATGCAACTAAAAATTATTTAGCTATTTAGTTTTCAAGCCATGTATTTAGTTTTCAAATGAAATATTTAGCTATTTAGGTTATTATATAAATATTTAGTTTTCAAACAAATATTTGGTTTGATTTTTTAGTAAAACCACATATTTAGTATTTAATATTGTATTAGTAATATTTACTTGTCAAACTAAATCTTTAGCTTCAAACAAAATATTTAACTAGCTAAAAATTTAGTTTGGATTGTTAATAAAATATTTAGTGTGAAACTGCGATGTTTATAAATAACATGGTGAGATGATTTTGTGCTAAATGTCTATGTAAGATTCAGTAAAGCTGCAGAGAATACTAAAGTCCAGCCTTACAGACGATTGATTGATTGATTGATTGATTGATTGATTGATTGATTGATAAAGCTAATTGATTAGATTCCTAACTGCTTTGTTGCAGCACGAGTTAATCATGCTGATGTCATCAATCCTCTTCCTCTGTCCTCAGGTACCTGGACCTGAGGGGCCTCTCTAACGGAGTGGGCCCTTTGCTCTGGCCCCCGTCCTTCGGCCCTGCTGAGCGGGACGAGGCCTATAAGAGCTTCAGTCTGTCTGGCTGGGCGGGACGCAGCGGCCATGACGCTCCCATGATAGCGCTGGATGCCTTACTGGGCGCCGGTTCTGACTGGGAGGAGCTGATGAACAGAGCTGCTTTCCATGGAGGTCAGTTAGACAATGCAGCTAAACATCACAGGTGCCCTGTGAGCTTTACAAAATATGTTCATTATTTATTTTATTTTTTTTCCACAAAATTATTCTTGGATAAAATTTTAGTCTGGTTCTATCTGCTGAGCTTTTCTGGGCAACGTCACTTTAAATCCAACATGCTGCTGCTGGCCACGGCCCCAACTCAGCGTTTACACTCGCACATGAAAATGGCTGCAAACAGATGCGCAACTCTATATATTGGAAAAGCAGAAAAGGCGCATCCTGCACAACCAATAAGAATGCAGCAGTCCTGGTTGCTAGGAAACAGGATGAGCTTCACTGGGGGTTGCTAGGATACGGCGCAGCGCCTGCTGATTTGTGATGTTACATTCAGGAGGTTTTGAAACGACTCGTTTTCCAGACACCAAAAAAAAAATAAGGCATCAGTATATCACCCGAGAGGGCAGGGTTCGAATCCAGTCTGGGTCCTTAGGCAAGACCCTTCAAGCTACTGCCTACCTCATACCATGAGAGATACTAAGTTGCGTAACATGCCGGCTCAGACGTCGCCCGGCCAAACAAGGTCTGCGTCAGGTGTTGGGGAACCAGAGCACCTTGATGACAAATGGGCTACTGGAACAAGACGGAAATGGGCGAGAGATGAAAATGTGGATCTGTTGGAATGCTACTACTCAAGTAACCCTAGTGAGAGAGGTTACATGCAAAGACTGGGGAAGGAATGGTTACTTCGACATCCCCAGTCAACACTAAGCGCTAAACAACTAAACAACATCCGCAAACGGCAACTGCTATCACAACTTGAGATTGACGAGATATAACACAAATGCTACGGCAAAAGGGAGGAACCTGGATATCAGGACTGTGGGGACTTAACTACAAGTCCCCACCCAGTGAGGGGATACACGGCCCCAATGAGCGAAACAGAGCTGAACGAGACAGCTGCTGACCTGACCGAATGACAACCAGGCCTCCTCGGCTCCAATTACAACGGCTGAGTGAAGTACCATCAGAAAGTCTCATTGAGAATGTGAATGCAGCATTGAGAACGATCCCTACCAACACCATAACAGAAACCAATGAGCTGATCTACAACTCAGCATCAGTGATCCTTGAGATCCTTGGCTACAAGAGCAACCATGAGACCCAATACCCACCATGGAAAAGACGGTTAGAGGCTAAAATCAAGGTAACAAGGAGGGAAGTGAGCCAACTGTCAGAGCTCCACAAGGGTGCAATGAAAAGACCAGTACCCAGAAAGTACAGGCAGATGCCCATACCTGAAGCACTTGAAACTGCCAAACAGAGGCTCCAAGCCTTGTCCAGCCGCCTAAAGAGATACACAAGGGAGAATGAATCCAGAAGGATTAACCGGCTCTTCTCCACTCAACCAGCTAAGGTGTACTCTCAATGGCAGGGTAACAATAACAACAGAGCAGACCCACCAAGGCTGGAGACGGAACAATACTGGAAAGGCATATGGGAAAGGGAGGCGTCCCACAACAGCAATGCACAGTGGCTGATCTCTCTACGAGAGGACCACAGCAACCTCCCTGAGCAAGCCCCGGTAACCATCACTGTGACAGATGTCCAAGAAAGAGTCTCAGGTATGAAAAACTGGACAGCACCAGGGCCTGACATGATCCATGCCTACTGGCTAAAGAAACTCACTGCTCTCCATGAGCGAATGGCAGCCCAAATGAACAGCTGCTACAAAGTGGGACTCACCCTGAATGGTTAACTGAAGGCCGGACAATCCTAATCCAGAAGGATACATCAAAGGGTCCAGTCCCACCCAACTACCGACCAATAACCTGCCTCTCCACAACCTGGAAGCTCATGTCAGGCATCATAGCGGCCAAGATAAGCAAACACATGGATAAACACATGAGCACGGCACAGAAGGGTATCGGTGTAAATAGCAGAGGAGCAAACACCAACTCCTCGTAGACCGCACAGTTGCCCGAGACTGCAAAACCCGACACACCAACCTGTGCATGGCTTGGATTGATTACAGAAAGCCTATGACTCAATGCCGCATACTTGGATCATTGAATGCTTAGAGATGTATAACATTAACAGGACTCTGAGAGCCTTCATTGCAAACTCGATGAGCTGTGGAAAACCACCCTTGAAGCCAACTGCAAACCACTTGCACAAGTGTCCATCAAATGTGGCATATACCAAGGAGATGCTCTGTCCCCGCTACTGTTCTGCATAGGCCTGAACCCCCTCAGCCAAGTTATCAACAAGACTGGCTACGGATACAGACTCAAAAATGGGGCCAATATCAGTCACCTACTCTACATGGATGACATCAAGCTGTACGCCAAGTGTGAGCGAGACATCGACTCACTGAT